>NC_091469.1:485413815-485713815 GCF_036971445.1 Narcine bancroftii | reverse complement strand
TCCCTCTGTGTTTATAAGTTTTTATCTTCATCAAAGTGCAAATTCTGGGGTTTATTTCCCTCCCTCTGTATTTATAATTTTCTGTCTTCATCTAAGTAGAAATTCTGGTGTTTATTTCCCTCCCTCTGTCTTAATAACTTCCTATCTTCATTAAAGTGGAAATTCTGGTGTTTATTTCCCTCCCTCTGTATTTCTAACTTTATATCTTCATTCAAGTGCAAATTCTGGTGTTTATTTCCCTACCTCTGTATTAATAACTTTCTATCTTCATCAAAGTGGAAAGTCTGGGATTTATTTCCCTCCCTCTGTGTTTGTAACTTCCTCTCTTCATTAAAGTTGAGATTCTGGTGTGTATTTCCCTCCCTCTGTATTTATAACTTTTTATCTTCATTAAATTAGAAATTCTGGAGTGTATTTTCCTCCCTCAGTATTTATAACTTTATATCTTCATCAACGTGTTAATTCTGGAGTTTATTTCCCTCCCTCTGTGTTTATAACTTTCTATCTTCATCGAAGTAGAAATTCTGGGGTTTATTTCGCCCCCTCTGTGTTTATAACTTCCTATCTTCATTAAAGTGGACATTCTGGAGTGTATTTCCCTCCCTCTGTATTTATAACTTTCTATCTTCATCAAAGTGGAAATTCTGGGGTTTATTTTCCTCCCTTTGTATTTATAACTTCCTTTCTTCAATAAAGTTGAAATTCTGGAGTGTATTTCCCTCCCTCTGTATTTATATCTTTCTATCTTTATCAAAGTGGAAATTCTGGGGTTTATTTCCCTACCTCTGTATTTATAACTTGCTATCTTCATCAAAGTGGAAATTCTGTGGTTTATTTCCCTCCCTCTGTATTTATAACTTTCTATCTTCATCAAAGTAGAAATTCTGGGGTTTATTTCCCTCCCTCTGTATTTATAACTTTCTATCTTCATCTAAGTAGAGATTCATGGGTTTATTTCCCTCCCTCTTTGTTTATAACTCCCTATCTTCATTAAAGTGGAAATTCTGGGATTTATTTCCCTCCTTCTGTTTTAATAACTTTCTATCTTCATTAAAGTAGAAATTCTGGGGTTTATTTCCCTCCCCCTGTATTTATAACTTTATATCTTCATCAAAGTGCAAATTCTGGTGTTTATTTCCCTCCCTTTGTATTTATAACTTTATATCTTCATCAAAATGCACATTCTGGGGTTTATTTCCCTCCCTCTGTATTTATAACTTTCTATCTTCATTAAAGGTGAAATTCATGGGTTTATTTCCCTCCTTCTGTATTAATAACTTTCTATATTCATTAAAGTAGAAATTCTGGGGTTTGTTTCCCACCCTCTGTGTTTATAACTTTCTATCTTCATTAAAGTAGGAATTTTTGGGTTTATTTCCCTCCCTCTGTGTTTATGTTTATATCTTCATCAAAGTGCAAATTCTGGGGTTTATTTCCCTCCCTCTGTATTTATAATTTTCTGTCTTCATCTAAGTAGTAATTCTGGGGTTTATTTCCCTCCCTCTGTCTTTATAACTTCCTATCTTCATTAAAGTGGAAATTCTGGTGTTTATTTCCCTCCCTCTGTATTTATAACTTTATATCTTCATATAAGTGGAAATTCTGGTGTTTATTTCCCTACCTTTGTATTTTTCACTTTATATCTTCATTAAAGTAGAAATTCTGTGGTTTATTTCCCTCCCACTGTATTTATAACTTTATATCTTCATCAAAGTGGAAACTCTGGGGTTTATTTCCCACCCTCTGTATTTATAATTTTATATCTTCATCAAAGTGCAAATTCTGGGGTTTATTTCCCTCCCTCTGTATTTATAACCTTTTATCTTCATCAAAGTAGAAATTCTGGTGTTTATTTCCCTCCCTCTGTCTTTATAACTTTACATCTTCATGAAAGTCGAAATTCATGCATTTATTTCCCTCCCTCTGTATTTATAACTTCCTATCTTCATTAAAGTTGAAATTCTGGAGTGTATTTACCTCCCTCTGTATATATAACTTTCTATCTTCATCAAAGTGGAAATACTGGTGTTTATTTCCCTCCCTTTGTATTTGTAACTTCCTCTGTTCATTAAAGTAGAAATTCTGGGGTTTATTTCCCTCCCTCTGTATTTTTAACTTTATATCTTCATTAAAGTACAAATTATGGGGTTTATTTCCCTCCCTCTGTCTTTATAACTTGCTATCTTCATTAAATGATAAATTCTGGGGTTTATTTCCCTCCCTTTGTGTTTAAAATTTTATATCTTCATCAAAGTGCAAATTCTGAGGTTTATTTCCCTCCCTCTGTATTTATAACGTTCTATCTTCACCTTAGTAGAAATTGTGGGGTTTATTTCCCGCACTATGTGTTTATAACTTTCTATCTTCATTAAAGTAGAAATTCTGGGGTTTATTTTCCTCCGTCAGTATTTATAAATTTATATCTTCATCGAAGTAGAAATTCTGGGGTTTATTTCCCTCCCTCTGTGTTTATAACTTCCTATCTTCATTAAAGTGGAAATTCTGGAGTATACTTCCCTCCCTCTGTATTTACAACTTCCTATCTTCATTAAAGTAGAAATTCTGGAGTGTATTTCCCTTCCTCTGTATTTATAACTTTCTCTCTTCATCAAAGTGGAAATTCATGCAATTATTTCCCTCCCTCTGTATTTATAACTATCTATCTTCATCAAAGTAGAAATTCTGGGGTTTATTTCCCTCCCTTTGTATTAATAACTTTCTATCTTCATTAAAGTAGAAATTCTGGGGTTTATTTCCAACCCTCTGTGTTTATAACTTTCTGTCTTCATTAAAGTAGAAATTCTGGGGTTTATTTCCCTCCCTCTGTGTTTATAAGTTTATATCTTCATCAAAGTGGAAATTCTGGAGGTTATTTCCCTCCCTCTGTATTTATAACTTGCTATCTTCATAAAAGTGGAAATTCTGGGGTTTATTTCCCTCCCTCTGTGTTTATAACTTTATCTTCATCAAAGTGGAAATTCTGGGGTTTATTTCCCTCCCTCTGTGTTTATAACTTTATCTTCATCAAAGTGGAAATTCTGGTGTTTATTTCCTTCCCTCTGTATTTATAACTTGCTATCTTCATCAAAGTAGAAATTCTGGGGTTTATTTCCCTCCCTTTGTATTTATAACTTCCTCTCTTCATTAAAGTAGAAATTCTGGGGTTTATTTCCCACCCTCAGTATTTATAATTTTATATCTTCATCAACGTGCAAATTCTGGAGTTTATTTCCCACCCTCTGTGTTTATAATTTCCCATCTTAATCAAAATGCAAATTCTGGGGTTTATTTCTTTCCCATTGTATTTATAACTTTCTATCTTCAGAAAAGTAGAAATTCTGTGGTTTATTTCCCTCACTCTGTGTTTATAACTTTATATCTTCATCAAAGTGCAAATTCTGGGGTTTATTTCCCTCCCTCTGTGTTTATAACTTCCTATCTTCATTAAAGTAGAAATTCTGGGGTGTATTTCCCTCCCTCTGTATTAATACTTCTTATCTTCATTGAAGGAGAATTTCTGGAATTTATTTCCCTCCCTCAGTATTTATAACTTTATATCTTCATCAAAGTGCAAATTCTGGGGTTTATTTCCCTCCCTCTGTATTTATAACTTTCTATCTTCATCTAAGTAGAAATTCATGGGTTTATTTGCCACCCTCTTTGTTTATAACTCCCTATCTTCATTAAAGTGGAAATTCTGGGGTTTATTTCCCTCCTTCTGTATTAATAACTTTCTATCTTCATTAAAGTAGAAATTCTGGGGTTTATTTCCCTCCCTCTGTATTATAACTTTATATCTTCATCAAAGTGCAAATTCTGGGGTTTATTTCCCTCCGTCTGTATTTATAACTTTATATCTTCATCAAAGTGCACATTCTGGGGTTTATTTCCCTCCCTTTGTATTGATAACTTTCTATCTTCATTAAAGGTGAAATTCATGGGTTTATTTCCCTCCTTCTGTATTAATAACTTTCTATCTTCATTAAAGTAGAAATTCTGGGGTTTATTTCCCACCCTCTGTGTTTATAACTTTCTATCTTCATTAAAGTAGAAATTCTGGTGTTTATTTCCCTCCCTCTGTGTTTATAAGTTTATATCTTCATCAAGTGCAAATTCTGGGGTTTATTTCCCTCCCTCTGTATTTATAATTTTCTGTCTTCATCTAAGTAGAAATTCTGGGGTTTATTTCCCTCCCTCTGTCTTTATAACTTTACATCTTCATTAAAGTCAAAATTCATGCATTTATTTCCCTCCCTCTGTATTTATAACTTTTTATCTTCATAGAAGTAGAAATTCTGGGGTTTATTTCCCTCCCTCTGTATTTATAACTTCATATCCTCATTAAAGGAGAAATTTTGGGGTTTATTTCCCTCCCTCTGTATTTATCACTTTATACCTTAATTAAAGTAGAAATTCTGGGGTTTATTTCCCTCCCTCTGTATTTATAACTTTCTATCTTCATTAAAGTAGAAATTATGGGGTTTATTTCCTTCCCTCTGTCTTTATAACTTGCTATCTTCATTAAATGATACATTCTGGGGTTTATTTCCCTCCCTCTGTGTTTATAATTTTATATCTTCATCAAAGTGCAAATTCTGGGGTTTATTTCCCTCCCTCTGTATTTATAACGTTTTATCTTCACGTAAGTAGAAATTCTGGGGTTTATTTCCCTCCCCCTGTATTTATAACTTTATATCTTCATCAAAGTGCAATTTCTGGGGTTTATTTCCCTCCTTCTTTATTTATAACTTTATATCTTCATCAAAGTGCACATTCTGGGGTTTATTTCCTGCCCTCTGTATTTATAACATTCTATCTTCATTAAAGGTGAAATTCATGGGTTTATTTCCCTCCTTCTGTATTAATAACTTTCTATCTTCATTAAAGTAGAAATTCTGGGGTTTATTTCCAACCCTCTGTGTTTATAACTTTCTATCTTCATTAAAGTGCAAATTCTGGGGTTTATTTCCCTCCCTCTGTATTTATAACTTTATATCTTCATTCAAGTGCAAATTCTGGTGTTTATTTCCCTACCTCTGTATTAATAACTTTCTATCTTCATCAAAGTGGAAATTCTGGTGTTTATTTCCCTCCCTCTGTATTTATAACTTGCTATCTTCATCAAAGTGGAAATTCTGGGGTTTATTTCCCTCCCTCTGTATTTATAACTTTATATCTTCATCAAAGTGCACATTCTGGGGTTTATTTCCCTCCCTTTGTATTTATAACTTCCTCTCTTCATTAAAGTAGAAATTCTGGGGTTTATTTCCCACCCTCAGTATTTATAATTTTATATCTTCATCAACGTGCAAATTCTGGAGTTTATTTCTCACCCTCTGTGTTTATAATTTCCCATCTTAATCAAAATGCAAATTCTGGGGTTTATTTCTTTCCCATTGTATTTATAACTTTCTATCTTCAGAAAAGTAGAAATTCTGTGGTTTATTTCCCTCACTCTGTGTTTATAACTTTATATCTTGATCAAAGTGCAAATTCTGGGGTTTATTTCCCTCCCTCTGTGTTTATAACTTCCTATCTTCATTAAAGTAGAAATTCTGGGGTGTATTTCCCTCCCTCTGTATTAATACTTCTTATCTTCATTGAAGGAGAATTTCTGGAATTTATTTCCCTCCCTCTGTATTTATAACTTTCTATCTTCATCTAAGTAGAAATTCATGGGTTTATTTGCCACCCTCTTTGTTTATAACTCCCTATCTTCATTAAAGTGGAAATTCTGGGGTTTATTTCCCTCCTTCTGTATTAATAACTTTCTATCTTCATTAAAGTAGAAATTCTGGGGTTTATTTCCCTCCCTCTGTATTATAACTTTATATCTTCATCAAAGTGCAAATTCTGGGGTTTATTTCCCTCCCTCTGTATTTATAACTTTATATCTTCATCAAAGTGCACATTCTGGGGTTTATTTCCCTCCCTCTGTATTTATAACTTTCTATCTTCATTAAAGGTGAAATTCATGTGTTTATTTCCCTCCTTCTGTATTAATAACTTTCTATCTTCATTAAAGTAGAAATTCTGGGGTTTATTTCCCACCCTCTGTGTTTATAACTTTCTATCTTCATTAAAGTAGAAATTCTGGTGTTTATTTCCCTCCCTCTGTGTTTATAAGTTTATATCTTCATCAAGTGCAAATTCTGGGGTTTATTTCCCTCCCTCTGTATTTATAATTTTCTGTCTTCATCTAAGTAGAAATTCTGGTGTTTATTCCCTCCCTCTGTCTTTATAACTTTACATCTTCATTAAAGTCAAAATTCATGCATTTATTTCCCTCCCTCTGTATTTATAACTTTTTATCTTCATAGAAGTAGAAATTCTGGGGTTTATTTCCCTCCCTCTGTGTTTATAATTTTATATCTTTATCAAAGTATAAATTCAGGTGTTTATTTCCCTCCCTCTGTATTTATAACTTCATATCCTCATTAAAGGAGAAATTTTGGGGTTTATTTCCCTCCCTCTGTATTTATCACTTTATACCTTAATTAAAGTAGAAATTCTGGGGTTTATTTCCCTCCCTCTGTATTTATAACTTTCTATCTTCATTAAAGTAGAAATTATGGGGTTTATTTCCCTCCCTTTGTCTTTATAACTTGCTATCTTCATTAAATGATACATTCTGGGGTTTATTTCCCTCCCTCTGTGTTTATAATTTTATATCTTCATCAAAGTGCAAATTCTGGGGTTTATTTCCCTCCCTCTGTATTTATAACGTTTTATCTTCACGTAAGTAGAAATTCTGGGGTTTATTTCCCTCCCCCTGTATTTATAACTTTATATCTTCATTAAAGGTGAAATTCATGGGTTTATTTCCCTCCTTCTGTATTAATAACTTTCTATCTTCATTAAAGTAGAAATTCTGGGGTTTATTTCCAACCCTCTGTGTTTATAACTTTCTATCTTCATTAAAGTAGAAATTCTGGGGTTTATTTCCCTCCCTCTGTGTTTAAAAGTTTTTATATTCATCAAAGTGCAAATTCTGGGGTTTATTTCCCTCCCTCTGTATTTATAACTTTATATCTTCATTCAAGTGCAAATTCTGGTGTTTATTTCCCTACCTCTGTATTAATAACTTTCTATCTTCATCAAAGTGGAAAGTCTGGGGTTTATTTCCCTCCCTCTGTGTTTGTAACTTCCTCTCTTCATTAAAGTAGAGATTCTATGGTGTATTTCCCTCCCTCTGTATTTATAACTTTTTATCTTCATTAAAGTAGAAATTCTGGACTGTATTTTCCTCCCTCAGTATTTATAACTTTATATCTTCATCAACGTGTAAATTCTGGAGTTTATTTCCCTCCCTCTGTGTTTATAACTTTCTGTCTTCATTAAAGTAGAAATTCTGGAGTGTATTTCCCTCCCTCTGTATTTATAACTTTATATCTTCATCAATGTGGAAATTCTGGGGTTTATTTCCCTCCCTCTGTATTTATAACGTTTTATCTTCACGTAAGTAGAAATTCTGGGGTTTATTTCCCTCCCCCTGTATTTATAACTTTATATCTTCATCAAAGTGCAATTTCTGGGGTTTATTTCCCTCCTTCTTTATTTATAACTTTATATCTTCATCAAAGTGCACATTCTGGGGTTTATTTCCTGCCCTCTGTATTTATAACATTCTATCTTCATTGAAGGTGAAATTCATGGGTTTATTTCCCTCCTTCTGTATTAATAACTTTCTATCTTCATTAAAGTAGAAATTCTGGGGTTTATTTCCAACCCTCTGTGTTTATAACTTTCTATCTTCATTAAAGTAGAAATTCTGGGGTTTATTTCCCTCCCTCTGTGTTTAAAAGTTTTTATATTCATCAAAGTGCAAATTCTGGGGTTTATTTCCCTCCCTCTGTATTTATAACTTTATATCTTCATTCAAGTAGAAATTCTGGTGTTTATTTCCCTACCTCTGTATTAATAACTTTCTATCTTCATCAAAGTGGAAAGTCTGGGGTTTATTTCCCTCCCTCTGTGTTTGTAACTTCCTCTCTTCATTAAAGTAGAAATTCTGGGGTTTATTTTCCTTTGTCAGTATTTATAAATTTATATCTTCATCGAAGTAGAAATTCTGGGGTTTATTTCCCTACCTCTGTGTTTATAACTTCCTATCTTCATTAAAGTGGAATTTCTGGAGTATACTTCCCTCCCTCTGTATTTATAACTTCCTATCTTCATTAAAGTAGAAATTCTGGAGTGTATTTCCCTTCCTCTGTATTTATAACTTTCTATCTTCATCAAAGTGGAAATTCATGCAATTATTTCCCTCCCTCTGTATTTATAACCTTTTATCTTCATAGAAGTAGAAATTCTGGGGTTCATTTCCCTCCCTCTGTGTTTATAATTTTATATCTTTATCAAAGTGCAAATTCTGGGGTTTATTTCCCTCCCTCTGTATTTATAATTTTCTGTCTTCAGCTAAGTAGAAATTCTGGTGTTTATTTCCCTCCCTCTATTTATAACTTTATATCTTCATCAAA
Organism: Narcine bancroftii; assembly: GCF_036971445.1. Classification (NCBI taxonomy): domain Eukaryota; kingdom Metazoa; phylum Chordata; class Chondrichthyes; order Torpediniformes; family Narcinidae; genus Narcine; species Narcine bancroftii. The sequence goes on along the minus strand of NC_091469.1, from coordinate 485,705,335 downwards.
GTGCCAATTCTGGTGTTTATTTCCCTACCTCTGTATTAATAACTTTCTATCTTCATCAAAGTGGAAAGTCTGGGGTTTATTTCCCTCCCTCTGTGTTTGTAACTTCCTCTCTTCATTAAAGTAGAGATTCTGGGGTGTATTTCCCTCCCTCTGTATTTATAACTTTCTATCTTCATTAAAGTAGAAATTCTGGAGTGTATTTTCCTCCCTCAGTATTTATAACTTTCTATCTTCATCAATGTGGAAATTCTGGGGTTTATTTCCCTCCCTCTGTATTTATAACGTTTTATCTTCACGTAAGTAGAAATTCTGGGGTTTATTTCCCTCCCCCTGTATTTATAACTTTATATCTTCATCAAAGTGCAATTTCTGGGGTTTATTTCCCTCCTTCTTTATTTATAACTTTATATCTTCATCAAAGTGCACATTCTGGGGTTTATTTCCTGCCCTCTGTATTTATAACATTCTATCTTCATTAAAGGTGAAATTCATGGGTTTATTTCCCTCCTTCTGTATTAATAACTTTCTATCTTCATTAAAGTAGAAATTCTGGGGTTTATTTCCAACCCTCTGTGTTTATAACTTTCTATCTTCATTAAAGTAGAAATTCTGGGGTTTATTTCCCTCCCTCTGTGTTTAAAAGTTTTTATATTCATCAAAGTGCAAATTCTGGGGTTTATTTCCCTCCCTCTGTATTTATAACTTTATATCTTCATTCAAGTGCAAATTCTGGTGTTTATTTCCCTACCTCTGTATTAATAACTTTCTATCTTCATCAAAGTGGAAAGTCTGGGGTTTATTTCCCTCCCTCTGTGTTTGTAACTTCCTCTCTTCATTAAAGTAGAGATTCTATGGTGTATTTCCCTCCCTCTGTATTTATAACTTTTTATCTTCATTAAAGTAGAAATTCTGGACTGTATTTTCCTCCCTCAGTATTTATAACTTTATATCTTCATCAACGTGTAAATTCTGGAGTTTATTTCCCTCCCTCTGTGTTTATAACTTTCTGTCTTCATTAAAGTAGAAATTCTGGAGTGTATTTCCCTCCCTCTGTATTTATAACTTTATATCTTCATCAATGTGGAAATTCTGGGGTTTATTTCCCTCCCTCTGTATTTATAACTTTATATCTCCATTAAAGTAGAAATTCTGGAGTTTATTTCTCTTCCTCTGTTTTTATCACTTTCTATCTTCATTAAAGTAGAAATTCTGAGATTTATTTCCCACCCTCTGTATTTATAACTTTCTATCTTCATTAAAGTAGAAATTCTGGGGTTTATTTTCCTCCGTCAGTATTTATAAATTTATATCTTCATCGAAGTAGAAATTCTGGGGTTTATTTCCCTACCTCTGTGTTTATAACTTCCTATCTTCATTAAAGTGGAAATTCTGGAGTATACTTCCCTCCCTCTGTATTTATAACTTCCTATCTTCATTAAAGTAGAAATTCTGGAGTGTATTTCCCTTCCTCTGTATTTATAACTTTCTATCTTCATCAAAGTGGAAATTCATGCAATTATTTCCCTCCCTCTGTATTTATAACCTTTTATCTTCATAGAAGTAGAAATTCTGGGGTTCATTTCCCTCCCTCTGTGTTTATAATTTTATATCTTTATCAAAGTGCAAATTCTGGGGTTTATTTCCCTCCCTCTGTATTTATAATTTTCTGTCTTCAGCTAAGTAGAAATTCTGGGGTTTATTTCCCTCCCTCTGTATTTATAACTTTATATCTTCATCAAAGTGCCAATTCTGGTGTTTATTTCCCTACCTCTGTATTAATAACTTTCTATCTTCATCAAAGTGGAAAGTCTGGGGTTTATTTCCCTCCCTCTGTGTTTGTAACTTCCTCTCTTCATTAAAGTAGAGATTCTGGGGTGTATTTCCCTCCCTCTGTATTTATAACTTTCTATCTTCATTAAAGTAGAAATTCTGGAGTGTATTTTCCTCCCTCAGTATTTATAACTTTCTATCTTCATCAAAGTGGAAATTCTGGGGTTTATTTCCCACCCTTTGTATTTATAACTTCCTCTCTTCATCAAAGTAGAAATTCTGGAGTGTATTTCCCTCCCTCTATATTTATAACTTTCTATCTTCATCAAAGTGGAAATTCTGTGGTTTATTTCCCTCCCTCTGTATTTATAACTTGCTATCTTCATCAAAGTGGAAATTCTGGGGTTTATTTCCCTCCCTCTGTATTTATAACTTTCTATCTTCATCAAAGTAGAAATTCTGGGGTTTATTTCCCTCCCTTTGTATTTATAACTTCCTCTCTTCATTAAATTTGAAATTCTGGGGTTTATTTCCAACCCTCTGTGTTTATAACTTTCTATCTTCATTAAAGTAGAAATTCTGGGGTTTATTTCCCTCCCTCTGTGTTAATAAGTTTATATCTTCATCAAAGTGCAAATTCTGGTGTTTATTTCCCTCCCTCTGTATTTATAATTTTCTGTCTACATCTAAGTAGGAATTCTGGTGTTTATTTCCCTCCCTCTGTCTTTATAACTTCCTATCTTCATTAAAGTGGAAATTCTGGTGTTTATTTCCCTCCCTCTGTGTTTATAACTTTTTATCTTCATTAAAGTAGAAATTCTGGGGTTCATTTCCATCCCTCAGTATTTATAAATTTATATCTTCATCGAAGTAGAAATTCTGGGGTTTATTTCCCTCCCTCTGTGTTTATAACTTCCTATCTTCATTAAAGTGGAAATTCTGGAGTGTATTTCCCTCCCTCTGTATTTATAACTTTCTATCTTCATCAAAGTGGAAATTCTGGGGTTTATTTCCCTCCCTTTGTATTTATAACTTCCTCTCTTCATTAAAGTAGAAATTCTGGAGTGTATTTCCCTCCCTCTGTATTTATAACTTTCTATCTTCATCAAAGTGGAAATTCTGGGGTTTATTTCCCTCCCTCTGTATTTATAACTTTATATCTTCATCAAAGTGCACATTCTGGGGTTTATTTCCCGCCCTCTGTCTTTATAACTATCTATCTTCATCAAAGTAGAAATTCTGGGGTTTATTTCCCTCCCTTTGTATTAATAACTTTCTATCTTCATTAAAGTAGAAATTCTGGGGTTTATTTCCAACCCTCTGTGTTTATAACTTTCTGTCTTCATTAAAGTAGAAATTCTGGGGTTTATTTCCCTCCCTCTGTGTTTATAAGTTTATATCTTCATCAAAGTGGAAATTCTGGAGGTTATTTCCCTCCCTCTGTATTTATAACTTGCTATCTTCATAAAAGTGGAAATTCTGGGGTTTATTTCCCTCCCTCTGTGTTTATAACTTTATCTTCATCAAAGTGGAAATTCTGGGGTTTATTTCCCTCCCTCTGTGTTTATAACTTTATCTTCATCAAAGTGGAAATTCTGGTGTTTATTTCCCTCCCTCTGTATTTATAACTTGCTATCTTCATCAAAGTAGAAATTCTGGGGTTTATTTCCCTCCCTTTGTATTTATAACTTCCTCTCTTCATTAAAGTAGAAATTCTGGGGTTTATTTCCCACCCTCAGTATTTATAATTTTATATCTTCATCAACGTGCAAATTCTGGAGTTTATTTCCCACCCTCTGTGTTTATAATTTCCCATCTTAATCAAAATGCAAATTCTGGGGTTTATTTCTTTCCCATTGTATTTATAACTTTCTATCTTCAGAAAAGTAGAAATTCTGTGGTTTATTTCCCTCACTCTGTGTTTATAACTTTATATCTTCATCAAAGTGCAAATTCTGGGGTTTATTTCCCTCCCTCTGTGTTTATAACTTCCTATCTTCATTAAAGTAGAAATTCTGGGGTGTATTTCCCTCCCTCTGTATTAATACTTCTTATCTTCATTGAAGGAGAATTTCTGGAATTTATTTCCCTCCCTCAGTATTTATAACTTTATATCTTCATCAAAGTGCAAATTCTGGGGTTTATTTCCCTCCGTCTGTATTTATAACTTTATATCTTCATCAAAGTGCACATTCTGGGGTTTATTTCCCTCCCTCTGTATTGATAACTTTCTATCTTCATTAAAGGTGAAATTCATGTGTTTATTTCCCTCCTTCTGTATTAATAACTTTCTATCTTCATTAAAGTAGAAATTCTGGGGTTTATTTCCCACCCTCTGTGTTTATAACTTTCTATCTTCATTAAAGTAGAAATTCTGGTGTTTATTTCCCTCCCTCTGTGTTTATAATTTTCTGTCTTCATCTAAGTAGAAATTCTGGGGTTTATTTCCCTCCCTCTGTCTTTATAACTTTACATCTTCATTAAAGTCAAAATTCATGCATTTATTTCCCTCCCTCTGTATTTATAACTTTTTATCTTCATAGAAGTAGAAATTCTGGGGTTTATTTCCCTCCCTCTGTATTTATAACTTCATATCCTCATTAAAGGAGAAATTTTGGGGTTTATTTCCCTCCCTCTGTATTTATCACTTTATACCTTAAGTAAAGTAGAAATTCTGGGGTTTATTTCCCTCCCTCTGTATTTATAACTTTCTATCTTCATTAAAGTAGAAATTATGGGGTTTATTTCCTTCCCTCTGTCTTTATAACTTGCTATCTTCATTAAATGATACATTCTGGGGTTTATTTCCCTCCCTCTGTGTTTATAATTTTATATCTTCATCAAAGTGCAAATTCTGGGGTTTATTTCCCTCCCTCAGTATTTATAACTTTATATATTCATCAACGTGTAAATTCTGGAGTTTATTTCCCTCCCTCTGTGTTTATAACTTTCTGTCTTCATTAAAGTAGAAATTCTGGAGTGTATTTCCCTCCCTCTGTATTTATAACTTTATATCTTCATCAATGTGGAAATTCTGGGGTTTATTTCCCTCCCTCTGTATTTATAACGTTTTATCTTCACGTAAGTAGAAATTCTGGGGTTTATTTCCCTCCCCCTGTATTTATAACTTTATATCTTCATCAAAGTGCAATTTCTGGGGTTTATTTCCCTCCTTCTTTATTTATAACTTTATATCTTCATCAAAGTGCACATTCTGGCGTTTATTTCCTGCCCTCTGTATTTATAACATTCTATCTTCATTAAAGGTGAAATTCATGGGTTTATTTCCCTCCTTCTGTATTAATAACTTTCTATCTTCATTAAAGTAGAAATTCTGGGGTTTATTTCCAACCCTCTGTGTTTATAACTTTCTATCTTCATTAAAGTGCAAATTCTGGGGTTTATTTCCCTCCCTCTGTATTTATAACTTTATATCTTCATTCAAGTGCAAATTCTGGTGTTTATTTCCCTACCTCTGTATTAATAACTTTCTATCTTCATCAAAGTGGAAATTCTGGTGTTTATTTCCCTCCCTCTGTATTTATAACTTGCTATCTTCATCAAAGTGGAAATTCTGGGGTTTATTTCCCTCCCTCTGTATTTATAACTTTATATCTTCATCAAAGTGCACATTCTGGGGTTTATTTCCCTCCCTTTGTATTTATAACTTCCTCTCTTCATTAAAGTAGAAATTCTGGGGTTTATTTCCCACCCTCAGTATTTATAATTTTATATCTTCATCAACGTGCAAATTCTGGAGTTTATTTCTCACCCTCTGTGTTTATAATTTCCCATCTTAATCAAAATGCAAATTCTGGGGTTTATTTCTTTCCCATTGTATTTATAACTTTCTATCTTCAGAAAAGTAGAAATTCTGTGGTTTATTTCCCTCACTCTGTGTTTATAACTTTATATCTTCATCAAAGTGCAAATTCTGGGGTTTATTTCCCTCCCTCTGTGTTTATAACTTCCTATCTTCATTAAAGTAGAAATTCTGGGGTGTATTTCCCTCCCTCTGTATTAATACTTCTTATCTTCATTGAAGGAGAATTTCTGGAATTTATTTCCCTCCCTCTGTATTTATAACTTTCTATCTTCATCTAAGTAGAAATTCATGGGTTTATTTGCCACCCTCTTTGTTTATAACTCCCTATCTTCATTAAAGTGGAAATTCTGGGGTTTATTTCCCTCCTTCTGTATTAATAACTTTCTATCTTCATTAAAGTAGAAATTCTGGGGTTTATTTCCCTCCCTCTGTATTATAACTTTATATCTTCATCAAAGTGCAAATTCTGGGGTTTATTTCCCTCCCTCTGTATTTATAACTTTATATCTTCATCAAAGTGCACATTCTGGGGTTTATTTCCCTCCCTCTGTATTTATAACTTTCTATCTTCATTAAAGGTGAAATTCATGTGTTTATTTCCCTCCTTCTGTATTAATAACTTTCTATCTTCATTAAAGTAGAAATTCTGGGGTTTATTTCCCACCCTCTGTGTTTATAACTTTCTATCTTCATTAAAGTAGAAATTCTGGTGTTTATTTCCCTCCCTCTGTGTTTATAAGTTTATATCTTCATCAAGTGCAAATTCTGGGGTTTATTTCCCTCCCTCTGTATTTATAATTTTCTGTCTTCATCTAAGTAGAAATTCTGGTGTTTATTCCCTCCCTCTGTCTTTATAACTTTACATCTTCATTAAAGTCAAAATTCATGCATTTATTTCCCTCCCTCTGTATTTATAACTTTTTATCTTCATAGAAGTAGAAATTCTGGGGTTTATTTCCCTCCCTCTGTGTTTATAATTTTATATCTTTATCAAAGTATAAATTCAGGTGTTTATTTCCCTCCCTCTGTATTTATAACTTCATATCCTCATTAAAGGAGAAATTTTGGGGTTTATTTCCCTCCCTCTGTATTTATCACTTTATACCTTAATTAAAGTAGAAATTCTGGGGTTTATTTCCCTCCCTCTGTATTTATAACTTTCTATCTTCATTAAAGTAGAAATTATGGTGTTTATTTCCCTCCCTTTGTCTTTATAACTTGCTATCTTCATTAAATGATACATTCTGGGGTTTATTTCCCTCCCTCTGTGTTTATAATTTTATATCTTCATCAAAGTGCAAATTCTGGGGTTTATTTCCCTCCCTCTGTATTTATAACGTTTTATCTTCACGTAAGTAGAAATTCTGGGGTTTATTTCCCTCCCCCTGTATTTATAACTTTATATCTTCATTAAAGGTGAAATTCATGGGTTTATTTCCCTCCTTCTGTATTAATAACTTTCTATCTTCATTAAAGTAGAAATTCTGGGGTTTATTTCCAACCCTCTGTGTTTATAACTTTCTATCTTCATTAAAGTAGAAATTCTGGGGTTTATTTCCCTCCCTCTGTGTTTAAAAGTTTTTATATTCATCAAAGTGCAAATTCTGGTGTTTATTTCCCTACCTCTGTATTAATAACTTTCTATCTTCATCAAAGTGGAAAGTCTGGGGTTTATTTCCCTCCCTCTGTGTTTGTAACTTCCTCTCTTCATTAAAGTAGAGATTCTATGGTGTATTTCCCTCCCTCTGTATTTATAACTTTTTATCTTCATTAAAGTAGAAATTCTGGACTGTATTTTCCTCCCTCAGTATTTATAACTTTATATCTTCATCAACGTGTAAATTCTGGAGTTTATTTCCCTCCCTCTGTGTTTATAACTTTCTGTCTTCATTAAAGTAGAAATTCTGGAGTGTATTTCCCTCCCTCTGTATTTATAACTTTATATCTTCATCAATGTGGAAATTCTGGGGTTTATTTCCCTCCCTCTGTATTTATAACGTTTTATCTTCACGTAAGTAGAAATTCTGGGGTTTATTTCCCTCCCCCTGTATTTATAACTTTATATCTTCATCAAAGTGCAATTTCTGGGGTTTATTTCCCTCCTTCTTTATTTATAACTTTATATCTTCATCAAAGTGCACATTCTGGGGTTTATTTCCTGCCCTCTGTATTTATAACATTCTATCTTCATTAAAGGTGAAATTCATGGGTTTATTTCCCTCCTTCTGTATTAATAACTTTCTATCTTCATTAAAGTAGAAATTCTGGGGTTTATTTCCAACCCTCTGTGTTTATAACTTTCTATCTTCATTAAAGTAGAAATTCTGGGGTTTATTTCCCTCCCTCTGTGTTTAAAAGTTTTTATATTCATCAAAGTGCAAATTCTGGGGTTTATTTCCCTCCCTCTGTATTTATAACTTTATATCTTCATTCAAGTGCAAATTCTGGTGTTTATTTCCCTACCTCTGTATTAATAACTTTCTATCTTCATCAAAGTGGAAAGTCTGGGGTTTATTTCCCTCCCTCTGTGTTTGTAACTTCCTCTCTTCATTAAAGTAGAGATTCTATGGTGTATTTCCCTCCCTCTGTACTTATAACTTTTTATCTTCATTAAAGTAGAAATTCTGGACTGTATTTTCCTCCCTCAGTATTTATAACTTTATATCTTCATCAACGTGTAAATTCTGGAGTTTATTTCCCTCCCTCTGTGTTTATAACTTTCTGTCTTCATTAAAGTAGAAATTCTGGAGTGTATTTCCCTCCCTCTGTATTTATAACTTTATATCTTCATCAATGTGGAAATTCTGGGGTTTATTTCCCTCCCTCTGTATTTATAACTTTATATCTCCATTAAAGTAGAAATTCTGGAGTTTATTTCTCTTCCTCTGTTTTTATCACTTTCTATCTTCATTAAAGTAGAAATTCTGAGATTTATTTCCCACCCTCTGTATTTATAACTTTCTATCTTCATTAAAGTAGAAATTCTGGGGTTTATTTTCCTCCGTCAGTATTTATAAATTTATATCTTCATCGAAGTAGAAATTCTGGGGTTTATTTCCCTACCTCTGTGTTTATAACTTCCTATCTTCATTAAAGTGGAAATTCTGGAGTATACTTCCCTCCCTCTGTATTTATAACTTCCTATCTTCATTAAAGTAGAAATTCTGGAGTGTATTTCCCTTCCTCTGTATTTATAACTTTCTATCTTCATCAAAGTGGAAATTCATGCAATTATTTCCCTCCCTCTGTATTTATAACCTTTTATCTTCATAGAAGTAGAAATTCTGGGGTTCATTTCCCTCCCTCTGTGTTTATAATTTTATATCTTTATCAAAGTGCAAATTCTGGGGTTTATTTCCCTCCCTCTGTATTTATAATTTTCTGTCTTCAGCTAAGTAGAAATTCTGGGGTTTATTTCCCTCCCTCTGTATTTATAACTTTATATCTTCATCAAAGTGCAAATTCTGGTGTTTATTTCCCTACCTCTGTATTAATAACTTTCTATCTTCATCAAAGTGGAAAGTCTGGGGTTTATTTCCCTCCCTCTGTGTTTGTAACTTCCTCTCTTCATTAAAGTAGAGATTCTGGGGTGTATTTCCCTCCCTCTGTATTTATAACTTTCTATCTTCATTAAAGTAGAAATTCTGGAGTGTATTTTCCTCCCTCAGTATTTATAACTTTCTATCTTCATCAAAGTGGAAATTCTGGGGTTTATTTCCCACCCTTTGTATTTATAACTTCCTCTCTTCATCAAAGTAGAAATTCTGGAGTGTATTTCCCTCCCTCTATATTTATAACTTTCTATCTTCATCAAAGTGGAAATTCTGTGGTTTATTTCCCTCCCTCTGTATTTATAACTTGCTATCTTCATCAAAGTGGAAATTCTGGGGTTTATTTCCCTCCCTCTGTATTTATAACTTTCTATCTTCATCAAAGTAGAAATTCTGGGGTTTATTTCCCTCCCTTTGTATTTATAACTTCCTCTCTTCATTAAATTTGAAATTCTGGGGTTTATTTCCAACCCTCTGTGTTTATAACTTTCTATCTTCATTAAAGTAGAAATTCTGGGGTTTATTTCCCTCCCTCTGTGTTAATAAGTTTATATCTTCATCAAAGTGCAAATTCTGGTGTTTATTTCCCTCCCTCTGTATTTATAATTTTCTGTCTACATCTAAGTAGGAATTCTGGTGTTTATTTCCCTCCCTCTGTCTTTATAACTTCCTATCTTCATTAAAGTGGAAATTCTGGTGTTTATTTCCCTCCCTCTGTGTTTATAACTTTCTATCTTCATTAAAGTAGAAATTCTGGGGTTCATTTCCATCCCTCAGTATTTATAAATTTATATCTTCATCGAAGTAGAAATTCTGGGGTTTATTTCCCTCCCTCTGTGTTTATAACTTCCTATCTTCATTAAAGTGGAAATTCTGGAGTGTATTTCCCTCCCTCTGTATTTATAACTTTCTATCTTCATCAAAGTGGAAATTCTGGGGTTTATTTCCCTCCCTTTGTATTTATAACTTCCTCTCTTCATTAAAGTAGAAATTCTGGAGTGTATTTCCCTCCCTCTGTATTTATAACTTTCTATCTTCATCAAAGTGGAAATTCTGGGGTTTATTTCCCTCCCTCTGTATTTATAACTTTATATCTTCATCAAAGTGCACATTCTGGGGTTTATTTCCCGCCCTCTGTCTTTATAACTATCTATCTTCATCAAAGTAGAAATTCTGGGGTTTATTTCCCTCCCTTTGTATTAATAACTTTCTATCTTCATTAAAGTAGAAATTCTGGTGTTTATTTCCCTCCCTCTGTGTTTATAAGTTTATATCTTCATCAAGTGCAAATTCTGGGGTTTATTTCCCTCCCTCTGTATTTATAATTTTCTGTCTTCATCTAAGTAGAAATTCTGGTGTTTATTCCCTCCCTCTGTCTTTATAACTTTACATCTTCATTAAAGTCAAAATTCATGCATTTATTTCCCTCCCTCTGTATTTATAACTTTTTATCTTCATAGAAGTAGAAATTCTGGGGTTTATTTCCCTCCCTCTGTGTTTATAATTTTATATCTTTATCAAAGTATAAATTCAGGTGTTTATTTCCCTCCCTCTGTATTTATAACTTCATATCCTCATTAAAGGAGAAATTTTGGGGTTTATTTCCCTCCCTCTGTATTTATCACTTTATACCTTAATTAAAGTAGAAATTCTGGGGTTTATTTCCCTCCCTCTGTATTTATAACTTTCTATCTTCATTAAAGTAGAAATTATGGGGTTTATTTCCCTCCCTTTGTCTTTATAACTTGCTATCTTCATTAAATGATACATTCTGGGGTTTATTTCCCTCCCTCTGTGTTTATAATTTTATATCTTTATCAAAGTGCAAATTCTGGGGTTTATTTCCCTCCCTCTGTATTTATAATTTTCTGTCTTCAGCTAAGTAGAAATTCTGGGGTTTATTTCCCTCCCTCTGTATTATTAACTTTATATCTTCATCAAAGTGCCAATTCTGGTGTTTATTTCCCTACCTCTGTATTAATAACTTTCTATCTTCATCAAAGTGGAAAGTCTGGGGTTTATTTCCCTCCCTCTGTGTTTGTAACTTCCTCTCTTCATTAAAGTAGAGATTCTGGGGTGTATTTCCCTCCCTCTGTATTTATAACTTTCTATCTTCATTAAAGTAGAAATTCTGGAGTGTATTTTCCTCCCTCAGTATTTATAACTTTCTATCTTCATCAATGTGGAAATTCTGGGGTTTATTTCCCTCCCTCTGTATTTATAACGTTTTATCTTCACGTAAGTAGAAATTCTGGGGTTTATTTCCCTCCCCCTGTATTTATAACTTTATATCTTCATCAAAGTGCAATTTCTGGGGTTTATTTCCCTCCTTCTTTATTTATAACTTTATATCTTCATCAAAGTGCACATTCTGGGGTTTATTTCCTGCCCTCTGTATTTATAACATTCTATCTTCATTAAAGGTGAAATTCATGGGTTTATTTCCCTCCTTCTGTATTAATAACTTTCTATCTTCATTAAAGTAGAAATTCTGGGGTTTATTTCCAACCCTCTGTGTTTATAACTTTCTATCTTCATTAAAGTAGAAATTCTGGGGTTTATTTCCCTCCCTCTGTGTTTAAAAGTTTTTATATTCATCAAAGTGCAAATTCTGGGGTTTATTTCCCTCCCTCTGTATTTATAACTTTATATCTTCATTCAAGTGCAAATTCTGGTGTTTATTTCCCTACCTCTGTATTAATAACTTTCTATCTTCATCAAAGTGGAAAGTCTGGGGTTTATTTCCCTCCCTCTGTGTTTGTAACTTCCTCTCTTCATTAAAGTAGAGATTCTATGGTGTATTTCCCTCCCTCTGTATTTATAACTTTTTATCTTCATTAAAGTAGAAATTCTGGACTGTATTTTCCTCCCTCAGTATTTATAACTTTATATCTTCATCAACGTGTAAATTCTGGAGTTTATTTCCCTCCCTCTGTGTTTATAACTTTCTGTCTTCATTAAAGTAGAAATTCTGGAGTGTATTTCCCTCCCTCTGTATTTATAACTTTATATCTTCATCAATGTGGAAATTCTGGGGTTTATTTCCCTCCCTCTGTATTTATAACTTTATATCTCCATTAAAGTAGAAATTCTGGAGTTTATTTCTCTTCCTCTGTTTTTATCACTTTCTATCTTCATTAAAGTAGAAATTCTGAGATTTATTTCCCACCCTCTGTATTTATAACTTTCTATCTTCATTAAAGTAGAAATTCTGGGGTTTATTTTCCTCCGTCAGTATTTATAAATTTATATCTTCATCGAAGTAGAAATTCTGGGGTTTATTTCCCTACCTCTGTGTTTATAACTTCCTATCTTCATTAAAGTGGAAATTCTGGAGTATACTTCCCTCCCTCTGTATTTATAACTTCCTATCTTCATTAAAGTAGAAATTCTGGAGTGTATTTCCCTTCCTCTGTATTTATAACTTTCTATCTTCATCAAAGTGGAAATTCATGCAATTATTTCCCTCCCTCTGTATTTATAACCTTTTATCTTCATAGAAGTAGAAATTCTGGGGTTCATTTCCCTCCCTCTGTGTTTATAATTTTATATCTTTATCAAAGTGCAAATTCTGGGGTTTATTTCCCTCCCTCTGTATTTATAATTTTCTGTCTTCAGCTAAGTAGAAATTCTGGGGTTTATTTCCCTCCCTCTGTATTTATAACTTTATATCTTCATCAAAGTGCCAATTCTGGTGTTTATTTCCCTACCTCTGTATTAATAACTTTCTATCTTCATCAAAGTGGAAAGTCTGGGGTTTATTTCCCTCCCTCTGTGTTTGTAACTTCCTCTCTTCATTAAAGTAGAGATTCTGGGGTGTATTTCCCTCCCTCTGTATTTATAACTTTCTATCTTCATTAAAGTAGAAATTCTGGAGTGTATTTTCCTCCCTCAGTATTTATAACTTTCTATCTTCATCAAAGTGGAAATTCTGGGGTTTATTTCCCACCCTTTGTATTTATAACTTCCTCTCTTCATCAAAGTAGAAATTCTGGAGTGTATTTCCCTCCCTCTATATTTATAACTTTCTATCTTCATCAAAGTGGAAATTCTGTGGTTTATTTCCCTCCCTCTGTATTTATAACTTGCTATCTTCATCAAAGTGGAAATTCTGGGGTTTATTTCCCTCCCTCTGTATTTATAACTTTCTATCTTCATCAAAGTAGAAATTCTGGGGTTTATTTCCCTCCCTTTGTATTTATAACTTCCTCTCTTCATTAAATTTGAAATTCTGGGGTTTATTTCCAACCCTCTGTGTTTATAACTTTCTATCTTCATTAAAGTAGAAATTCTGGGGTTTATTTCCCTCCCTCTGTGTTAATAAGTTTATATCTTCATCAAAGTGCAAATTCTGGTGTTTATTTCCCTCCCTCTGTATTTATAATTTTCTGTCTACATCTAAGTAGGAATTCTGGTGTTTATTTCCCTCCCTCTGTCTTTATAACTTCCTATCTTCATTAAAGTGGAAATTCTGGTGTTTATTTCCCTCCCTCTGTGTTTATAACTTTTTATCTTCATTAAAGTAGAAATTCTGGGGTTCATTTCCATCCCTCAGTATTTATAAATTTATATCTTCATCGAAGTAGAAATTCTGGGGTTTATTTCCCTCCCTCTGTGTTTATAACTTCCTATCTTCATTAAAGTGGAAATTCTGGAGTGTATTTCCCTCCCTCTGTATTTATAACTTTCTATCTTCATCAAAGTGGAAATTCTGGGGTTTATTTCCCTCCCTTTGTATTTATAACTTCCTCTCTTCATTAAAGTAGAAATTCTGGAGTGTATTTCCCTCCCTCTGTATTTATAACTTTCTATCTTCATCAAAGTGGAAATTCTGGGGTTTATTTCCCTCCCTCTGTATTTATAACTTTATATCTTCATCAAAGTGCACATTCTGGGGTTTATTTCCTGCCCTCTGTCTTTATAACTATCTATCTTCATCAAAGTAGAAATTCTGGGGTTTATTTCCCTCCCTTTGTATTAATAACTTTCTATCTTCATTAAAGTAGAAATTCTGGGGTTTATTTCCAACCCTCTGTGTTTATAACTTTCTGTCTTCATTAAAGTAGAAATTCTGGGGTTTATTTCCCTCCCTCTGTGTTTATAATTTTATATCTTCATCAAAGTGGAAATTCTGGAGGTTATTTCCCTCCCTCTGTATTTATAACTTGCTATCTTCATAAAAGTGGAAATTCTGGGGTTTATTTCCCTCCCTCTGTGTTTATAACTTTATCTTCATCAAAGTGGAAATTCTGGGGTTTATTTCCCTCCCTCTGTGTTTATAACTTTATCTTCATCAAAGTGGAAATTCTGGTGTTTATTTCCCTCCCTCTGTATTTATAACTTGCTATCTTCATCAAAGTAGAAATTCTGGGGTTTATTTCCCTCCCTTTGTATTTATAACTTCCTCTCTTCATTAAAGTAGAAATTCTGGGGTTTATTTCCCACCCTCAGTATTTATAATTTTATATCTTCATCAACGTGCAAATTCTGGAGTTTATTTCCCACCCTCTGTGTTTATAATTTCCCATCTTAATCAAAATGCAAATTCTGGGGTTTATTTCTTTCCCATTGTATTTATAACTTTCTATCTTCAGAAAAGTAGAAATTCTGTGGTTTATTTCCCTCACTCTGTGTTTATAACTTTATATCTTCATCAAAGTGCAAATTCTGGGGTTTATTTCCCTCCCTCTGTGTTTATAACTTCCTATCTTCATTAAAGTAGAAATTCTGGGGTGTATTTCCCTCCCTCTGTATTAATACTTCTTATCTTCATTGAAGGAGAATTTCTGGAATTTATTTCCCTCCCTCAGTATTTATAACTTTATATCTTCATCAAAGTGCAAATTCTGGGGTTTATTTCCCTCCCTCTGTATTTATAACTTTCTATCTTCATCTAAGTAGAAATTCATGGGTTTATTTGCCACCCTCTTTGTTTATAACTCCCTATCTTCATTAAAGTGGAAATTCTGGGGTTTATTTCCCTCCTTCTGTATTAATAACTTTCTATCTTCATTAAAGTAGAAATTCTGGGGTTTATTTCCCTCCCTCTGTATTATAACTTTATATCTTCATCAAAGTGCAAATTCTGGGGTTTATTTCCCTCCGTCTGTATTTATAACTTTATATCTTCATCAAAGTGCACATTCTGGGGTTTATTTCCCTCCCTCTGTATTGATAACTTTCTATCTTCATTAAAGGTGAAATTCATGTGTTTATTTCCCTCCTTCTGTATTAATAACTTTCTATCTTCATTAAAGTAGAAATTCTGGGGTTTATTTCCCACCCTCTGTGTTTATAACTTTCTATCTTCATTAAAGTAGAAATTCTGGTGTTTATTTCCCTCCCTCTGTGTTTATAAGTTTATATCTTCATCAAGTGCAAATTCTGGGGTTTATTTCCCTCCCTCTGTATTTATAATTTTCTGTCTTCATCTAAGTAGAAATTCTGGGGTTTATTTCCCTCCCTCTGTCTTTATAACTTTACATCTTCATTAAAGTCAAAATTCATGCATTTATTTCCCTCCCTCTGTATTTATAACTTTTTATCTTCATAGAAGTAGAAATTCTGGGGTTTATTTCCCTCCCTCTGTATTTATAACTTCATATCCTCATTAAAGGAGAAATTTTGGGGTTTATTTCCCTCCCTCTGTATTTATCACTTTATACCTTAATTAAAGTAGAAATTCTGGGGTTTATTTCCCTCCCTCTGTATTTATAACTTTCTATCTTCATTAAAGTAGAAATTATGGGGTTTATTTCCTTCCCTCTGTCTTTATAACTTGCTATCTTCATTAAATGATACATTCTGGGGTTTATTTCCCTCCCTCTGTGTTTATAATTTTATATCTTCATCAAAGTGCAAATTCTGGGGTTTATTTCCCTCCCTCAGTATTTATAACTTTATATATTCATCAACGTGTAAATTCTGGAGTTTATTTCCCTCCCTCTGTGTTTATAACTTTCTGTCTTCATTAAAGTAGAAATTCTGGAGTGTATTTCCCTTCCTCTGTATTTATAACTTTATATCTTCATCAATGTGGAAATTCTGGGGTTTATTTCCCTCCCTCTGTATTTATAACGTTTTATCTTCACGTAAGTAGAAATTCTGGGGTTTATTTCCCTCCCCCTGTATTTATAACTTTATATCTTCATCAAAGTGCAATTTCTGGGGTTTATTTCCCTCCTTCTTTATTTATAACTTTATATCTTCATCAAAGTGCACATTCTGGCGTTTATTTCCTGCCCTCTGTATTTATAACATTCTATCTTCATTAAAGGTGAAATTCATGGGTTTATTTCCCTCCTTCTGTATTAATAACTTTCTATCTTCATTAAAGTAGAAATTCTGGGGTTTATTTCCAACCCTCTGTGTTTATAACTTTCTATCTTCATTAAAGTGCAAATTCTGGGGTTTATTTCCCTCCCTCTGTATTTATAACTTTATATCTTCATTCAAGTGCAAATTCTGGTGTTTATTTCCCTACCTCTGTATTAATAACTTTCTATCTTCATCAAAGTGGAAATTCTGGTGTTTATTTCCCTCCCTCTGTATTTATAACTTGCTATCTTCATCAAAGTGGAAATTCTGGGGTTTATTTCCCTCCCTCTGTATTTATAACTTTATATCTTCATCAAAGTGCACATTCTGGGGTTTATTTCCCTCCCTTTGTATTTATAACTTCCTCTCTTCATTAAAGTAGAAATTCTGGGGTTTATTTCCCACCCTCAGTATTTATAATTTTATATCTTCATCAACGTGCAAATTCTGGAGTTTATTTCTCACCCTCTGTGTTTATAATTTCCCATCTTAATCAAAATGCAAATTCTGGGGTTTATTTCTTTCCCATTGTATTTATAACTTTCTATCTTCAGAAAAGTAGAAATTCTGTGGTTTATTTCCCTCACTCTGTGTTTATAACTTTATATCTTGATCAAAGTGCAAATTCTGGGGTTTATTTCCCTCCCTCTGTGTTTATAACTTCCTATCTTCATTAAAGTAGAAATTCTGGGGTGTATTTCCCTCCCTCTGTATTAATACTTCTTATCTTCATTGAAGGAGAATTTCTGGAATTTATTTCCCTCCCTCTGTATTTATAACTTTCTATCTTCATCTAAGTAGAAATTCATGGGTTTATTTGCCACCCTCTTTGTTTATAACTCCCTATCTTCATTAAAGTGGAAATTCTGGGGTTTATTTCCCTCCTTCTGTATTAATAACTTTCTATCTTCATTAAAGTAGAAATTCTGGGGTTTATTTCCCTCCCTCTGTATTATAACTTTATATCTTCATCAAAGTGCAAATTCTGGGGTTTATTTCCCTCCCTCTGTATTTATAACTTTATATCTTCATCAAAGTGCACATTCTGGGGTTTATTTCCCACCCTCTGTATTTATAACTTTCTATCTTCATTAAAGGTGAAATTCATGTGTTTATTTCCCTCCTTCTGTATTAATAACTTTCTATCTTCATTAAAGTAGAAATTCTGGGGTTTATTTCCCACCCTCTGTGTTTATAACTTTCTATCTTCATTAAAGTAGAAATTCTGGTGTTTATTTCCCTCCCTCTGTGTTTATAAGTTTATATCTTCATCAAGTGCAAATTCTGGGGTTTATTTCCCTCCCTCTGTATTTATAATTTTCTGTCTTCATCTAAGTAGAAATTCTGGTGTTTATTCCCTCCCTCTGTCTTTATAACTTTACATCTTCATTAAAGTCAAAATTCATGCATTTATTTCCCTCCCTCTGTATTTATAACTTTTTATCTTCATAGAAGTAGAAATTCTGGGGTTTATTTCCCTCCCTCTGTGTTTATAATTTTATATCTTTATCAAAGTATAAATTCAGGTGTTTATTTCCCTCCCTCTGTATTTATAACTTCATATCCTCATTAAAGGAGAAATTTTGGGGTTTATTTCCCTCCCTCTGTATTTATCACTTTATACCTTAATTAAAGTAGAAATTCTGGGGTTTATTTCCCTCCCTCTGTATTTATAACTTTCTATCTTCATTAAAGTAGAAATTATGGGGTTTATTTCCCTCCCTTTGTCTTTATAACTTGCTATCTTCATTAAATGATACATTCTGGGGTTTATTTCCCTCCCTCTGTGTTTATAATTTTATATCTTCATCAAAGTGCAAATTCTGGGGTTTATTTCCCTCCCTCTGTATTTATAACGTTTTATCTTCACGTAAGTAGAAATTCTGGGGTTTATTTCCCTCCCCCTGTATTTATAACTTTATATCTTCATTAAAGGTGAAATTCATGGGTTTATTTCCCTCCTTCTGTATTAATAACTTTCTATCTTCATTAAAGTAGAAATTCTGGGGTTTATTTCCAACCCTCTGTGTTTATAACTTTCTATCTTCATTAAAGTAGAAATTCTGGGGTTTATTTCCCTCCCTCTGTGTTTAAAAGTTTTTATATTCATCAAAGTGCAAATTCTGGGGTTTATTTCCCTCCCTCTGTATTTATAACTTTATATCTTCATTCAAGTGCAAATTCTGGTGTTTATTTCCCTACCTCTGTATTAATAACTTTCTATCTTCATCAAAGTGGAAAGTCTGGGGTTTATTTCCCTCCCTCTGTGTTTGTAACTTCCTCTCTTCATTAAAGTAGAGATTCTATGGTGTATTTCCCTCCCTCTGTATTTATAACTTTTTATCTTCATTAAAGTAGAAATTCTGGACTGTATTTTCCTCCCTCAGTATTTATAACTTTATATCTTCATCAACGTGTAAATTCTGGAGTTTATTTCCCTCCCTCTGTGTTTATAACTTTCTGTCTTCATTAAAGTAGAAATTCTGGAGTGTATTTCCCTCCCTCTGTATTTATAACTTTATATCTTCATCAATGTGGAAATTCTGGGGTTTATTTCCCTCCCTCTGTATTTATAACGTTTTATCTTCACGTAAGTAGAAATTCTGGGGTTTATTTCCCTCCCCCTGTATTTATAACTTTATATCTTCATCAAAGTGCAATTTCTGGGGTTTATTTCCCTCCTTCTTTATTTATAACTTTATATCTTCATCAAAGTGCACATTCTGGGGTTTATTTCCTGCCCTCTGTATTTATAACATTCTATCTTCATTAAAGGTGAAATTCATGGGTTTATTTCCCTCCTTCTGTATTAATAACTTTCTATCTTCATTAAAGTAGAAATTCTGGGGTTTATTTCCAACCCTCTGTGTTTATAACTTTCTATCTTCATTAAAGTAGAAATTCTGGGGTTTATTTCCCTCCCTCTGTGTTTAAAAGTTTTTATATTCATCAAAGTGCAAATTCTGGGGTTTATTTCCCTCCCTCTGTATTTATAACTTTATATCTTCATTCAAGTGCAAATTCTGGTGTTTATTTCCCTACCTCTGTATTAATAACTTTCTATCTTCATCGAAGTAGAAATTCTGGGGTTTATTTCCCTACCTCTGTGTTTATAACTTCCTATCTTCATTAAAGTGGAAATTCTGGAGTATACTTCCCTCCCTCTGTATTTATAACTTCCTATCTTCATTAAAGTAGAAATTCTGGAGTGTATTTCCCTTCCTCTGTATTTATAACTTTCTATCTTCATCAAAGTGGAAATTCATGCAATTATTTCCCTCCCTCTGTATTTATAACCTTTTATCTTCATAGAAGTAGAAATTCTGGGGTTCATTTCCCTCCCTCTGTGTTTATAATTTTATATCTTTATCAAAGTGCAAATTCT
This sequence comes from Narcine bancroftii, assembly GCF_036971445.1. Classification (NCBI taxonomy): domain Eukaryota; kingdom Metazoa; phylum Chordata; class Chondrichthyes; order Torpediniformes; family Narcinidae; genus Narcine; species Narcine bancroftii. The sequence goes on along the minus strand of NC_091469.1, from coordinate 485,685,486 downwards.
GGGGTTTATTTCCCTCCCTCTGTATTTATAATTTTCTGTCTTCAGCTAAGTAGAAATTCTGGGGTTTATTTCCCTCCCTCTGTATTATTAACTTTATATCTTCATCAAAGTGCCAATTCTGGTGTTTATTTCCCTACCTCTGTATTAATAACTTTCTATCTTCATCAAAGTGGAAAGTCTGGGGTTTATTTCCCTCCCTCTGTGTTTGTAACTTCCTCTCTTCATTAAAGTAGAGATTCTGGGGTGTATTTCCCTCCCTCTGTATTTATAACTTTCTATCTTCATTAAAGTAGAAATTCTGGAGTGTATTTTCCTCCCTCAGTATTTATAACTTTCTATCTTCATCAATGTGGAAATTCTGGGGTTTATTTCCCTCCCTCTGTATTTATAACGTTTTATCTTCACGTAAGTAGAAATTCTGGGGTTTATTTCCCTCCCCCTGTATTTATAACTTTATATCTTCATCAAAGTGCAATTTCTGGGGTTTATTTCCCTCCTTCTTTATTTATAACTTTATATCTTCATCAAAGTGCACATTCTGGGGTTTATTTCCTGCCCTCTGTATTTATAACATTCTATCTTCATTAAAGGTGAAATTCATGGGTTTATTTCCCTCCTTCTGTATTAATAACTTTCTATCTTCATTAAAGTAGAAATTCTGGGGTTTATTTCCAACCCTCTGTGTTTATAACTTTCTATCTTCATTAAAGTAGAAATTCTGGGGTTTATTTCCCTCCCTCTGTGTTTAAAAGTTTTTATATTCATCAAAGTGCAAATTCTGGGGTTTATTTCCCTCCCTCTGTATTTATAACTTTATATCTTCATTCAAGTGCAAATTCTGGTGTTTATTTCCCTACCTCTGTATTAATAACTTTCTATCTTCATCAAAGTGGAAAGTCTGGGGTTTATTTCCCTCCCTCTGTGTTTGTAACTTCCTCTCTTCATTAAAGTAGAGATTCTATGGTGTATTTCCCTCCCTCTGTATTTATAACTTTTTATCTTCATTAAAGTAGAAATTCTGGACTGTATTTTCCTCCCTCAGTATTTATAACTTTATATCTTCATCAACGTGTAAATTCTGGAGTTTATTTCCCTCCCTCTGTGTTTATAACTTTCTGTCTTCATTAAAGTAGAAATTCTGGAGTGTATTTCCCTCCCTCTGTATTTATAACTTTATATCTTCATCAATGTGGAAATTCTGGGGTTTATTTCCCTCCCTCTGTATTTATAACTTTATAACTCCATTAAAGTAGAAATTCTGGAGTTTATTTCTCTTCCTCTGTTTTTATCACTTTCTATCTTCATTAAAGTAGAAATTCTGAGATTTATTTCCCACCCTCTGTATTTATAACTTTCTATCTTCATTAAAGTAGAAATTCTGGGGTTTATTTTCCTCCGTCAGTATTTATAAATTTATATCTTCATCGAAGTAGAAATTCTGGGGTTTATTTCCCTACCTCTGTGTTTATAACTTCCTATCTTCATTAAAGTGGAAATTCTGGAGTATACTTCCCTCCCTCTGTATTTATAACTTCCTATCTTCATTAAAGTAGAAATTCTGGAGTGTATTTCCCTTCCTCTGTATTTATAACTTTCTATCTTCATCAAAGTGGAAATTCATGCAATTATTTCCCTCCCTCTGTATTTATAACCTTTTATCTTCATAGAAGTAGAAATTCTGGGGTTCATTTCCCTCCCTCTGTGTTTATAATTTTATATCTTTATCAAAGTGCAAATTCTGGGGTTTATTTCCCTCCCTCTGTATTTATAATTTTCTGTCTTCAGCTAAGTAGAAATTCTGGGGTTTATTTCCCTCCCTCTGTATTTATAACTTTATATCTTCATCAAAGTGCCAATTCTGGTGTTTATTTCCCTACCTCTGTATTAATAACTTTCTATCTTCATCAAAGTGGAAAGTCTGGGGTTTATTTCCCTCCCTCTGTGTTTGTAACTTCCTCTCTTCATTAAAGTAGAGATTCTGGGGTGTATTTCCCTCCCTCTGTATTTATAACTTTCTATCTTCATTAAAGTAGAAATTCTGGAGTGTATTTTCCTCCCTCAGTATTTATAACTTTCTATCTTCATCAAAGTGGAAATTCTGGGGTTTATTTCCCACCCTTTGTATTTATAACTTCCTCTCTTCATCAAAGTAGAAATTCTGGAGTGTATTTCCCTCCCTCTATATTTATAACTTTCTATCTTCATCAAAGTGGAAATTCTGTGGTTTATTTCCCTCCCTCTGTATTTATAACTTGCTATCTTCATCAAAGTGGAAATTCTGTGGTTTATTTCCCTCCCTCTGTATTTATAACTTTCTATCTTCATCAAAGTCGAAATTCTGGGGTTTATTTCCCTCCCTTTGTATTTATAACTTCCTCTCTTCATTAAATTTGAAATTCTGGGGTTTATTTCCAACCCTCTGTGTTTATAACTTTCTATCTTCATTAAAGTAGAAATTCTGGGGTTTATTTCCCTCCCTCTGTGTTAATAAGTTTATATCTTCATCAAAGTGCAAATTCTGGTGTTTATTTCCCTCCCTCTGTATTTATAATTTTCTGTCTACATCTAAGTAGGAATTCTGGTGTTTATTTCCCTCCCTCTGTCTTTATAACTTCCTATCTTCATTAAAGTGGAAATTCTGGTGTTTATTTCCCTCCCTCTGTGTTTATAACTTTTTATCTTCATTAAAGTAGAAATTCTGGGGTTCATTTCCATCCCTCAGTATTTATAAATTTATATCTTCATCGAAGTAGAAATTCTGGGGTTTATTTCCCTCCCTCTGTGTTTATAACTTCCTATCTTCATTAAAGTGGAAATTCTGGAGTGTATTTCCCTCCCTCTGTATTTATAACTTTCTATCTTCATCAAAGTGGAAATTCTGGGGTTTATTTCCCTCCCTTTGTATTTATAACTTCCTCTCTTCATTAAAGTAGAAATTCTGGAGTGTATTTCCCTCCCTCTGTATTTATAACTTTCTATCTTCATCAAAGTGGAAATTCTGGGGTTTATTTCCCTCCCTCTGTATTTATAACTTTATATCTTCATCAAAGTGCACATTCTGGGGTTTATTTCCTGCCCTCTGTCTTTATAACTATCTATCTTCATCAAAGTAGAAATTCTGGGGTTTATTTCCCTCCCTTTGTATTAATAACTTTCTATCTTCATTAAAGTAGAAATTCTGGGGTTTATTTCCAACCCTCTGTGTTTATAACTTTCTGTCTTCATTAAAGTAGAAATTCTGGGGTTTATTTCCCTCCCTCTGTGTTTATAATTTTATATCTTCATCAAAGTGGAAATTCTGGAGGTTATTTCCCTCCCTCTGTATTTATAACTTGCTATCTTCATAAAAGTGGAAATTCTGGGGTTTATTTCCCTCCCTCTGTGTTTATAACTTTATCTTCATCAAAGTGGAAATTCTGGGGTTTATTTCCCTCCCTCTGTGTTTATAACTTTATCTTCATCAAAGTGGAAATTCTGGTGTTTATTTCCCTCCCTCTGTATTTATAACTTGCTATCTTCATCAAAGTAGAAATTCTGGGGTTTATTTCCCTCCCTTTGTATTTATAACTTCCTCTCTTCATTAAAGTAGAAATTCTGGGGTTTATTTCCCACCCTCAGTATTTATAATTTTATATCTTCATCAACGTGCAAATTCTGGAGTTTATTTCCCACCCTCTGTGTTTATAATTTCCCATCTTAATCAAAATGCAAATTCTGGGGTTTATTTCTTTCCCATTGTATTTATAACTTTCTATCTTCAGAAAAGTAGAAATTCTGTGGTTTATTTCCCTCACTCTGTGTTTATAACTTTATATCTTCATCAAAGTGCAAATTCTGGGGTTTATTTCCCTCCCTCTGTGTTTATAACTTCCTATCTTCATTAAAGTAGAAATTCTGGGGTGTATTTCCCTCCCTCTGTATTAATACTTCTTATCTTCATTGAAGGAGAATTTCTGGAATTTATTTCCCTCCCTCAGTATTTATAACTTTATATCTTCATCAAAGTGCAAATTCTGGGGTTTATTTCCCTCCCTCTGTATTTATAACTTTCTATCTTCATCTAAGTAGAAATTCATGGGTTTATTTGCCACCCTCTTTGTTTATAACTCCCTATCTTCATTAAAGTGGAAATTCTGGGGTTTATTTCCCTCCTTCTGTATTAATAACTTTCTATCTTCATTAAAGTAGAAATTCTGGGGTTTATTTCCCTCCCTCTGTATTATAACTTTATATCTTCATCAAAGTGCAAATTCTGGGGTTTATTTCCCTCCGTCTGTATTTATAACTTTATATCTTCATCAAAGTGCACATTCTGGGGTTTATTTCCCTCCCTCTGTATTGATAACTTTCTATCTTCATTAAAGGTGAAATTCATGTGTTTATTTCCCTCCTTCTGTATTAATAACTTTCTATCTTCATTAAAGTAGAAATTCTGGGGTTTATTTCCCACCCTCTGTGTTTATAACTTTCTATCTTCATTAAAGTAGAAATTCTGGTGTTTATTTCCCTCCCTCTGTGTTTATAAGTTTATATCTTCATCAAGTGCAAATTCTGGGGTTTATTTCCCTCCCTCTGTATTTATAATTTTCTGTCTTCATCTAAGTAGAAATTCTGGGGTTTATTTCCCTCCCTCTGTCTTTATAACTTTACATCTTCATTAAAGTCAAAATTCATGCATTTATTTCCCTCCCTCTGTATTTATAACTTTTTATCTTCATAGAAGTAGAAATTCTGGGGTTTATTTCCCTCCCTCTGTATTTATAACTTCATATCCTCATTAAAGGAGAAATTTTGGGGTTTATTTCCCTCCCTCTGTATTTATCACTTTATACCTTAATTAAAGTAGAAATTCTGGGGTTTATTTCCCTCCCTCTGTATTTATAACTTTCTATCTTCATTAAAGTAGAAATTATGGGGTTTATTTCCTTCCCTCTGTCTTTATAACTTGCTATCTTCATTAAATGATACATTCTGGGGTTTATTTCCCTCCCTCTGTGTTTATAATTTTATATCTTCATCAAAGTGCAAATTCTGGGGTTTATTTCCCTCCCTCAGTATTTATAACTTTATATATTCATCAACGTGTAAATTCTGGAGTTTATTTCCCTCCCTCTGTGTTTATAACTTTCTGTCTTCATTAAAGTAGAAATTCTGGAGTGTATTTCCCTTCCTCTGTATTTATAACTTTATATCTTCATCAATGTGGAAATTCTGGGGTTTATTTCCCTCCCTCTGTATTTATAACGTTTTATCTTCACGTAAGTAGAAATTCTGGGGTTTATTTCCCTCCCCCTGTATTTATAACTTTATATCTTCATCAAAGTGCAATTTCTGGGGTTTATTTCCCTCCTTCTTTATTTATAACTTTATATCTTCATCAAAGTGCACATTCTGGCGTTTATTTCCTGCCCTCTGTATTTATAACATTCTATCTTCATTAAAGGTGAAATTCATGGGTTTATTTCCCTCCTTCTGTATTAATAACTTTCTATCTTCATTAAAGTAGAAATTCTGGGGTTTATTTCCAACCCTCTGTGTTTATAACTTTCTATCTTCATTAAAGTGCAAATTCTGGGGTTTATTTCCCTCCCTCTGTATTTATAACTTTATATCTTCATTCAAGTGCAAATTCTGGTGTTTATTTCCCTACCTCTGTATTAATAACTTTCTATCTTCATCAAAGTGGAAATTCTGGTGTTTATTTCCCTCCCTCTGTATTTATAACTTGCTATCTTCATCAAAGTGGAAATTCTGGGGTTTATTTCCCTCCCTCTGTATTTATAACTTTATATCTTCATCAAAGTGCACATTCTGGGGTTTATTTCCCTCCCTTTGTATTTATAACTTCCTCTCTTCATTAAAGTAGAAATTCTGGGGTTTATTTCCCACCCTCAGTATTTATAATTTTATATCTTCATCAACGTGCAAATTCTGGAGTTTATTTCTCACCCTCTGTGTTTATAATTTCCCATCTTAATCAAAATGCAAATTCTGGGGTTTATTTCTTTCCCATTGTATTTATAACTTTCTATCTTCAGAAAAGTAGAAATTCTGTGGTTTATTTCCCTCACTCTGTGTTTATAACTTTATATCTTCATCAAAGTGCAAATTCTGGGGTTTATTTCCCTCCCTCTGTGTTTATAACTTCCTATCTTCATTAAAGTAGAAATTCTGGGGTGTATTTCCCTCCCTCTGTATTAATACTTCTTATCTTCATTGAAGGAGAATTTCTGGAATTTATTTCCCTCCCTCTGTATTTATAACTTTCTATCTTCATCTAAGTAGAAATTCATGGGTTTATTTGCCACCCTCTTTGTTTATAACTCCCTATCTTCATTAAAGTGGAAATTCTGGGGTTTATTTCCCTCCTTCTGTATTAATAACTTTCTATCTTCATTAAAGTAGAAATTCTGGGGTTTATTTCCCTCCCTCTGTATTATAACTTTATATCTTCATCAAAGTGCAAATTCTGGGGTTTATTTCCCTCCCTCTGTATTTATAACTTTATATCTTCATCAAAGTGCACATTCTGGGGTTTATTTCCCACCCTCTGTATTTATAACTTTCTATCTTCATTAAAGGTGAAATTCATGTGTTTATTTCCCTCCTTCTGTATTAATAACTTTCTATCTTCATTAAAGTAGAAATTCTGGGGTTTATTTCCCACCCTCTGTGTTTATAACTTTCTATCTTCATTAAAGTAGAAATTCTGGTGTTTATTTCCCTCCCTCTGTGTTTATAAGTTTATATCTTCATCAAGTGCAAATTCTGGGGTTTATTTCCCTCCCTCTGTATTTATAATTTTCTGTCTTCATCTAAGTAGAAATTCTGGTGTTTATTCCCTCCCTCTGTCTTTATAACTTTACATCTTCATTAAAGTCAAAATTCATGCATTTATTTCCCTCCCTCTGTATTTATAACTTTTTATCTTCATAGAAGTAGAAATTCTGGGGTTTATTTCCCTCCCTCTGTGTTTATAATTTTATATCTTTATCAAAGTATAAATTCAGGTGTTTATTTCCCTCCCTCTGTATTTATAACTTCATATCCTCATTAAAGGAGAAATTTTGGGGTTTATTTCCCTCCCTCTGTATTTATCACTTTATACCTTAATTAAAGTAGAAATTCTGGGGTTTATTTCCCTCCCTCTGTATTTATAACTTTCTGTCTTCATTAAAGTAGAAATTCTGGAGTGTATTTCCCTTCCTCTGTATTTATAACTTTATATCTTCATCAATGTGGAAATTCTGGGGTTTATTTCCCTCCCTCTGTATTTATAACGTTTTATCTTCATCTAAGTAGAAATTCATGGGTTTATTTGCCACCCTCTTTGTTTATAACTCCCTATCTTCATTAAAGTGGAAATTCTGGGGTTTATTTCCCTCCTTCTGTATTAATAACTTTCTATCTTCATTAAAGTAGAAATTCTGGGGTTTATTTCCCTCCCTCTGTATTATAACTTTATATCTTCATCAAAGTGCAAATTCTGGGGTTTATTTCCCTCCCTCTGTATTTATAACTTTATATCTTCATCAAAGTGCACATTCTGGGGTTTATTTCCCTCCCTCTGTATTGATAACTTTCTATCTTCATTAAAGGTGAAATTCATGTGTTTATTTCCCTCCTTCTGTATTAATAACTTTCTATCTTCATTAAAGTAGAAATTCTGGGGTTTATTTCCCACCCTCTGTGTTTATAACTTTCTATCTTCATTAAAGTAGAAATTCTGGTGTTTATTTCCCTCCCTCTGTGTTTATAAGTTTATATCTTCATCAAGTGCAAATTCTGGGGTTTATTTCCCTCCCTCTGTATTTATAATTTTCTGTCTTCATCTAAGTAGAAATTCTGGGGTTTATTTCCCTCCCTCTGTCTTTATAACTTTACATCTTCATTAAAGTCAAAATTCATGCATTTATTTCCCTCCCTCTGTATTTATAACTTTTTATCTTCATAGAAGTAGAAATTCTGGGGTTTATTTCCCTCCCTCTGTATTTATAACTTCATATCCTCATTAAAGGAGAAATTTTGGGGTTTATTTCCCTCCCTCTGTATTTATCACTTTATACCTTAATTAAAGTAGAAATTCTGGGGTTTATTTCCCTCCCTCTGTATTTATAACTTTCTATCTTCATTAAAGTAGAAATTATGGGGTTTATTTCCTTCCCTCTGTCTTTATAACTTGCTATCTTCATTAAATGATACATTCTGGGGTTTATTTCCCTCCCTCTGTGTTTATAATTTTATATCTTCATCAAAGTGCAAATTCTGGGGTTTATTTCCCTCCCTCAGTATTTATAACTTTATATATTCATCAACGTGTAAATTCTGGAGTTTATTTCCCTCCCTCTGTGTTTATAACTTTCTGTCTTCATTAAAGTAGAAATTCTGGAGTGTATTTCCCTTCCTCTGTATTTATAACTTTATATCTTCATCAATGTGGAAATTCTGGGGTTTATTTCCCTCCCTCTGTATTTATAACGTTTTATCTTCACGTAAGTAGAAATTCTGGGGTTTATTTCCCTCCCCCTGTATTTATAACTTTATATCTTCATCAAAGTGCAATTTCTGGGGTTTATTTCCCTCCTTCTTTATTTATAACTTTATATCTTCATCAAAGTGCACATTCTGGCGTTTATTTCCTGCCCTCTGTATTTATAACATTCTATCTTCATTAAAGGTGAAATTCATGGGTTTATTTCCCTCCTTCTGTATTAATAACTTTCTATCTTCATTAAAGTAGAAATTCTGGGGTTTATTTCCAACCCTCTGTGTTTATAACTTTCTATCTTCATTAAAGTGCAAATTCTGGGGTTTATTTCCCTCCCTCTGTATTTATAACTTTATATCTTCATTCAAGTGCAAATTCTGGTGTTTATTTCCCTACCTCTGTATTAATAACTTTCTATCTTCATCAAAGTGGAAATTCTGGTGTTTATTTCCCTCCCTCTGTATTTATAACTTGCTATCTTCATCAAAGTGGAAATTCTGGGGTTTATTTCCCTCCCTCTGTATTTATAACTTTATATCTTCATCAAAGTGCACATTCTGGGGTTTATTTCCCTCCCTTTGTATTTATAACTTCCTCTCTTCATTAAAGTAGAAATTCTGGGGTTTATTTCCCACCCTCAGTATTTATAATTTTATATCTTCATCAACGTGCAAATTCTGGAGTTTATTTCTCACCCTCTGTGTTTATAATTTCCCATCTTAATCAAAATGCAAATTCTGGGGTTTATTTCTTTCCCATTGTATTTATAACTTTCTATCTTCAGAAAAGTAGAAATTCTGTGGTTTATTTCCCTCACTCTGTGTTTATAACTTTATATCTTCATCAAAGTGCAAATTCTGGGGTTTATTTCCCTCCCTCTGTGTTTATAACTTCCTATCTTCATTAAAGTAGAAATTCTGGGGTGTATTTCCCTCCCTCTGTATTAATACTTCTTATCTTCATTGAAGGAGAATTTCTGGAATTTATTTCCCTCCCTCTGTATTTATAACTTTCTATCTTCATCTAAGTAGAAATTCATGGGTTTATTTGCCACCCTCTTTGTTTATAACTCCCTATCTTCATTAAAGTGGAAATTCTGGGGTTTATTTCCCTCCTTCTGTATTAATAACTTTCTATCTTCATTAAAGTAGAAATTCTGGGGTTTATTTCCCTCCCTCTGTATTATAACTTTATATCTTCATCAAAGTGCAAATTCTGGGGTTTATTTCCCTCCCTCTGTATTTATAACTTTATATCTTCATCAAAGTGCACATTCTGGGGTTTATTTCCCACCCTCTGTATTTATAACTTTCTATCTTCATTAAAGGTGAAATTCATGTGTTTATTTCCCTCCTTCTGTATTAATAACTTTCTATCTTCATTAAAGTAGAAATTCTGGGGTTTATTTCCCACCCTCTGTGTTTATAACTTTCTATCTTCATTAAAGTAGAAATTCTGGTGTTTATTTCCCTCCCTCTGTGTTTATAAGTTTATATCTTCATCAAGTGCAAATTCTGGGGTTTATTTCCCTCCCTCTGTATTTATAATTTTCTGTCTTCATCTAAGTAGAAATTCTGGTGTTTATTCCCTCCCTCTGTCTTTATAACTTTACATCTTCATTAAAGTCAAAATTCATGCATTTATTTCCCTCCCTCTGTATTTATAACTTTTTATCTTCATAGAAGTAGAAATTCTGGGGTTTATTTCCCTCCCTCTGTGTTTATAATTTTATATCTTTATCAAAGTATAAATTCAGGTGTTTATTTCCCTCCCTCTGTATTTATAACTTCATATCCTCATTAAAGGAGAAATTTTGGGGTTTATTTCCCTCCCTCTGTATTTATCACTTTATACCTTAATTAAAGTAGAAATTCTGGGGTTTATTTCCCTCCCTCTGTATTTATAACTTTCTATCTTCATTAAAGTAGAAATTATGGGGTTTATTTCCCTCCCTTTGTCTTTATAACTTGCTATCTTCATTAAATGATACATTCTGGGGTTTATTTCCCTCCCTCTGTGTTTATAATTTTATATCTTCATCAAAGTGCAAATTCTGGGGTTTATTTCCCTCCCTCTGTATTTATAACGTTTTATCTTCACGTAAGTAGAAATTCTGGGGTTTATTTCCCTCCCCCTGTATTTATAACTTTATATCTTCATTAAAGGTGAAATTCATGGGTTTATTTCCCTCCTTCTGTATTAATAACTTTCTATCTTCATTAAAGTAGAAATTCTGGGGTTTATTTCCAACCCTCTGTGTTTATAACTTTCTATCTTCATTAACGTAGAAATTCTGGGGTTTATTTCCCTCCCTCTGTGTTTAAAAGTTTTTATATTCATCAAAGTGCAAATTCTGGGGTTTATTTCCCTCCCTCTGTATTTATAACTTTATATCTTCATTCAAGTGCAAATTCTGGTGTTTATTTCCCTACCTCTGTATTAATAACTTTCTATCTTCATCAAAGTGGAAAGTCTGGGGTTTATTTCCCTCCCTCTGTGTTTGTAACTTCCTCTCTTCATTAAAGTAGAGATTCTATGGTGTATTTCCCTCCCTCTGTATTTATAACTTTTTATCTTCATTAAAGTAGAAATTCTGGACTGTACTTTCCTCCCTCAGTATTTATAACTTTATATCTTCATCAACGTGTAAATTCTGGAGTTTATTTCCCTCCCTCTGTGTTTATAACTTTCTGTCTTCATTAAAGTAGAAATTCTGGAGTGTATTTCCCTCCCTCTGTATTTATAACTTTATATCTTCATCAATGTGGAAATTCTGGGGTTTATTTCCCTCCCTCTGTATTTATAACGTTTTATCTTCACGTAAGTAGAAATTCTGGGGTTTATTTCCCTCCCCCTGTATTTATAACTTTATATCTTCATCAAAGTGCAATTTCTGGGGTTTATTTCCCTCCTTCTTTATTTATAACTTTATATCTTCATCAAAGTGCACATTCTGGGGTTTATTTCCTGCCCTCTGTATTTATAACATTCTATCTTCATTAAAGGTGAAATTCATGGGTTTATTTCCCTCCTTCTGTATTAATAACTTTCTATCTTCATTAAAGTAGAAATTCTGGGGTTTATTTCCAACCCTCTGTGTTTATAACTTTCTATCTTCATTAAAGTAGAAATTCTGGGGTTTATTTCCCTCCCTCTGTGTTTAAAAGTTTTTATATTCATCAAAGTGCAAATTCTGGGGTTTATTTCCCTCCCTCTGTATTTATAACTTTATATCTTCATTCAAGTGCAAATTCTGGTGTTTATTTCCCTACCTCTGTATTAATAACTTTCTATCTTCATCAAAGTGGAAAGTCTGGGGTTTATTTCCCTCCCTCTGTGTTTGTAACTTCCTCTCTTCATTAAAGTAGAGATTCTATGGTGTATTTCCCTCCCTCTGTACTTATAACTTTTTATCTTCATTAAAGTAGAAATTCTGGACTGTATTTTCCTCCCTCAGTATTTATAACTTTATATCTTCATCAACGTGTAAATTCTGGAGTTTATTTCCCTCCCTCTGTGTTTATAACTTTCTGTCTTCATTAAAGTAGAAATTCTGGAGTGTATTTCCCTCCCTCTGTATTTATAACTTTATATCTTCATCAATGTGGAAATTCTGGGGTTTATTTCCCTCCCTCTGTATTTATAACTTTATATCTCCATTAAAGTAGAAATTCTGGAGTTTATTTCTCTTCCTCTGTTTTTATCACTTTCTATCTTCATTAAAGTAGAAATTCTGAGATTTATTTCCCACCCTCTGTATTTATAACTTTCTATCTTCATTAAAGTAGAAATTCTGGGGTTTATTTTCCTCCGTCAGTATTTATAAATTTATATCTTCATCGAAGTAGAAATTCTGGGGTTTATTTCCCTACCTCTGTGTTTAAAACTTCCTATCTTCATTAAAGTGGAAATTCTGGAGTATACTTCCCTCCCTCTGTATTTATAACTTCCTATCTTCATTAAAGTAGAAATTCTGGAGTGTATTTCCCTTCCTCTGTATTTATAACTTTCTATCTTCATCAAAGTGGAAATTCATGCAATTATTTCCCTCCCTCTGTATTTATAACCTTTTATCTTCATAGAAGTAGAAATTCTGGGGTTCATTTCCCTCCCTCTGTGTTTATAATTTTATATCTTTATCAAAGTGCAAATTCTGGGGTTTATTTCCCTCCCTCTGTATTTATAATTTTCTTTCTTCAGCTAAGTAGAAATTCTGGGGTTTATTTCCCTCCCTCTGTATTTATAACTTTATATCTTCATCAAAGTGCAAATTCTGGTGTTTATTTCCCTACCTCTGTATTAATAACTTTCTATCTTCATCAAAGTGGAAAGTCTGGGGTTTATTTCCCTCCCTCTGTGTTTGTAACTTCCTCTCTTCATTAAAGTAGAGATTCTGGGGTGTATTTCCCTCCCTCTGTATTTATAACTTTCTATCTTCATTAAAGTAGAAATTCTGGAGTGTATTTTCCTCCCTCAGTATTTATAACTTTCTATCTTCATCAAAGTGGAAATTCTGGGGTTTATTTCCCACCCTTTGTATTTATAACTTCCTCTCTTCATCAAAGTGGAAATTCTGGAGTGTATTTCCCTCCCTCTATATTTATAACTTTCTATCTTCATCAAAGTGGAAATTCTGTGGTTTATTTCCCTCCCTCTGTATTTATAACTTGCTATCTTCATCAAAGTGGAAATTCTGGGGTTTATTTCCCTCCCTCTGTATTTATAACTTTCTATCTTCATCAAAGTAGAAATTCTGGGGTTTATTTCCCTCCCTTTGTATTTATAACTTCCTCTCTTCATTAAATTTGAAATTCTGGGGTTTATTTCCAACCCTCTGTGTTTATAACTTTCTATCTTCATTAAAGTAGAAATTCTGGGGTTTATTTCCCTCCCTCTGTGTTAATAAGTTTATATCTTCACCAAAGTGCAAATTCTGGTGTTTATTTCCCTCCCTCTGTATTTATAATTTTCTGTCTACATCTAAGTAGGAATTCTGGTGTTTATTTCCCTCCCTCTGTCTTTATAACTTCCTATCTTCATTAAAGTGGAAATTCTGGTGTTTATTTCCCTCCATCTGTGTTTATAACTTTCTATCTTCATTAAAGTAGAAATTCTGGGGTTCATTTCCATCCCTCAGTATTTATAAATTTATATCTTCATCGAAGTAGAAATTCTGGGGTTTATTTCCCTCCCTCTGTGTTTATAACTTCCTATCTTCATTAAAGTGGAAATTCTGGAGTGTATTTCCCTCCCTCTGTATTTATAACTTTCTATCTTCATCAAAGTGGAAATTCTGGGGTTTATTTCCCTCCCTTTGTATTTATAACTTCCTCTCTTCATTAAAGTAGAAATTCTGGAGTGTATTTCCCTCCCTCTGTATTTATAACTTTCTATCTTCATCAAAGTGGAAATTCTGGGGTTTATTTCCCTCCCTCTGTATTTATAACTTTATATCTTCATCAAAGTGCACATTCTGGGGTTTATTTCCCGCCCTCTGTCTTTATAACTATCTATCTTCATCAAAGTAGAAATTCTGGGGTTTATTTCCCTCCCTTTGTATTAATAACTTTCTATCTTCATTAAAGTAGAAATTCTGGGGTTTATTTCCAACCCTCTGTGTTTATAACTTTCTGTCTTCATTAAAGTAGAAATTCTGGGGTTTATTTCCCTCCCTCTGTGTTTATAATTTTATATCTTCATCAAAGTGGAAATTCTGGGGTTTATTTCCCTCCCTCTGTATTTATAACTTTCTATCTTCATCAAAGTAGAAATTCTGGGGTTTATTTCCCTCCCTTTGTATTTATAACTTCCTCTCTTCATTAAATTTGAAATTCTGGGGTTTATTTCCAACCCTCTGTGTTTATAACTTTCTATCTTCATTAAAGTAGAAATTCTGGGGTTTATTTCCCTCCCTCTGTGTTAATAAGTTTATATCTTCATCAAAGTGCAAATTCTGGTGTTTATTTCCCTCCCTCTGTATTTGTAATTTTCTGTCTACATCTAAGTAGGAATTCTGGTGTTTATTTCCCTCCCTCTGTCTTTATAACTTCCTATCTTCATTAAAGTGGAAATTCTGGTGTTTATTTCCCTCCCTCTGTGTTTATAACTTTCTATCTTCATTAAAGTAGAAATTCTGGGGTTCATTTCCATCCCTCAGTATTTATAAATTTATATCTTCATCGAAGTAGAAATTCTGGGGTTTATTTCCCTCCCTCTGTGTTTATAACTTCCTATCTTCATTAAAGTGGAAATTCTGGAGTGTATTTCCCTCCCTCTGTATTTATAACTTTCTATCTTCATCAAAGTGGAAATTCTGGGGTTTATTTCCCTCCCTTTGTATTTATAACTTCCTCTCTTCATTAAAGTAGAAATTCTGGAGTGTATTTCCCTCCCTCTGTATTTATAACTTTCTATCTTCATCAAAGTGGAAATTCTGGTGTTTATTTCCCTCCCTCTGTATTTATAACTTTATATCTTCATCAAAGTGCACATTCTGGGGTTTATTTCCCGCCCTCAGTCTTTATAACTTTCTATCTTCATCAAAGTAGAAATTCTGGGGTTTATTTCCCTCCCTTTGTATTAATAACTTTCTATCTTCATTAAAGTAGAAATTCTGGGGTTTATTTCCAACCCTCTGTGTTTATAACTTTCTGTCTTCATTAAAGTAGAAATTCTGGGGTTTATTTCCCTCCCTCTGTGTTTATAAGTTTATATCTTCATCAAAGTGCAAATTCTGGGGTTTATTTCCCACCCTCAGTATTTATAACTTTCTATCTTCAACTATTTAGAAATTCTGCGGTTTATTTCCCTTCCTCTGTGTTTATTACTTTCTATCTTCATTAATGGAGAAATTCTGGTATTTATTTCCCTCCCTCTGTATTTATAACTTTCTATCTTCATCAAAGTGGAAATTCTGGGGTTTATTTCCCTCCCTCTGTGTTTATAACTTCCTATCTTAATTAAAGTAGAAATTCTGTGGTTTATTTCCCTCCCTCTGTATTTATAACTTTCTCTCTTCATTAAATGATAAATTCTGGGGTTTATTTCCCTCCCTCTGTGTTTATAATTTTATATCTTCATTAAAGTCGAAATTCTGGCATTTATTTCCCTTCCTCTGTATTGATAACTTTATATCTTAATTAAAGTAGAAATTCTGGAGTGTATTTCCCTACCTCTGTATTCATAACTTTCTATCTTCATCAAAGTGGAAATTCTGGAGGTTATTTCCCTCCCTCTGTATTTATAACTTGCTATCTTCATAAAAGTGGAAATTCTGGGGTTTATTTCCCTCCCTCTGTGTTTATAACTTTATCTTCATCAAAGTGGAAATTCTGTGGTTTATTTCCCTCCCTCTGTGTTTATAACTTCCTATCTTCATTAAAGTAGAAATTCTGGGGCTTATTTAACTCCATCTATATTTATAACTTCCTATCTTCATTAAAGTGGAAATTCTGTGGTTCATTTCCCTCCCACTGTTTTTACAACTTTATATCTTCATAAAAGTGGAAATTCTGGGGTTTATTTACCACCCTCTGTATTTATAACTTTATATCTTCATCAAAGTGCAAATTCTGGGGTTTATTTCCCTCCCTCTGCATTTATAATTTTATATCTTCATCAAAGTGCAAATTCTGGGGTTTATTTCCCTCCCTCTGTATTTATAACCTTTCATCTTCATCAAAGTAGAAGTTCTGGGGTTTATTTCCCTCCCTCTTTATTTATAATTTTCTATCTTCATCTCAGTTGAATTCTGTGGTTTATTTCCCTCCCTCTGTGTTTATAACTTCCTATCTTCATTAAAGTGGAAATTCTGGTGTTTATTTCCCTCCCTCTGTATTTATAACTTTATCTCTTCATTAAATGATAAATTCTGGGGTTTATTTTCCTCCCTCTGTGTTTATAATTTTATATCTTCATCAAAGTGCAAATTCTGGGGTTTATTTCCCTCCCTCTGTATTTATAACGTTCTATCTTCATCTAAGTAGAAATTCTGGTGTTTATTTCCCTCACTCTGTGTTTATAACTTCCTATCTTCATTAAAGTGGAAATTCTGGAGTTTATTTCCCTCCCTCTGTATTTATAACTTCCTATCTTCATTAAAGTAGAAATTCTGGAGTGTATTTCCCTCCCTCTGTATTTATAAATTTCTATCTTCATCAAAGTGCAAATTCTGGGGTTTATTTGCCACCCTCTTTGTTTATAACTCCCTATCTTCATTAAAGTGGAAATTCTGGGGTTTATTTCCCTCATTCTGTATTAATAACTTTCTATCTTCATTAAAGTAGAAATTCTGGGGTTTATTTCCCACCCTCTGTATTTATAACTTTCTATCTTCATCAAAGTGCAAATTCTGGGGTTTATTTCACTCCCTCTGTATTTATAATTTTCTGTGTTCATCTAAGTAGAAATTCTGGGGTTTATTTCCCTCCTTCTGTATTTATAACTTCCTATCTTCATTAAAGTAGAAATTCTGGAGTGTATTTCCCTCCATCTGTATTTATAACTTTCTATCTTCATTAAAGTAGAAATTCTGGGATTTATTTCCCTCCCTCTGTGTTTATAACTTCCTATCTTCATTAAAGTAGAAATTCTGGAGTTTATTTCCCTCCCTCTGTATTTATAACTTTCTATCTTAATTAAAGTAGAAATTCTGGGGTTTATTTTCCTCCCTCAGTATTTATAAATTTATATCTTCATCGAAGTAGAAATTCTGGGGTTTATTTCCCTCCCTCTGTGTTTATAACTTCCTATCTTCATTAAAGTGGAAATTCTGGGTTTTATTTCCCTCACTCTGTATTTATAACTTTATTTCTTCATCAAAGTGGAAATTCTGAAGTTTATTTACCTCCCTCTGTATTTATAACTTGCTATCTTCATCAACGTGCAAATTCTGGAGTTTATTTCCCACCCTCTGTGTTTATAATTTCCCATCTTAATCAAAATGCAAATTCTGTGGTTTATTTCCCTCCCATTGTATTTATAACTTTCTATCTTCAGAAAAGTAGAAATTCTGGGGTTTATTTCCCTCACTCAGTATTTATAACTTGATATCTTCATCAAGGTGCAAATTCTGGGGTTTATTTCCCTCCCTCTGTGTTTATAACTCCCTATCTTCATTAAAGTGTAAATTCTGGGGTTTATTTCCCTCCTTCTGTATTAATAACTTTCTATCTTCATTAAAGGTGAAATTCAGGGGTTTATTTCCCTCCTTCTGTATTAATAACTTTCTATCTTCATTAAAGTAGAAATTCTGGGGTTTATTTCCCTCCCTCTGTCTTTATAACTTCCTATCTTCAATAAAGGGGAAATTCTGGTGTTTATTTCCCTCCCTCTGTATTTATAATTTTATATCTTCATCAAAGTGCAAATTCTGGGGTTTATTTCCCTCCCTCTGTATTTATAACCTTTCATCTTCATCAAAGTAGAAATTCTTGGGTTTATTTCCCTCCCTCTGTCTTTATAACTTTACATCTTCATTAAAGTCGAAATTCTTGCATTTATTTCCCTACCTCTGTGTTTATAACTTCCTATCTTCATTAATGTGGAAATTCTTCATCAAAGTAGAAATTCTTGGGTTTATTTCCCTCCCTCTGTCTTTATAACTTTACATCTTCATTAAAGTCGAGATTCTTGCATTTATTTCCCTACCTCTGTGTTTATAACTTCCTATCTTCATTAATGTGTAAATTCTGGGGTGTATTTCCCTCCCTCTGTGTTTTTAACTTAATATCTTCATCAAAGTGCAAATTCTGGGGTTTATTTCCTTCCCTCTGTGTTTATAACTTCCTATCTTCATTAAAGTAGAAATTCTGGGGCTTATTTAACTCCATCTATATTTATAACTTCCTATCTTCATTAAAGTGGAAATTCTGTGGTTCATTTCCCTCCCACTGTTTTTACAACTTTATATCTTCATAAAAGTGGAAATTCTGGGGTTTATTTACCACCCTCTGTATTTATAACTTTATATCTTCATCAAAGTGCAAATTCTGGGGTTTATTTCCCTCCCTCTGCATTTATAATTTTATATCTTCATCAAAGTGCAAATTCTGGGGTTTATTTCCCTCCCTCTATATTTATAACCTTTCTTCTTCATCAAAGTAGAAGTTCTGGGGTTTATTTCCCTCCCTCTTTATTTATAATTTTCTATCTTCATCTCAGTTGAATTCTGTGGTTTATTTCCCTCCCTCTGTGTTTATAACTTCCTATCTTCATTAAAGTGGAAATTCTGATGTTTATTTCCCTCCCTCTGTATTTATAACTTTATCTCTTCATTAAATGATAAATTCTGGGGTTTATTTTCCTCCCTCTGTGTTTATAATTTTATATCTTCATCAAAGTGCAAATTCTGGGGTTTATTTCCCTCCCTCTGTATTTATAACGTTCTATCTTCATCTAAGTAGAAATTCTGGTGTTTATTTCCCTCACTCTGTGTTTATAACTTCCTATCTTCATTAAAGTGGAAATTCTGGAGTTTATTTCCCTCCCTCTGTATTTATAACTTCCTATCTTCATTAAAGTAGAAATTCTGGAGTGTATTTCCCTCCCTCTGTATTTATAAATTTCTATCTTCATCAAAGTGCAAATTCTGGGGTTTATTTGCCACCCTCTTTGTTTATAACTCCCTATCTTCATTAAAGTGGAAATTCTGGGGTTTATTTCCCTCATTCTGTATTAATAACTTTCTATCTTCATTAAAGTAGAAATTCTGGGGTTTATTTCCCACACTCTGTATTTATAACTTTCTATCTTCATCAAAGTGCAAATTCTGGGGTTTATTTCACTCCCTCTGTATTTATAATTTTCTGTGTTCATCTAAGTAGAAATTCTGGGGTTTATTTCCCTCCTTCTGTATTTTTAACTTCCTATCTTCATTAAAGTAGAAATTCTGGAGTGTATTTCCCTCCATCTGTATTTATAACTTTCTATCTTCATTAAAGTAGAAATTCTGGGATTTATTTCCCTCCCTCTGTGTTTATAACTTCCTATCTTCATTAAAGTAGAAATTCTGGAGTTTATTTCCCTCCCTCTGTATTTATAACTTTCTATCTTAATTAAAGTAGAAATTCTGGGGTTTATTTTCCTCCCTCAGTATTTATAAATTTATATCTTCATCGAAGTAGAAATTCTGGGGTTTATTTCCCTCCCTCTGTGTTTATAACTTCCTATCTTCATTAAAGTGGAAATTCTGGGTTTTATTTCCCTCACTCTGTATTTATAACTTTCTTTCTTCATCAAAGTGGAAATTCTGAAGTTTATTTACCTCCCTCTGTATTTATAACTTGCTATCTTTATCAAAGTGGAAATTCTGGGGTTTATTTCCCTCCCTCTGTATTTATAACTTTCTATCTTCATCAAAGTAGAAATTCTGGGGTTTATTTCCCTCCCTCTGTGTTTATAACTTCCTATCTTCATTAAAGTAGAAATTCTGGAGTTTATTTCCCTCCCTCTGTATTTATAATTTTCTATCTTCATCAAAGTAGAAATTCTGGGGTTTATTTCCCTCCCTCTGTGTTTATAACTTCCTATCTTCATTAAAGTAAAAATTCTGGAGTGTATTTCCCTCCCTCTGTATTTATAACTTTCTATTTTCATCAAAGTGGAAATTCTGGGGTTTATTTCCCTCCCTCTGTATCTATAACTTGCTATCTTCATCAAAGTTGAAATTCTGGAGTGTATTTCCCTCCCTCTGTATTTATAACTTTCTATGTTCATCAATGTGGAAATTCTGGGGTTTATTTCCCTCCCTCTGTATTTATAAGTTGCTATCTTCATCAAAGTGGATATTCTGGGGTTTATTTCTCTCCCTCTGTATTTATAACTTTCTATCTTCATCAAAGTAGAAATTCTGGGGTTTATTTCCCTCCCTCTGTATTTATAACTTTCTATCTTTATTTAAGTAGAAATTCTGGGGTTTATTTTCCTCCCTCTGTATTTATAACTTTCTATCTTCATCAAAGTGGAAATTCTGTGATTTATTTCCCTCGCTCTGTATTTATAACTTGCTATCTTCATCAAAGTGGAAATTCTGGGGTTTATTTCCCTCCCTCTGTATTTATAACTTTCTATCTTCATCAAAGTAGAAATTCTGGGGTTTATTTCCCTCCCTTTGTATTTATAACTTCCACTCTTCATTTAAGTAGAAATTCTTGGGTTTGTTTCCCACCCTCAGTATTTATAACTTTTTATCTTCATCAACGTCCAAATTCTGGAGTTTATTTCCCACCCTCTGTGTTTATAATTTCCCATCTTAATTAAAATGCAAATTCTGGGGTTTATTTCGCTCACATTGTATTTATAACTTTCTATCTTCAGAAAAGTAGAAATTCTGGGGTTTATTTCCCTCACTCTGTGTTTATAACTTTATATCTTCATCAAAGTGCAAATTCTGGGCTTTATTTCCCTACCTCTGTGTTTATAACTTCCTATCTTCATTAAAGTAGAAATTCTGCGGTGTATTTCCCTCCCTCTGTATTAATACTTCTTATCTTCAATAAAGTAGAAATTCTGGAGTTTATTTCCCTCCCTCTGTATTTATAACTTTATATCTTCATCAAAGTGCAAATTCTGGTGTTTATTTCCCTACCTCTGTATTTTTTACTTTATATCTTCATTAAAGTAGAAATTCTGTGGTTTATTTCCCTCCCTCTGTATTTATAACTTTCTCTCTTCATTAAATGATAAATTCTGGGGTTTATTTCCCTCCCACTGTATTTATAACTTTATATCTTCATAAAAGTGGAAATACTGGGGTTTATTTACCTCCCTCTGTATTTATAACTTTATATCTTCATCAAAGTGCAAATTCTGGGGTTTTTTCCCTCCCTCTGTATTTATAACTTGCTATCTTCATCAAAGTGTTAATTCTGGGGTTTATTTCCCTCCCTCTGTATTTATAACTTTCTTTCTTCATCAAAGTAGAAATTCTGGGGTTTATTTCCCTCCCTTTGTATTTATAACTTCCTATCTTCATTAAATTAGAAATTCTGGGGTTTATTTCCCACCCTAGGTATTTATAACTTTATATCTTCATCAACGTGCAAATTCTGGAGTTTATTTCCCACCCTCTGTGTTTATAATTTCCCATCTTAATCAAAATGCAAATTCTGGGGTTTATTTCCCTCCCATTGTATTTATAACTTTCTATCTTCAGAAAAGTAGAAATTCTGGGGTTTATTTACCTCCCTCTGTATTTATAAATTTATATCTTCATCAAAGTGTAAATTCTGGGGTTTTTTCCCTCCCACTGTATTTATAACTTTATATCTTCATCAACGTGGAAATTCTTTAGTTTATTTCCCACCCTCTGTGTTTATAATTTCCCATCTTAATCAAAATGCAAATTCTGTGGTTTATTTCCCTCCCATTGTATTTATAACTTTATATCTTCATCAAAGTGCAAATTCTGGCGTTTATTTCCCTCCCTCTATATTTATAATTTTCTATCTTCATCTAAGTTGAAATTCATGGGTTTATTTGCCACCCTCTTTGTTTATAACTCCCTATCTTCATTAAAGTGGAAATTCTGGGGTTTATTTCCCTCCTTCTGTATTAATAACTTTCTATCTTCATTAAATTAGAAATTCTGGGGTTTATTTCTCTCCCCCTGTATTTATAACTTTATATCTTCATCAAAATGCAAATTCTGGGGTTTATTTCCCTCCCTCTGTATTTATAACTTTCTATCTTCATTAAAGGTGAAATTCAGGGGTTTATTTCCCTCCTTCTGTATTAATAACTTTCTATCTTCATTAAAGTAGAAATTCTGGGGTTTATTTCCCACCCTCTGTATTTATAACTTTCTATCTTCATTAAAGTAGAAATTCTGGGGTTTATTTTCCTCCCTCAGTATTTATAAATTTATATCTTCATCGAAGTAGAAATTCTGGGGTTTATTTCCCTTCCTTTGTTTTTATAACTTCCTATCTTCATTAAAGTGGAAATTCTGGAGTTTATTTCCCTCCCTCTGTATTTATAACTTCCTATCTTCATTAAAGTAGAAATTCTGGAGTGTATTTCCCTCCCTCTGTATTTATAACTTTCTATCTTAATCAAAGTGGAAATTCTTGTGTTTATTTCCCTCCCTCTGTATTTATATCTTGCCATCTTCATCAAAGTGGAAATTCTGGGGTTTATTTCCCTCCCTCTGTATTTATAACTTGCCATCTTCATCAAAGTGGAAATTCTGTGGTTTATTTCCCTCCCTCTGTATTTATAACTTTATATCTTCATTAAAGTATAAATTCTGGTGTTTATTTCCCTCCCGCTGTATTTATAACTTCCTATCTTCATGAAAGTAGATATTCTGGGGTTTATTTCCCTCCCTCTGTATTTCTAACTTTATATCTTCACCAAAGTGGAAAATCAGGGGTTTATTTCCCTCCCTCTGTATTTATAACTTTCTATCTTCATTAAAGTAGAAATTCTGGCGTTTATTTCCCTCCCTCTGTGTTTATAACTTCCTATGTTCATTAAAGTGGAAATTCTGGCGTTTATTTCCCTCCCTCTGTGTTTATAACTTCCTATGTTCATTAAAGTGGAAATTCTGGGGTTTATTTCCCTTCCTCTGTATTTCTAACTTTATATCTTCACCAAAGTGGAAATTCTGGTGTTTATTTCCCTCCCTCTGTATTTATAACTTCCTATCTTCATTAAAGTGGAAATTCTCGTGTTTATTTCCCTCCCTCTGTGTTTATAACTTCCTATCTTCATTATAGTGGAATTTCTGGGGTTTATTTCCCTTCTTCTGTTTTTATAACTTTCTATCTTCATTAAAGTGGAAATTCTGGTGTTTATTTCCCTCCCTCTGTGTTTATAACTTCCTATGTTCATTAAAGTGGAAATTCTGGGGTTTATTTCCCTCCCTCTGTATTTCTAACTTTATATCTTCACCAAAGTGGAAATTCTGGTGTTTATTTCCCTCCCTCTGTATTTATAACTTTCTATCTTCATTAAAGAAGAAATTCTGGGGTTTATAACCCTCCCTCTATTTATAACTTCCTATCTTCATTAAAGTAGAAATTCAGGGGTTTATTTCCCTCCCTCAGTATTTATAACTTCCTATCTTCATTAAAGTGGAATTTCTGGGGTTTATTTCCCTCCTTCTGTTTTTATAACTTTCTATCTTCATTAAAGGTGAAATTCTGGGGTTTATTTCCCTTCCTCTGTATTTATAACTTTCTATCTTCATTAAAGGAGAAATTCTGGGGTTTATTTCCCTCCCTCTGTGTTTATAACTTCCTATCTTCATTCAAGGAGAAATTCTGGGATTTATTTCCCTCCCTCTGTATTTATAACTTTATATCTTCATTAAAGTTGAAATTCTGTTTTATTTATGCATTGAAATTTGTGTGAGTGTGCATATTTCTTGTATCTGGTTTGTAAATGAAGTAGTCACATTGAGTTTTGTGGAAACGTCTTTGGATTTCTTCCTTTTTTTTAAAAAAAAAATCTCATTCTTGTTTCAAATTGTTCTAAACATTTTGGAGGAGGATGAGAGAAATGCAGCTCTCTCAATTGCTTTGTGTTCCCCTTTCTCAAAGTAATTATTTTTGTCAAAAGGAAGATTTTAACGGAGCTTTCAAGGCAAGAATGCATTCTCCTGATTTTATTTCTGTATTCTGAATTAATATTTTGAGCTCTGCTGTAAAATGTAGGGTGTTTTGTCAGTGGTGTTTTCTTTTCACTTATCTACATCCACTATCTTGTCATCCAATGGAATTGAAGGCAAAATGGCCCACTTCCCATCCAAAAAGAAAATTAAAATAGCACTTGGTGGAAATAGTGTTTCCGCTGAAAACCCAGCACAAGAAGAAACTGTACAGATAGCCTCTGCTTTAGGGAAAGCGAGTGTCTGGAATTGGAAGGTTAAAAGTTATGACAGTCTTAAAACATAGAACATAGCACATTTCAGTCCCTTTGGCTGGACCCTAAAAAACACAATGTACCGATAGGAACACTTTTCAAAATAATCCAAGTTAAACATTTGGTTCTTGTGGAGGGGATGAGGTTTGAGTTGGTGTTATAATCTAAAAGACACTTGCTTTATGATGAAAAAAAAGTTTTATGGATTGGAAGGAGGTTTTGTTGAAAAGGACATTTTGATGAGCATTTTCATAAATGTTTTCCTGATTTGATGCTCTGAATGGTTCAAAGTTTGACAAATTGTCCCCTCCGTTATCGTGGGAAGGGTCCTTGTCAAAGTACTTATTGTGTGTGGAACTTTAAATTTTCTGTGGTTGTTTTCTTGCCATATATAATACTTGTGTTGGAATTTCCATTACCTTCATCATTCCCAGGAATGAAGCATTTTTTTTATTAGTTTAAGTTCTAGACAAGATCTTAAACATGTGAGGTCTGGAATCAGTGGCACTTCTGTTTGTATTTCCAAACCTCCTCATGGAGGTAGAGAAAATGAATACAAAAGGAGTTAGGTGTGGAGAATATGTTCGAAGACAGCAGTGAAACATCCGTACTCATCAGGTTGACCTGAGCTTAACCACCTCCAGTTTAAATTCCATACGGAATATTTTGGAGGATGTAGAACCAAAGGACTTCGAACCCCAAAATAGCTTTTGCAGAACCATAATTTTATTAAACTTTTCATATTAGGTTGTATGCTTGTTGGTTAAAATTAAACTAGATATATGATGAATAAGGATTCATCAAGACCTGTGTAACGTGGGCTAGGAAGTATACTTGCTTGTATGTATGTTTTTCCTGTGCACACTTAACTGTTATTGTGTTTTACATTTGTGCAAAAAAAAAAGCAGGTTACAGAGATGTATTTAGTATTTCACAATCTATGTTATGGGCTTTCTCATTCTATGTTTTCGGAGCAAGGTCTTGTGATAGGAAGCGGGAGGTTAATACTGCCTGGTTTCAGTTAACATTCTAAATGCTTTCCTTTGTGCATGCTTTCGGCATTTTTGTTTCATTTGGAAAAGGACCTTGGCCTTTTGTTAAAGCTTGAACGACAAGGCTGAAATGCTGTGTGCAGTGTTGAGCTGTTTGGTGAGGTCTTGCAGCTTGCGTTGTTTTTGACTTCGGAATATGAGCACTATTGAATCTGAAATTTTCAAATACTGTTCCCGATGAAGATTCCCTTGAATTTTCAGAACTAGACACAGGAAATTGTAAGCAGTGGTTTAACAGAGGGATACGGCACCACCTACGGCTCCTAGAATGCTTCCACCAGCGTTGTCTCCGCTCCATCCTCAACATCCATTGGAGCGCTTACATCCCTAACGTCGAAGTACTCGAGATGGCAGAGGTCGACAGCATCGAGTCCACGCTGCTGAAGATCCAGCTGCGCTGGATGGGTCACGTCTCCAGAATGGAGGACCATCGCCTTCCCAAGATCGTGTTATACTGGCCACCATGACAGAGGTGCACCAAAGAAAAGGTACAAGGACTGCCTAAAGAAATCTCTTGGTGCCTGCCACATTGACCACCGCCAGTGGGCTGATATCGCCTCAAACCGTGCATCTTGGCGCCTCACAGTTTGGCGGGCAGCAACCTCCTTTGAAGAAGACCGCAGAGCCCACCTCACTGACAAAAGGCAAAGGAGGAAAAACTCAACACCCAACCCCAACCCACCAATTTTCCGCTGCAACCGTGTCTGCCTGTCCCGCATCGGACTTGTCAGCCACAAACGAGCCTGCAGCTGACGTGGACTTTTTATCCCCTCCATAAATCTTCGTCCGCGAAGCCAAGCCAAAGACAGTACAACTGTGTGCTTCATTTGGTTGACCGCCACCACACAGAACTAGCTTCCTAACAACAATTTTTGTAATGGTATCAAAGCTAATCAACCTAACTTGAAAGGAACACTTGATCCTCTAATTTTCAAATGCTATTCTTCTTAAATCATTAGTACTGAACATGATGAAACGCTAGCAGTAATGTGAGAATCTCTTAATGAAGAGCAGAGAGTGACATACAACCTGGAGAAACTTCCTGATTTTTTTTTCTCTCTGCGGTTGTCAAATCTTCCCATCTGAATTCTTTGTCCATTAAGAGACTTGGGGAAATAACTCATGAATTGAATGGTCTAAATAAATAATATGAGCTCTTGAGGATTGTTTAGTTTTAATTTACATGTTGAATTCCTGGGATTCAGAATTCGGTTTGTCAATATACTGGGGCATATTAACATGAAAATGTCTTTAGTACTTTACCCAGATAAATCCATAATTAATCCATGAGAGACTATTAATACTGCTGTCTGAATGAGATTTGTGACAAGGCTTAGAACATGTTTTCAATCCAGCAATAGGTTGTATTCAAATAGTCTAAGTCATCAACTGGAAACTTTAGCTGGTTTTCTCTCCATGGATGTTATCTGGCTTGCTGAGTGCTTTCAACATTTTTTAAGATGGCAGAATCTGCAATCTTTTGATTTTGCTCTTCAGCCCTGTTATTGCTCCCGAACAAGGCCCCCCGCCATTGGGGCATACAGAATTTGGACTTGCTTTAATGTATTTGAGCTTGTGAAAACATTGAAGGCTGGGAACAGTTTGTGCAGGAGTTTCAGATTGTCTTTGGTTCTCTTACAGCTTTATTTAACATGGAGAAAAAAAGGAAAAAAAAACTGAAGTTGACAATCCCCTTCTGTGGATGATTCATCTTTAAAAACAAAAATTAAGATCAATGTAGAAATTGCTGCAGATCTCACAAATTTTGGGGATTAACAAAATGAATGGGATGTTGGATAGTCTTGGGCAAAATAGATTTCAGGTTTTGTTGTCGGAGTACATGCAAGACATCACATACAACCCTGAGATTCTTTTTCCTGCGGGTGAGGCAGAATTACCACTGGTAGAAGGTAAAAATATATATCCAAGGCCTGAAATGTTGCAGGAGTTCCTCCAGCATTCGTGTTTTTATTACAATCACAGCATCTTCAGACTTTGGTTTTTCACTGCCCCAAAAGCCGGGATTTAATCACCTTTTTACTGTTTCACTTAACTGTGTGAACATGAACCAAATGGTTTTGGGGGGGTGGGGTGGGGGAGGGATAATTTTCATCTTGGTATTTACTTGCCAAAGTATGTAGTATCAGCAGATACGTTTTGCTTATCCACCTTCCCGAGATGCTGCAGGTCCTTCCTCTTGCACTGTGATTCTGGGTCCCTATGTAAAAGGGTGCACTGAGCTGGCTTTTCTTGATTCAGTGTGAATGCTCCGACCCAATGTTAAACACTGATTGTTGACACACTAATTTACTGGGATCTCAGTGTGAAAACACCTCTGCTCGTGAGTGTTGGTGTTTTACAGATTTGAGTGCCTTATTTTGACCGGTTAGTTTTTTGTGTTGCCAATTTGTTACTGCCCAAAGCTTGTACCATTCTGTACGTGTCCTTGTTTAATTTCTGCAGATAACTCCGAATTCTTCACTCTGAATTCAAAGCCTAGCTTGAGTTTTGAATTCTTTGGGAGAAATAAAATGCAAAGGCATTTGCAAAGTTGTATTCTGCAAGGGTTGTTTAAATTTTTAAAATTATTTACAGCATGATTGAAGCTGATTCTGGCCATTGAAGCCCGTGCCACCCAATTACACCCAAATTAACCTATAGCCCCCTATGTTTTGGAGGGCGGTAGGAAACTGGAGCACCTGAGGAAAACCTACGGCGTCAAGAGAGAATGTGCAAACTCCTTGCAGCAAAAACATGCAGCAGTACTGGAGGAACTCAGCTGGTCTTGCAGTGTCCACATGTCAGCCACAAACGAGCCTGCAGCTGACGCGGACATTTACCCCCTCCGTAAATCTTCGTCCGTGCGGATGGCACGGATGGCAGTCTCTTCAATCTGAGGCGCCTGCAAGCTCACACCAAGACACAAGAGAAACTTGTCCGTGAACTACTCTTTGCAGACGATGCCGCTTTAGTTGCCCATTCAGAGCCAGCTCTTCAGCGCTTGACGTCCTGCTTTGCGGAAACTGCCAAAATGTTTGGCCTGGAAGTCAGCCTGAAGAAAACTGAGGTCCTCCATCAGCCAGCTCCCCACCATGATTACCAGCCCCCCCACATCTCCATCGGGCACACAAAACTCAAAACGGTCAACCAGTTTACCTATCTCGGCTGCACCATTTCATCAGATGCAAGGATCGACAATGAGATAGACAACAGACTCGCCAAGGCAAATAGCGCCTTTGGAAGACTACACAAAAGAGTCTGGAAAAACAACCAACTGAAAAACCTCACAAAGATAAGCGTATACAGAGCCGTTGTCATACCCACACTCCTGTTCGGCTCCGAATCATGGGTCCTCTACCGGCACCACCTACGGCTCCTAGAACGCTTCCACCAGCGTTGTCTCCGCTCCATCCTCAACATCCATTGGAGCGCTTACATCCCTAACGTCGAAGTACTCGAGATGGCAGAGGTCGACAGCATCGAGTCCACGCTGCTGAAGATCCAGCTGCGCTGGATGGGTCACGTCTCCAGAATGGAGGACCATCGCCTTCCCAAGATCGTGTTATATGGCGAGCTCTCCACTGGCCACCGTGACAGAGGTGCACCAAAGAAAAGGTACAAGGACTGCCTAAAGAAATCTCTTGGTGCCTGCCACATTGACCACCGCCAGTGGGCTGATATCGCCTCAAACCGTGCATCTTGGCGCCTCACAGTTTGGCGGGCAGCAACCTCCTTTGAAGAAGACCGCAGAGCCTACCTCACTGACAAAAGGCAAAGGAGGAAAAACCCAACACCCATCCCCAACCAACCAATTTTCCCCTGCAACCGCTGCAATCGTGTCTGCCTGTCCCGCATCGGACTTGTCAGCCACAAACGAGTCTGCAGCTGACGTGGACTTTTTACCCCCTCCATAAATCTTCGTCCGCGAAGCCAAGCCAAAGAAGAAATCTTCGTCCGCGAAGCCAAGCCAAAGAAAAAAAACTGACATATTGGGCCCGAACCCTTCTTCGAGGAATGAAGAGATAGAATTTATTTCTTGAAGAAGGGCTCAGGCCTGAAACATCAGTAATAAATATTTACCTCCTGCAGATGCTGCAAGACCAGCTGAGTTTCTCCAGCATCCTGTGTGTTTCTACGACAATCACAGCGTCTGCAGACTTTCGTGTTTCATTCATTGCAGACAGCACCAAATTTGAACCCGGGTTGCTAGCTCCATAATAGCACTGTGCTTTAACTGCCACACAAACCATGTTGCAGGGATAGGGTGGTTTGGTAGAACTTGAGCTCCATGTCCAACTCAACCAAGTAGCGTTAAAAGATTGTGAGCAATGCAGGCAGATCTGTTATTGTAATGTGTGTTGAAAAGCAGAGTAAAGTTTTGTTTTGTGTTACTTTCTGGCTGTCATGCAACAATCAAAGCGCAGGAGAGACAGTCAAAGAGTTCGGGGTATGGGGTAACAAATTGCAGTTAAACAGTGAGGGCAAACATTTTGGGCCGGTCTGAACAATGTATGACTTGAATTTTGATCTTGTACTTTGTCATTTCATTTGGTAACAGAAGTGTCCCCCAGTATTGAATGGATTTGAAAAAAGCTGAATAGTTTACAATTTAAAATGCATCCTATTTTTATACTGCAATATCCCAGGGAGTCTGACAAAATGAGGATCTCTATCCAGTTTTCTTGGTCATCCACATTCTGTTTCAGCTGAGGCCCAATCCCTATCATATTTCCCGGGCCAATCCAAAGCCTCCGTAACACATAACAGAAGTTATTTTATGTTTGTGAAATGTGGGTCATGTTACTTGTTGAAAGCATCCATTTTATGGTTTCCTTTTTGGCAGTGTGTTCTAGAACCCCTGCCTGCCCAAGGTCAGCAGGTTAGGCAGCTAAAAAGAGTTGGACTTTCAGGTTGAAGACTCTTCATCTGTTCTAGCGAAGGATCTTTAGTTTATGTTTCCACAGATGTTGCCTGATGTGCCCAACATTTTTCTGATTTTGTGTTCAGTTCAGTTTCAGTACAACTACATGCACTTGTATTTTATGCCTTGATCAGTAAAGATTGCCTGAACAACTTGATTGACTCTCGTGTTGTTTTCAGGATTTTGTGGGGATGTACCTCAAAATCAGATGATTGATATCTTCCTGTCGCATAGAACTTTGATCATCAACATCGACTACAGTACTAATTTTGGAATAATTGCAAACTTCTTAATTATCCCTGTTCATAGTAAACTGGACTCCATGCTCTCTGGTCTCTTGCCTATCAAGAGTAAGTTTTTAATACTCACAGAATAGTGGGTGCCTGGAATGTATTGCAAGGGTGGTGGCGGAGGCTGCTACAATAAACACATTGAAAAGACTCTTGGACTGACCGATCAGATACGTTTTATTGTCATGCAGTAAAACAGAAATATAATTACATGAAATTGCCTTTCGTCTGCCATAAAATTAGCATTGCCCGGTGCCCTACGCAGTCAGAGAAAGGGAAGCAAAAGAGAGCGTCACTAGAGTCACCAAGTGTCTGGATTTGCTTCCAGAAGTTCTCTCCGCCGATGCAGCTGCACAAGACTCCAGTTCAAACCATCGATAACCTGAGCCCAAATCCAAGCCTCTGACACAGTGAGGATGCCTTCAGAGCCCTTTGGGAGCCCTTCTTGCCTCAGCATCTTCTTGAATTCCGGTTCTGATACCTGGTTCTCGCGAGCTAGTCTCCAGCAGCTCGTAGCCTGTATGGGTTCCTTGCCAACAACTTGCCACCTGTGTGTGCAGGGCCCCTTAATCACATTAAAAGCAAAAACAGAAAAGACCAGGAAAGTTCAGTAGGTAACATGTATGTAGAACATTTTGGGCCATTGGCATTTCAGCAGAATTGGAAGATGTTATTGTGTCATTTTTACTGATTAGATCATGTGGCACTGGCTGGGGTTTGTTGTGGAAAGGGAGACTGTGCTAATTTCTCATGTGGAGTGTGTATGTTAAATGGGAAGCAAATAACTAAGATGAATAGTTTACTCTTCCTGCAAAGTAAATGGAAAAATGAATTTCAGAAAGCAGTTTAGATTAGGTTAGACTCTTGGGGCAAAAAGCATGTCATTTAAATACTGTAGTCCAACCTTTTACCTTGCCGACAATCTCTTTCAGCTTTGAATTATGGCAGTCCTCCATTCCAGTAATAGCTAACTGTGGAAGTGACAGAATGACACTTGTAACCAGAAGATAATTAAATTTGACTATTTTAGTCTTCAGATCTTTACAGTCGTTTGCAAGTTATTTGTGTTAAATTGTTTTAAAACTGCATGTTATTTTGGACATGTGAGAAAGTAGAAAAATTTTGGGACGATCTAAATCAGATATTAAATAAAATAACAGAAAACAATATACCAAAGAATCCAGAGATCTTCCTCCTAAGTAACATAAGAAACAAAGAATTTGGAATTGATTTGGAGGATGCACAAAAAAGATTTGTTAAGATAGCTCTAGCCGTAGCAAAAAAATGTATTATGTCAACCTGGAAATTGGAAGATAATTTGAAAATACAACAATGGTATATAGAAATGAATAAATGTATTCCATTAGAAAAAATAACATATATTTCAATATTATTTCTTAAACTATTCGAACAAATATGGGAGCCTTACATTAAACGCAATAGCGAAAACCTACCGGGGACAATCACTACCTAAGTTAACGGAAGGAAAAGGAAATGAAAAGAATGGACTCAGTGGAATTTCTGGTGTATTTTTATTGAATGACAACATTGTCTGACTGGTTTAATGTATCCTAGATTTTATACCTTAAATGAACGGGAGGGGGGAGGTAGGGAGGGTGGGATGGGAGGAGGGGGGGGGAAGAAAATGGCACTGTATATGTGTGAAAAGGAAAAAGTGTGTACTATGGTTAATGTGATTTATGGTGTGAAAAAAAAATTTAAAAAAAAAACTGCATGTTATTTTTAGAGCATATACCTGTATAAGTTTTCTCTATTCTTACCTCCCCTCCCTACCCCAATCCCAGGCTGCCAATATCTAAGGAGTTGGCTGATAGCATATAAATTTAACTATGTTAGATGTACAGACAAACTTGAAGGGATACTGCATGTAAAAAGAAAAAGTGTATATCATGGCTAATGTGATTTATGGTGTGAAAAATAAAAAATTTAAATAAAAAAAACAAACAAAAAAAAAGGGATACTGCATGTGAAAAATCTAGCATTCCTTGCCGCGTTGGAGTACTAGTTCAATCGATCTCCCTTCGCTCAGTTCACAGTGCAATGTAAGGAATGTTGTAATGTTTTAGAAAAAAATAAGCAAGTGATGGAATCGACAAGCTGAACTCTTTTTAGTTCTTTTGATCTTTTCAGCTTCTTGAAGAATGCAGGATTTTGCTGCATATTTTAGGGGAAGCTCTATCGAGTCATTGATTATAATTTCACTGCTAATTACTTTAATTAGCTTTGCATTGCCAAAACTTGCTTTTTATTGCAGACTTGTGATTAAACTAGGAATTTCTTTCATTTGAATTGCTTTGATAATATCCTTTCTTGTATATAACTTTTTGATGTTCCTGCCTCTGTTTGTATTCCATGCTTTGCAGCGGGAGGTCAGAGTCACAGAGTGGTTCTGTACAGAATGGCTGTTCCTGGGTTACCTGCATTATTGTTTCATAAGCCAGAATAGTTTATAAAGTTAAAACTATGGTTTATCATTTGAATTTTGTAGATAATTAACCTCTAATAAAAATATTTGGAAGTTTAGATTAACTTCAAATGTAGAAATGGAGATACGACATTTTGGAGAAATGTTCTTATCCTACATGTAATTAAACTTTTATTCCTCAAACTCTGAATATTTTTGAAATAGCTGTGCTATATAATGTCTTGCACACTTTGTTATCGTTTATAGAGACTATTTTGATTTTAATTTGGACTTACAACACGTAACAGGCCTGTGAACCCTGCCATCCAATTAACCCAAAACCCCAATACATTTTGAAAAATGGGAGGAAACCCACGCAGACATGAGAAGAACGTACATACTCCTTACATACGGTGCTGGATTCAAAGTCTGATTGCTGGTACTGTAATAGAGTGCACTAAGCACTACACAAACGTTCCACCCTTTACACTCTATATAGTGGCGCATCTTGTTCTCGTACTGCTGTACTTGAAAGTCAAGCAATAATTTTCTCTGATCATAATTGTCTTTTTTTTAGTCAATTAATTTAAAAGTGGTTTAAAGTAGAAGGAGTTGGAGGGTAAGAGTGGATGATATATTTCTGATCCAAGGCCCTGTTTCCAGTGGTGTGCTGCAGGTTAACGGTACGCCAAACAGATGGGGGCAAACTTTGTTGTGCAGTCGACGGTAAGGAAGGATATTTAAGTTTACAACACGATCTAGATCAGTTGAGAAAGTGGGCCAAAGAGTGTCAAATGGTACTGCACTTTGGTAAGTAAATCAGAGTAGGACTTGCATGGTGAATGGTAGGGTCTTGAGGAGTGTTATAGAATAGAGAGACTGAAGGATACAGGTGCAAAGTTGCTTCAAAGTGGCAACTCAAGTTGACAAGGTGGTGAGGCTGTCATTGGTGTGCTTGCTTCATTGGAGCAGGCTATTGAGTATAAATATTGGGACCTCATAATATTAAGTGTTGATGAGACCAACACTTGTCTATGTTGGGAACAAACTGCTAGAGGTAACTATGGAAGCAGATAAGATTGATGTTTCAAAAGACATTTGTTCAGATTTATGGATAGGAATGGCTTAGAAGAATGTGGACCAAATGCAAGCTCAGAATGCCAACTTGGTTGAACAGAGAACACTACAGCCTTGACCCTTCAGCCCTTGATGTTGTGCTGAACTATATATTCCTAACAAAAATAAACAAAACACTTTCTACCTCAAAATCCACTATTTTTCTTTCATCCATGTGCCCAAGAGTCTCTTAGATGCCCCTAACGTTTCAGCCTCCTCCACTACCACTCCTGGCTAGGCATTCCAGACACCCACAACTCTCATTTATTATCAAAAAGTAACCCTGATGTCTCCTCGAAACTTTCCTCCCTTCACTTTGTACCTCTGGTGTTTGCTACTTCTTTCCCCCCCCCCCCCCCCAGGAGAAAAGGTTCCAGGAACATAGGAACATAGGAAGTAGGAACAGGAGGAGGCCAAAAATGGCCCATTGAGCCTGCTCCGCCATTCAATACGATCATGGCTGATCTAATTTAGGACCTAACTCCACCTACCTGCCTTCTCCCCATATCCCCTAATTCCTCTATCATGTAAACATTTATCTAACTGAATTTTAAATATGTTTAATGAGGCAGCCTCAACCACTTCCCTGGTTAGAGAATTCCAAACATTCACTACTCTCTGGGAAAAACTATTTTTCCTCATCTCTGTCCTAAATCTACTCCCCCGAATCTTGAGACTGTGTCCTCTCGTTTTAGTTTCCCCAGCCAGCTCAAAAAACCTTCCTACATCTATCCTATCTTCCATACCCTTCATAATCCTATATGTTTCTATAAGATCTCCTCTCATTCTTCTGAACTCGAGCGAATACAATCCTAGACAATTTAATCTTTCATCATAAGTCAACCCCTTCATCCCAGGGATCAACCTAGTAAACCTCCTCTGGACCGTCTCCAAAGCCAGTATATCCTTCCTCAAATATGGAGACCAGAACTGGACACAGTACTCCAGGTGCGGCCTCACCAGTGCCTTGTACAGTTGCAGCATGACATCCCTGCTCTTGAACTTAATTCCTCTAGCGATGAAGGCCAACATTCCATTTGCCTTCTTAATAACCTGCTGCACCTGCAACCTAACTTTTTGCGATTCATGCACAAGCCCTCCCAAGTCCCTCTGCACAACAGCATGCTGTACTTTTTCACCCTTTAAATAATATTCAGCTCTTTTATTTTTCTTGCCAAAGTGGATCACCTCACACTTACTAACATTGTACTCCATCTGCCAGATCTTTGCCCTCTCATCCAGCTTAACTCTATCCCTCTGCAGACTCTCCACATCCTCATTACAACTTGCTCTTCCACTCAATTTGGTGTCAGCCGCAAACTTGGCTCCACCACATTTTGTCCCCTCCTCCAAGTCCTCAATGTAAATGATGAACAGTTGTGGGTCTAACACTGACCCCTGCGGCACCCCACTTACCACTCTCTGCCAACCTGAAAAACTCCCATTTATCCCGACTCTGTGCCTCCTGTCAAACAACCAATTTTCAATCCAGGCCAATAGACTTCCCTGGACTCCACTTTCCTGTAACTTACTGAGAAGTCTCTTGTGCGGCACCTTATCAAACGCTTTCTGGAAATCCAAATATACAACATCAACCTGTTCCTCTCTATCCACCGCACCCATTATATCCTCAAAGAATCCTAACAAGTTTGTCAAACAAGATCTTCCCTTTCTAAAACCATGCTGTGTTTGCCTGATTGAACCCTTATGTTCCAAAAGTTTCACTATTTCATCTTTAATGACGGCTTCAAGCATTTTTCCAACTACAGACGTCAAGCTAATTGGCCGATAATTTCCAGTCTTTTGCCGACATCCTTAAAAAGTGGCGTGACATTTGCTGTCTTCTAGTCTGCTGGGACCTACCCAGAATCCAAGGAATTTTGGTATATGATCACCAATGCATCAACTACAACTTCTGCCATTTCCTTCAGAACCCTTGGATGCATATCATCAGGACCAGGTGATTTGTCTGGCTTTAGTCCCATTAGTTTCTCCATCACTACTTCCTTTGTAACAACATCTACAAGGGTAGAACTGAGGAATAGCAAGGGGCGGAAAACGTTAGTGGAGGTGGTATATAGGCCTCCAAATAGTAGTGTAGAGGTGAGGGAAGGCATTAAAAGAGAAATTAGAGAAGCGTGCAATAAGGGAACAGCTGTCATCATGGGAGACTTTAATTTACATATAGATTGGACTAGTCAAATTGGTAAAAATACTGAGGAGGAGGAATTCCTTGAATGTTTACGGGACGGTTATCTAGACCAACATGTCGAGGAACCAACTTGGGAGAAGGCCATTTTAGATTGGGTATTATGCAATGATAAGGGGTTAATCAGCAAATTTGTTGTGCGAGGCCCTTGGGGTAGGAGCGATCACAATATGATCGAATTCTCACTCGACATGGAGAGTGATGAAATTAAAACCGAGACTAAGGTCCTGAATTTAAATAAAGGGAATTATGGTATGAGACGGGAGTTGAGTAAGATTGATTGGGTGGTGTTTATGGGGGGGTTGACAGTCAATAGACGATGGAAAGCATTCACAGATCTAATGGAGAAATTGCAAAAATCGTTTATAACGGTTTGGCATAAAAATAAACTAAAAAAGGTGACTCAACCGTGGATAACAAGGGAAATTAGAGACAGCATTGGATCCAAAGAGAGAGCATATCAATTGGCCAAAAAAAGTACCACAACCGAAGACTGGGAGCAGTTCAAGATGCACCAAAGGAGGACAAAGGGATTAATCAAGAGAGCAAAAATAAATTACGAAAGTAAGCTTGCGGCAAATATAAAAACCAACTGCAAAAGCTTTTATAAATATGTCAAGAGGAAAAGATTGGTGAAATCCAGAGTAGGTCCTTTGCAGTCGGAATCAGGGGAATATATAATGGGGAATAAGGAAATGGCAGACCAATTAAATTCTTACTTTAGTTCTGTTTTCACAAGAGAGGATACAAATAACCTCCCAAGGATGTTGGGAAACATAGAGACTAATGCAAGGGAGGAACTGAAAAAAAATCAGTATCTCTAAGGACATGGTCTTGGGGAAATTGATGGGATTGAAGGCAGATAAATCCCAAGGGCCTGATAATCTACATCCTAGGGTACTTAAGGAAGTGGCCATTCAGATAGCAGATGCTTTAAGAATTATTTTCCAGAACTCGATAGACTCAGGATCAGTACCCATGGATTGGGGGTTACCCCACTATTTAAAAAGGGGGGTAGAGAAAAAGCGGGGAATTATATGCCGGTGAGCCTTACATCAGTAGTGGGCAAAATGATGGAATCCATTATTAAGGATGTAATAGCGGAGCATATGACTAGCAGAGAAGGGATCGGACGGAGTCAACATGGATTTACAAAAGGTAAATCATGCTTGACAAATCTATTGGAATTCTTTGAGATGGTGACAGGTAAAATAGATGGGGGATGGACTTCCAAAAGGCCTTCGATGAGGTCCCGCATAAACGACTGGGTTTCAAAATCAAGGCTCAAGGGATTGGGGGCAACCCCAACCCCAACCAACCAATTTTCCCCTGCAGCCGCTGCAACCGTGTCTGCCTGTCCCGCATCGGACTTTTCAGCCACAAACGAGCCTGCAGCTGACGTGGACTTTTTACCCCCTCCATAAATCTTCGTCCGCGAAGCCAAGCCAAAGAAGATTGATGTGGATTGAGAACTGGCTGGCAGGTAGAAGACAGAGAGTTGGGATAAATGGCTCGTTTTCTGAGTGGCAGGCGGTGACCAGTGGGGTGCCACAGGGATCTGTACTGGAACCCCAGCTGTTCACAATTTACATTAATGATCTGGATGAGGGGATTGGATGTAATATCTCCAAATTTGCAGATGACACTAAGCTAGGAGGGGTTGTGTGCACGGAAGAGGGGGGTCAAGAAGCTCCAGTGTGATTTGGATAAATTGAGGGACTGGGCAGATGCATGGCAAATGCACTACAATGTGGATCAATGTGAGGTTATCCACTTTGGTAATACAAACCGGAGGGCAGATTACTATTTGAATGGCAATAGATTAAGAGATGGGGAAGTGCAGAGAGACCTAGGGGTACTTGTACATCAGTCTCTGAAGGCGAGCATGCAGGTACAGCAGGCGGTTAAAAAGGCAAATGGTATGTTGGCCTCCATATCAAGAGGGTTTGAGTTTAGGAACAAGGATACCTTACTGCAGCTGTATAGGGCCTTGGTGAGACCCCACCTGGAGTATTGTGTGCAGTTTTGGTCACCTTATCTAAGGAAGGATGTTCTTGCAATGGAGGGAGTGCAGAGGCGATTCACCAGGCTGATACCTGGAATGGCAGGAATGACTGATGAGGAAAGATTGCGCAAATTGGGATTGTACTCGCTGGAGTTTAGAAGATTGAGAGGGGATCTCATAGAGACCTATAAAATTCTGGCAGGACTGGACAGAATGGATGCAGATGGGATGTTTCCAAGGATGTGAAAATCCAGAACCCGGGGCCATGGTTTGAGGATAATAGGCAAACCATTTAGGACCGAGATGAGGAGGAATTTCTTGACCCAGAGGGTGGTGAATCTGTGGAATTCATTGCCACAGAGGGCAGTAGAGGCAGGTTCATTAAATCTATTTAAGAGGGAATTAGATCTATTTCTTCATTATAAGGTTACGGAGAGAAGGCGGGGACGGGGTACTGAACTTTAAGATCAGCCATGATCTCGTTGAATGACAGAGCAGGCTCGAAGGGTCGAATGACCTACTCCTGCTCCCATCTTTTATGTTTCTAACTATTTTATCAAGGCCCTCCAAGGTGAAGGTGTCTACCTTCACTCTCAGAATCTTGTAGACCTCTATTACGTCTCCACTCATCCTTCTATGCTCTGAAGAGAAAAGTCCCAGCTCTTTAACCTCGCCTCGTAAGACTTATTTTGCAATCTAGGCAACATCTGGTAAATCTACACTGCACCCTTTCCATACTTTCTACATCCATCCAATAATGAGGTGACCGGAACTGAACACAATATTCTAAGCATGGTATCACAGATATTTATAGAGTTACAGTATGACCTCTCGACTCTTAAATTCAATTCCCCAACTAATGAAGCCCAGCATCCCATAGGCCTTCTTAACTATCCTATCAACCTCTGTGGCAGCCTTGAGAGGTCTATGGATTTAAACCCTAAGATCCACACTGTTAAGTATCTATCCATTAACCTTGTACTCATCCTTCAGGGTTGACCTTGCAAAATGCATCACTTATCTGGATTGAACTCCTTCTGCTACTTTTCTGCCCAAGTATGCATACTGCCTCTATCCTTTTGTAACCTAAGATATGTTCAGGACTATCCACAGTTCCTCCAACTTTTGCGTCATCTGCAAACTTGGTGACCTATCCTTCCACTACTTCAGCTAGGTCATTTATAAAAATCACAGAGCAAGGATGAGTTGGGGTGAAAGGCCTGTTCTGTTCTTTGTTTCTATGATGGAAAATGCATTAATTGAAAATTTCTAATCAATTTTAATGTGAGTTAGAGTGGGGAAAGGGCATCCTTCACACCTGAAGAGTTCAGGCCCGAATCATCAACTGCCTTTTGCTTTCCGTGGATGTTGCATTTCTTCAACATTTTTGAGTGCTGCTCGGATATTTTTGTGTTTATTTGGCTGTTGTGGGTGGCAGTTAGGAGCGGAATCTAAGCCAATGGGGATGGGCACATCTTGTGGAAGACTTGAGGCCTGAGCTGCTTGATTCTGGAGTGTGGAGCAGGTGCCCGTACTTTTTGTTTTATAGAAGTCACTGATCTGTGTGGGTTTAATGTTGTGAGGTCCATCTGAGGATCTCGCCTGTTAAGTCACTAATTTTGTTAGGTTTGAGATCATTTATGTCAGTAGTTTAAGTTGTTGTTTCTGATTTAGGGGATGTAATTTTTTGTAGCTATAACTAATTTATTGTCATTGTACAATGTGCTTAGCTGGTACTTGATGTAAATATTACATTAGAACACAAATTGAATTAAAAATGACAATAAATACAAAAGATCTCTTTGGCTTGGTTTCGCAGACGAAGATTTATGGAGGGGTAAATGTCCATGTCAGCTGCAGGCTCGTTTGTGGCTGACAAGTCCGATGCGGGACAGGCAGACACGGTTGCAATGCAAAAGACAGATTGATATTAAATACCCTGGACAGCAAAGATTTTGCTTCCTAAACACTTTGGGTTTATTTTATGGATTTTTGGACTGCTGATCATGAAAATCACCTTAAAATGTTCCCATCACATACTGTTTTTTAGATATTGATACTATCTATTTTTGTGATATCCTGTCATATTTTAAGCCTACTTCAAGCATACGAAAGTGAAGCATGAAGGTGCAATATGTCACTGAAAATTCATTTTCTTCATTTGAACTTGGACTTCTTCCCTGCTGATCTTGGTGCAGTCAGCAACGAACATGGTGAAAGGTTTCACTAAAAAGACATTGTGACCATGGAAAAATGGTGTCAGGGCAACTGGAATCCATCAGTGCTGGCCAACTATTTTTGCACACTGACATGAGAGGCATCAGATGCTGAGTACAAATGAAAATCAACAGCAAAACTTTTGAGGTCACTTGAACTAACACAATTTGTCAACATCATTATGCAATTAAACATGCTAAATTTAATAAAAGTTGATGTTTCTTCAATGTCCTACGTGATACACAACCTCTGAAATGATCTTTATGTTCAGCTTGAAGTTGTCTATCATAATCCCCAATTTTCTTTTCAGGAAGCAAACCTTTTGGGGGTCAAAATTTGTTGTCCAGTGATATTCACAGTTATCACAGTTAAGAAACTTGCAGTAGTGCAGATGGTTCTGTGTGTGGTGTGAGAACAGTCCATGATTAGTTTAACAAGGGAAGGTTCAAAAGCCTGATGCTGTTCAAAGGTAACTGTTCTTGAAACAAGAGATGCTGATTTTCAGGCTTCTGAACCTTGTGCCTGAAGGTAGCAGTGGTTGTGACCAGGGTGATATTGTTGGCCCTTCTTGTGGCAGTACTTTTACCTTGGATATCTTTAATGGATGGAAATATAAGGGCATAGGGTGAATTAAAATATTTTGCTTCATTTGTGCTTTTCTTCATCAGCTCAGTACAGAAAAGCAGCTCAAAAGTGCTTTAAATTGACTGAACACAGTAATTAGGAATGCTTAGGGTTGGGGGTAAGCTAAAGGAGGTGGGATGGCAGTGGTGGTAGTTGTGCTTTAAGATTGAGTCAGAATTAGGAAAGCTGAGAGAAGGAAGTAGGAATTTGAATAGGCACGAGTATAATGACTAAAGAAGCCGGCTTCAGTGGTGGAGTATGTAGAAAGTTGGAGTGTGGGGGGGGGGGGGGGGGGGGGGGGTGGGGAGAAAAGCCCAGAAAAATGTACATGATGAAATCACCAAAGAACATTTAAGCTTTTAAAGTTGTTCAATTGTTAGTGACTTGATCTGTGGTGGATGAAGGCTAACTACCTCCACTTGGAGGAGCTAGGCCTTGAACTGGGAAAGGCATAGATGTTGATAGTGAAGAGGGAGATTGCGGGTTCAGAAGTATTGCAGAATTGAGAGAGGTACTGATGAACATTGAAGATTCAGGAGAGAACTATCAATAAAAGAATTATATAAGAAATTGAAGGAATATGGAGAAGTGTCGGGTTACAAGATTAACGTAAATAAAAGTGAAGCAATGCCAATGAATAATGCGGATTTCTCAAAATTTAAGAAGGAATCACCATTCAGATGGCAAATGCAAGCAATGATATCTAGGTATACAAATAAATAAAAATCTCGGCCATCTATATAAACTCAATTATTATCCACTAATGGAAAAAATTACAGGGCGATTTAGAGCATTGGAAAGATTTACCACTAACACTAATAGGAAGGATAAACTGTATTAAAATGAACATTTTCCCAAGGATACAATACCTATTTCAGGCATTGCCAATACACTTGACAGAGAAATTCTTCAAGGAGTTAAAGAAAATAATAAGGAAATTTTTATGGAAAGGGGGGAAACCGAGGATAGCACTAGATAAATTAACAGAATGGTATAAACAAGGAGGCTTACAATTGCTAAACTTTAAAAATTATTATAGAGCCGCACAATTAAGATACCTATCAGATTTTTATCAAACAAGGGAAAAGCCAGATTGGACGAGATTATAACTAGATAAAATAGGAGAAAAGATACCTGAACACATATTATATAAATGGGATGAAAATTTGGTACAACGTAGGAGTTCTCCAGTATTACATCATCTGCTCAATATTTGGAAGAAGATTCATGTAGAAAGGAATAAAACAAATTACCAATTACCAAAACTAATAATGACGCAAAATCAGTTACTCCCCTTTACAATAGATAACCTTTCCTTTAGAGAATGGGAGAAAAAAGGGATCAAAAGAATAGAAAATTGTTTTTCAGGAAATAGATTATTATCCTTTGAACAAATGAAGGATAAATATAATATAACTCAAGATACAGTGTTGGCATATTACCAATTGAGATCCTACTTGAAGGACAAATTAGGAAGTAGTCTGAGGTTACCAGAGGGAAGTAACTTTGAATATGTGATTACAGATACAATGACAATCAAAAGCTTTATAACAAATATGTATATTAAACTGCAAGAAAAGGAGAATGCGGAAACAAATGGTAAAACTAAACAAAAATGGGAACAAGATTTAAATATAAAGATAAAGAAGGAAACATGGGAGAAGTTATGCTCTGGAACGATGAGAAATACAATAAATACGAGGTTACGTATGATACAATATAACTGGATACGCAGGCTATACATCACACCTCAAGAGTTAAATAAATGGGACCCAACAGTATCTGACAGATGTTTTCGTTGTAAAAAAGAAATGGGAACAACAATTCATGCAATCTGGACATGTGAGAAAGTAGAAAAATTTTGGGAAGATCTAAACCAGATATTAAATAAAATTACAGAAAACAATTTACCAAAAAATCCAGAGATCTTCCTCCTAAGTAACATAAAAAATAAAGAATTTGGACTTGATTTGGATGGTGCACAAAAAAGATTCGTTAAGATAGCTCTAGCCGAAGCAAAAAAATGTATTATGTCAACCTGGAATTGGAAGATAATTTGAGAATACAACAATGGTATGTAGAAATGAATAAATGTATTCTATTAGAAAAAATAACATATAATTTAAGAAATAATATTGAAATATTTGAACAAATATGGGAGCCACACATGAAACACAATAGAGAAAACCTACCGGGGACATCTACCACCTAAATTAACGAAAGGAGAAGGAAATGAAAAGAATTGACTCAGTGGAATTTTTATTGAATGACAACATTATTTGACTGGTTTAATGTGTCTTAGATTTTGTACTTTAAATGAATGGGGGGGGGGAGGTAGGGAGGGTGGGATGGGAGGAGGGAGGGGGGGAGAGAAAATGGCACTGTATATATTTGAAAAGGAAAATGTATATATCTTAGTCAGTGTGGTTTATGGTGTGAAAAAAAAAATAAAAAAAAAAAAGATTCAGGAGTGTGAGATCATGCACTACCAGATTCAAGAGTTTCTTTCCTGCTACTAGCAGATTTCTCAATGATCATCACATGAGTAAAAAATTATGTTGCCTTTGGTCCGTACCAACTCGTCTCTCTCAGTAACTCTGTCCTTGTGTACTGCGTCATACTTGCTATACTGCGAATGGGATATCAAGTTCGCAAAACAAATTTTTATCACTTTGGTACATGTGACAATAAACAAATTTAACTGAGTAGTTATGGAAGGGAAAAAAACAAATAGAATGTTATTTTGTAGTTAGATATTTTCTTAAATTTGGTTGCATTTCCATACAAATGATTAATGATTTAATATTTTCACTGAATTTCATGTACTATTGCTAGGGTCATCAACTTGCAGTAACATAATAAACCCCCACCCCACCCACCTCCACTCTTTTAGTTTTAAAAAAGGTCAGTGCTTGTAATATACATGGAAGTGGCTGCCGACCCAATGATTAGTGCGTCAGGTTCTGCAGACTAAATTAAATGTTGCTCATGACCAGGGGTGGGAAATCTATGGCCTGAGGGCCGAATCAGGCCCACAACCCAATGTGTTTCCCCCAACCACCATCAGCTGCTCCAATATACACCATTTGCTGCACTAAACTGTCCATATTTTCCATCGGTGGCCCCTGTGCACATGGATTAAACATTCCTCAGCAAAGGAAATACTTTGTGGCTATATAAATGCAGCCCATTCCTTCAGGGTTGTGAACTGGGCAGCAAAATGTGGAATGTTCACTGAAGTCGCTCCACCTCGTTATACCCAGGAAACAATAATCATCCACATCATATTCTGCCCGCCCTTGGAAAAATAACTCATCCCGCCATTCCCGAAGCTGTGCATCAGTCGCCGTCTGACCCAGTCCACTCATCCACTGGTGAATGTGGAGCCGGGTGACCAATGGGGCGAACCTTTTGGAGTGACCCA
Source organism: Narcine bancroftii (assembly GCF_036971445.1). NCBI lineage: Eukaryota > Metazoa > Chordata > Chondrichthyes > Torpediniformes > Narcinidae > Narcine > Narcine bancroftii. The sequence continues at coordinate 485,640,851 of NC_091469.1, read as the reverse complement.
GAAGTGCCCCTCCCCTCTCCTAAGCCGCTGCTGCCACCCTCTCTCTCTGCCCCCCCCCCCCCCCCAAGCCATGCCGCCACTCCCTGGCCTGCTCCCCTGAGCTGCTCAAAAAGGCGCAAAGCCAGATGCCAGTTTGTGGGACGCTGCGATGTTCCTTCATCTGACTCTGGCTGCAAGTAAAACTCATTTAGCACAAAGCAAATTTTGTTCAGTCTGAAATGGGATTTAACTCACATACTCGTAGTTCAAAACACACCTTAGAGTGCAGAGAAATTAAAGAAAAGCGGGAGATCTGGATCAAAGGCAGAAGTTGAGAGGAATATACAATGGCTTCTGATGTTGTATTTGACAAATTGATTGATGCCACAGTTTTGCAACAAAAATAATTGTTACTGATTATTTTTAAAGCTCCTGAACGATATGAGGAATTATTTAAAAGCAACCAAGTTTAAATGACAGTTTTCTGCACTCCAGACACCTGTCTGAAATACTCCTATCCAGCAAGGGGATGATTTTATCGTTCCAGCTAAGTAGTTTATTCTGCTGGTGGGAAGATTGATAGCACAACTCCTTGAGATGATGTCTTGCGATTGGGCATCACCCAATATCGAAATGCTTTTATACAACAAGGAAAATCGTTTCCCACTGATTGACCTGCTGTTTTGGGGTTGGTTTATTTAGTTTCATTGTGACTAATTTTTCTCCTTTTGAACTTTTTTAAAAAATTGTCATTTTAATGACGAACTCGTGATTTTTGGTGCATTTCCTAATTTGAAGATGCTTTCCCTGAGTGAAATGTATCGTCGTAGTTTTGTTTTGGAAGGAATACAGTTTATCTCATTGCTTGAACTTTTTCTGTGGATTTTTTTTGATAAATTGTCATCAGTTATGTTCATACATTGTGCATCATGTACTCAAGCAGGGACAGTCGAAAACTTAAATTACATAATGTCTGTGTTTCAGTATTTATTTCATTTATGGCCTGCTGTTCAACCATTGACACACGTGGTAAAAGGTTGCCTGTCCCTGTTCAAGACTTTAGCAGATTCTTGGGCGCATTGTAATACTTTAATTTTTAGATGTTTGTCAAAGATCAAAGTTTGAAGGGTGCGGCCTGAAACATTGCTGCCATCCACGGTTACTTAGGAGTGTGGATGAACAGAGGGACCTTGGGGTTCAAATCCATACATCCCTCAAGGTCACAGCACAGGTTGATAGGATAGTTAAGAAGGCCAGTGGGATGCTGGGGGGCTTTGTCATTGAGTTCAGGAGTAGAGGGGTCATGGTGGAACCCTACAAATCTGGTGAGACCACATTTGGAATATTGTGTTCAGTTCTGGTCACCTCATTATAGGAAGAATGTGGAAGCTATGGAGAGGGGGCAGAGGAGATTTACAAGGATGTTGCCTGGACTATAAAATATGAGGCAAGGTTCGCAGAGCTGGGACTTTTCTCTTTGGAGCACAGGAGGATGAGAGGAGACTGTTCCTCCAGTTTTCTAGCATCTGCGTTTTATTTTGTTTGCCCTTGTGTATTTTTTTGTGTGTATAGATCTTGTGTTTATGGATCTTTTGGAAGTCTTTAACCTTCACTTTATGGAGTGTCAAAGTTACTGACTGTTGATTACTACAAGAGGTGAAATGAGATAAACGATGTGAAACTAATGTTAGTCTGTTATAATGTGATCAGGGTGTTACTGGTCCTTTGAGCTGTTGATGCAAAGTACTTATGAAGACCTCACCGGCCTATTATGCTGGGATTTGATTGACAACAAGGCTGCCTGTGCTACATTAGTGATCATTATTGCCTTAAGCATTTTAGTATGGATGTTGATCATTTTAACCCAGCATTCTCACTCTAGAATTTTGTTAGACCACATGCATGTAGTTTTGAATGGTGTTTTCATTCGAGGTTTATTATTTGAAAGTTCACTTGTTCCAGTTACAAATTTTAAATCATTCTTGCTGTTTTTCGAAGATATTTTTAGAGAAAATTAAAATCTTGTGATTTAATATCCTGTGCAATTCCCAAGAATGGTCTTTCTGTCTCTGCTGGTAGACTGCTTCTTTGGTCTCATTAGTACTGAGGGTTATCACTTCCAAAGGATTTGTGCTATTTTGCTTTTTCCATGTGTTGTCCGGCAGTTATTTGTGTCGATGTGAACTGACGTTCATATCCACTGGAGTTTAATCTCATGTTCCCATTTAGATAATCATACCCTGGTGGTGTGACGCATTGTTTGATTATGTTGGGTGATCGCTGCCAAATAACAAGATTGCGCGTGACTGGTCTCAGGAAACTTGCCCGGTGTTGAAGTATTATTTTTTTAAATATATATTAAATGTGTTTTTTTTTAGGAAACGTAGCCAAGTTTTGTGTAAAAAGAAATCCTAAATGCTGCCAATCTATTACAGTATTGCGATAATTTACAGAGTGCCTGGACCAGCTGTTCCTGCAAAAAGAACAAACGGAAGACCAGATTTCTCCATTGGGCAGCATTTTTAAAAAAAATGGAGTTATTCTAAAGAATGTCTCATTAGTAAATATAATCAATGTCTGACTACATTTGACTTAAAAAGGCAGCTAAAACATCTGTTAGTTCATAGAGCTATCCATTTAAAAATAACTTAGTGCGCAAACGCTATGTAACAGCTTCTAACAAACAATGATTTGCTTTATCAAAAAGTCACCTGCACTGAGAGAATTTTTCTATGCACTGAGCTGTTGATTTAATTACAAAAACTGGCGCCAGGCCACTTTTCCTTTCTAATAATCTATGCTACTGCCAACCAGCTTTTTGTTGAGGTATTGGGTTCTTAAGTTTACTGAGTGGTGGTTTAATATCTTGTTATTTTGTACCTGGTGTGTTAATGAATGTTTATCTCTTGATCAGAGATCTGTGGGGAAAAAAGATGATCTGATTATTATTTTCACGAGTAGAAGATTGCTACACAGATTTTGATTGTCTTCATTCCTACATTTGTAGCACAAAAGCTGCAGATTCTAGAACCTTGAGCAAACAAAGAATTCCTGGAGACACTCTGCAGGACAGATAGCAGCCATGGGTAGCGGGTCTATCAAACCTAAGCTAGAACAGTTGAAATGATATCGCAGGTGAAATGTATTAAGGGGGAGAGAAGATGGGGAGGGGCCCAGAGGGGCAAAGGATGGAAGGCATGTAGGGTGGGGAGATGAGTAGAGGGAGAAACCATTGGGGGGGGGGGTGGGGAAAGACGGAAAATAGAAGTACAGGAGTAAACCGAGAAGGAAGCAGCGGAATCAGATGGGGGTACGGGGTTCCTAAAATTAGAAAAATCAATATTCATGCTTTTGGGTTTAAGGCTGGAGGAACTCGGCCAGTCTCAGCATCCATAGGAGGTAAAGATGTATTTCTGACATTTCGAACCTGAGCCCTTCTTTAAGGTACTGTATAAACAAAAAAGAGGAAGGCAAATGATAAAGACTGAAAATTGGCAGGGGACTGGGAGTCAAAGTAGAGACCAACAGCCAAAAGGTGTTAATTGGATGCTTGTACCTTGAAAAAAGGTTCAGACTCATAACATCGGTAATCTATCTTTTCCTCCTATATACACTGTGAGACCGGCTGAGTTCCTCAGCACAATCGCAACGTCTGCAGACGTCCGTGTTTCACTAGGTTTAAGGCTGTCCAGGAGGAATATGAGATGCTGTCCTTCAAAGTTACATTTATTCTCACCCTAACTATGGATCAGGCCAAGGACACATGTGTCACTGTTGGGATGGTTTGAGGAGTTGTAATGGTTGGATACTGGAAGCTCCAGTTTAGAAACAGAGTATAGTTGTTTGGCCTGCTGTACATTAGGTTGGTGGATGTAAAGCTCTGCATCACCAGGGAAGGTCTGTTTGTGGCCCTGGATAGAGGTGAGAGAGGAGAAATAGGGACAAGTTTTGCACCTTCTGTGGTGTGAAGTACCGAAGGGGTTGGAAGGTTGTGTGGGAAGGAAAGAGTGGACCAGTCTTGTCCCCGATGAAAGCGGAGAGGGGAAGTTGTGGCTGCTCGTGGGATTGTGTTGAAGCTGGTGGAATATCAGAAGACAATATAGATGCAGGGGTTGGTAAGGTGGTGTGGTATGGATTGTGCAGGGTCATGTGGTCTCTCTGTCTGGACCCTGGTGGGATTGTGAGGCTATTGTGGCCTCTCTAGCCCTTTTTATGGAGTGACACCGCATTGAAGCTGGCTCAACGAGGGGAAAAAAACGGACTTGCCTTTTTTGTAGAAGGCCTATAAGGCTGATCCAGCGTTGCTTTTATGGAAAGCAGTGTCGGGAGCTGTCCTCCAGAGCTGAAGGAGGCGGGACAACTGGTGCAGTAGCACCCCCCCCCCGTCACCATGATGTCAAACATACGCACCAAACAATGGCTGTCTTTGTTACCCATAATCTTCCACACAGCTGGAACCGCTCTATCAGTTCCAGAGCCAAAGACAGCCATTGATCCAGCATTAAAACAGAGGTTCACGTTGTAAACCCTCATGCTCCTTTTTCCAGCTCTTCTGCTCAACATTTCCGGGTTGCAGCTTGAGTTATTTGAGGTAATTTCACTTTTGTAATTGATCTGATTTTCTGCCATTTGTGGTATTTATTGTGCTCTTGGGTATTTTAATAAAACATGATCAACACTGGAACTAAGGCTGAGCTCTGTGTTGGGTCCTGGGTCATGGCTGATGGAGTCATCACGACGTCATCAGCTCGCCCCTTTTACAGCTGCTTGCAGTGGCATTGCCTTTATGGAGGAGGTGGAGCGGCTGCACTTGACATCTGAATGTATCCTCAGGACTGATTGGAGTTCGCGTGCTGAATCTGCCCTCTGAGCTTTTCTGGTAAGGTAAGCGATGTAAAACCTGAGAATATCTGCCTTTACACTTGCTTGTTTTCTATGAAAAATCTGGTGGGAAAGTGGATTAAAGAGAGCCAAGTGACCTCTCTGGCTGGAGCCTAGTTTGGATGCCACCTCACCTACCAATCAAGGATTAGATTTACCCATAGATGAGGCTGATGCACGATTGGTCCTTGCAGGTTACGTGGATGGGTCTTGCATGGGGAAAAAAAAACCAAGCACGTGCAGTCTCTGCCACTCTCTTTGTTTGCTGCTGCTTGGAGACCATCACTGAACTCCAGGCTGCAGGTCATGAGCAGCTCCGGAGGGCTGAATGCAATGGGTCCATCCTGGATTCCGAGCTGTAGGCAATGCTGGAGACCAGGTTCATTTGATGTACTTCTTAGTTGTAATTAATTTACTGTTCATTGGTGTGCTGTGTCTGCTAGAGATAGAGTTAATGGTACTGTGTGTTTAACATTCGCATTCCCAATTGGGAGTTTAGCAGTGATTTATTCACGCTCTTTATGTATTATTGCTATGTATGTGTTCGTTAGTTATGACCATTGCTGAACTCCAGGCTGCGCTGCGAGCCATGGGCAGCTCTGGAGGGCCGACTCAGTGGACCTGTTCTGGATCCCAAGCAGCGGTGACATTGGCGATCAGGTTTGTGTATATCTACTTGTTAGTTATGCATTATACAGTGCTTGTAGGTAATGAATAAATTAAACCCTTGTTTCTGGGTATACCATGCCGATGGGTGCTGAACAAGTTAAAAACACACAATGCTGGAGAAATTCAGCAGGTCAAACAATGTTCTTTATGCAGCAAAGGTAAAAATACATAACTGACTTTTTGGACTTGAGCCCTTCATATGGAAAAATGTCATCAGGAGTCTGAGCAGAAGAGTAAGGGGGAAATGTGGTTGCAAAGGCAGGTGGTGATAGGTGGAGAAGGGAGGGAGGGGACAGCAGTGATCAAGGGGAGGAGGGATGGCTGGGTGAGGAGAGAGGGGAAGGGAATTGAGTTAGATAAGTTTCAGATTGCTTTTTTGAGATTGGCATTAGCTCTGGGAAAAATGAGACTGATTTAAGTATTCAACGGTGGCATATGAAAATGAGGTCTTGTATTCCATTCGAAAAGATAACATACAACTTGCGTAATAATTATTCCTTTATTGTTAAAGTTTGGAGCCTGTATATGAGATATATGGGTTTGAGTTTGTAATAGTTTTTTCTCCTACGGTTGTTGGGGTTGCACCAAACCATGGCAATAGTTGATGATTGGTATGTGAGTTGATCTCCTCTTCTATTTTCTTTTGTGGTAGTTTAGAGGGGGGGGCGATTATAGGGGATAGATATTATGTACTTTTGTATTTTGACTCCGATTGTATGATTTACTTTGATCAATAAATTAAATTTTTAAAAAAGAGAGGGGGGGAGGAGAACTGAAAAGGGGAAGGGAAGGAGGGAGGGGGAAGAGGAGAGCAAGTTTGCAGAAACCAGAAAAGTCGATGTTAATGCCATTTGGTTGGAGAGTGCCCAGACAGGAAATCAAGTGTTCAGATTTATTGTTAGAGTACATACATGATATCACATAACCCTGACATATCTTTTTCCTGTGGGCCAGGCAGAATGACCACTAATTGGTAGTGGAAAAAAATAAACTGTACACATCATAACCAAATAAAAGAACTGTAATCAGATAACAAATGTAAACAAACTGCAATACAGAGAGAAAGAAGAAAATCAATAAAGTGCGCAAATAAGAGTCCTTGAATGAGTCTCTACTCTTGTTCAGACATTTTTCCATACCTTGATGAAGGGCTCAAGCCCGAAACATTGGTTGTGTATTTTTACCTTTGCTACATAAAGGACACTGACCTGCTGAGTTTCTTCAGCATTGTGTGTTTTTACTTCAACCAGAGTATTTACAGATTTTCATGAACAAGTTAAACCCTCATTTCTGGGTATACCGTGCCGGTGGGTGGTGAACAAGTTTTTAAAAATGCGAAATAGAGTAGTCAAATGTTTGCATAAAACCTCAACCCCCTCCCCCTAAACAAAACCGGAAGAAAAGAAAGTACATTAAAATAAGAAAAAAAGCATACAAAAGAAAGCATAAGTAAACAAGAATAGAAACCTGGTTGCTAAACACTGTTCTAATCGTCTAGATCTTTTTGATACTTCCAAGGAGGTTAACGAGATTCAAAGTTTAGTGAAAACATCCCTCAATTTGTAAATAGTGTTATCAAATTTTCAAAAATTATATCGTATTTATTTCTCAGGTTATAAGTAATCTTCTCAAGAGGAATGCAGCAATGGATTTCTGTGTTTCATTGCTCCATACCTATGTGGGTATCCAATCTCCATGTTACTGCTATGCATTTTCTTGCTACTGCTGTAGCAATCTTTACAAATTCTTTTTGATATATAGATAATTTCAATTTTTGTCTTATCCCTTCAAAATTACCTAATAAAAATAACATTGGGTTGTAGCTAGCTATGGCTCTGTGGAACCTATAAGCGCAGGAGAAGTTATAGCTGTCTGCAGGTTAGCTCGGAAAGAACGACATGAACCCAGTTGAGTGTAATTAACACTGAGCTTTATTGGGCATGGTCAAAGCTTCCTCAGCACTGATTGGTGCATTTGCGATCCACTTTCCTTGATAGGCCAGTTAGGCTCCTTTAGTGATGGCCAATTGGAGAGGCAGCACTACGGGCCTCGTGCAGCCTGCCGGATCGTCGCGCTCGTCCTTCATTTTGTGAGGCAACCCGAGGGGGCTGCGACCTGGTCTCAACTAAAACACTGGTCTGATCAATCTGATTTCAATCTATTTAACTTCTGTGGTGTGAGATATAATTAATGTAAAAAAAAAATCATATTGAACTAATCTATAATCTAACATAGTGTCTGTCATACGATCTCGGCACAGGTCTGGCCAATGTTAATATTTAGATCTGTCTCCCATTGCTGTTTTGGACCTATGTATGCCCTGCTTGGAAGTCTCCTCCTGCAGTAAAGTGTACGTCGCTAAGATAAATTTCTTTAGATATCTATCACGTATCAACATTTCCACATCACCACATTTCAGTAATAACATTGTTGCTCCCAATTTATCTCTTAAATAAGTCCTTAATTGATAATAACAAAAGTGTTATTTTGTATCTCGTATTGTTCAAATTACATTAAATTCCTTACTTCATAACAATCCTCCATATATCAAATTCCTTTCTGAGACCCAGTGTTTAAAAACTGATTATCCATTGAAAATTGAACAAGTTGATTTTGTACCAGAGATATTTTAGGCAACCCTCCTCATTCCAATTTCATTGTTAAGGTAAACCAATATTAATCAAATGTTTCAACAAAGGTACTTCCCTCTCCCCAGATATTAATTTCAATTCCCATTTTATCAATTTCTATTTTAATCCATCCCTCATCAAAAAAAAAAACCAAAAATCTCATTTGATCTGCCTTTTAGTGATTTTTAAAATTTGGTAACTGTAAACCTCCTAACTCAAACTTTCATGTCAGTTTGTCTAAAGAAGCTCTCGACATCTTGCCCTTCTGCTGAACTGGTTAAACCCTTGTTTCTGGGTCTACCGTGACTGTGTGTTGTGTACGTTAGTCTGTGTGAGAGTGTGTCCTGTGCAAAAATAAAGCCCACTATTTGTTGATAACACATGGCCAACCTTAATTCTCTGAACCCATCAAACCTATGCTTGAGCAAAACAGGTAGAAAGTGAGGACCGGAGGGGTTCTGCTTTGGGGGAAGTGGGGTAAGGGCAGAAGAAATGAAATATGGCTGCGGGCTTTATCAAAGAGGGAGCCCACGTTTATTAAAGAAAGAGGGCATTTTGGATGTCCCCAAGTAGAAGTCCTCATCCTGTGAACAGATCCAGCGAAGGGATTGAGGGTAAGAGATGGCATAGTTGCAAGAGACAGAATGGGAAGAGGTAATAATCCAAGTCAGGAATTGATTTATAGCAGTGGCTAGACTTGGGCTGGCAATAATAATAACTGGGACATCCAGAGGATGTGAAAGCTGCATTTTCCAAGTTCCACATTGAGTTATGTAGTCATGGAGTATTGCCACCTTCAGTTCTTGCTTGACCTGAGTGTCAATTTGTTGATGTAACCATATAACCGTTTACAGCACGGAAACAGGCCATGTCGGCCCTTCAAGTCCGTACCGGTTCACTTGAACAACTCCACTAGCTCCTCCGCCAACTCCTGAGGAAGAATTGCACTTGAACTTCTTCCCTGCTGATCTCGGTGCGGTCATTGACAAACATGGTGAAATGTTTCACCAGGACGTTGCGACCATAGAAAAGTGGTATCCGTGCAACTGGAATCTCTTAATGCTGGTTGACTATTGTTGTAATCCAGCTCTTTTTTCAAAAATGGTCTTTTTATAGAATAATAACTATATCAACTGTCCTTCAATCTAGTTCAATTGTAATAGGGCTTGTGAATTCTTTTTGGAAGAATTTGATTTTTGAGCAACAGCAAGGCTATTGTCATGAGAATAGCAGTTCAGTTAGATTCTTGCCTTCAATAATATAATAAATAATAATAATAACAATTACAGCACGGAAACAGGCCATTAGGCCCTTCTAGTCCGCACCGAACCAAACACCCCTTTCTAATCCCACCTCCCTGCACAATGCCCATAACCCTCCATCTTCCTCTCATCCACATACCTGTCCAACCTTTTCTTAAATAATACAATTGACTCCGCCGCCACTATTTCTCCCGGAAGATCATTCCACACAGCTACCACTCTCTGAGTAAAGAAGTTCCCCCTCATGTTACCTCTAAACCTCTGCCCCTTAATTCTTAACTCATGTCCTCTTGTTTTAATCTTTCCTCCTCTTAACGGAAATAGTCTATCCACATCCACTCTGTCTATCCCTTTCATAATCTTAAATACTTCTATCAAATCCCCTCTCAACCTTCTACGCTCCAAAGAATAAAGACCCAATCTGTCCAATCTCTCCCCATACTCCAGATGCTTAAACCCAGGCAACATTCTGGTAAACCTTCTCTGCACTCTCTCCACTCTGTTTATATCCTTCCTATAATTAGGCGACCAGAACTGCACACAGAACTCCAAATTAGGCCGCACCAACGTCTTATACAATCTCAACATCACCTCCCAACTCCTATATTCCATGCAATGATTGATAAAGGCCAGCATACTAAAAGCCTTCTTCACCACCCTATTCACGTGAGTTTCTACCTTCAGGGAACGATGTACCGTCACTCCTAAATCTTTCTGCTCTTCTGTATTCCTCAATGCTCTCCCATTTACCACATATGTCCTATTCTGATTCTTCTTACCAAAATGAAGCACCTCACACTTATCAGCATTAAATTCCATCTGCCATTTTTCAGCCCACTTTTCTAAGCAGCCCAAATCCCTCTGCAATCCTAGAAAACCTTCTTCATTATCCACTATTCCACCTATCTTAGTATCGTCTGCATATTTACTAATCCAATTCACCACCCCATCATCTAGATCATTAATGTATATAACGAACAACAATGGGCCCAATACAGATCCTTGAGGCACACCACTGGTCACCGGCCTCCAACCTGACAGACAATTATCCACTACCACTCTCTGGCCTCTCCCTTTCAGCCAATGTTCAATCCATTTGACTATCTCAAAATTTATACCTAAAGACTGCACCTTCCTAACTAACCTTCCATGTGGTACCTTATCGAAGGCCTTACTGAAGTCCATATAGACAACATCCACTGCGCTACCCTCATCCACATTCCTAGTCACCTCTTCAAAAAATTCAATCAGATTGGTCAAACATGACCTTCCTCCCACAAATCCATGTTGAGTACTCCTGATCAGACCCTGTCTATCCAGATGTTTATAAGTACTATCTCTAAGAATTTTCTCCATTAATTTACCTACCACAGACGTCAAACTTACAGGCCGATAGTTGCCAGGCTTCCTCCTTGAACCCTTTTTAAATAACGGAACCACATGCGCAATGCGCCAATCCTCCGGCACTATCCCCATATCTAATGACATTAGAAAAATTACCGCCAGAGCCTCTGCTATTTCCTCCTTCACTTCTCTCAATGTCCTGGGGAAGATCCCGTCTGGTCCTGGAGACTTATCCACCTTTATATTCTTCAAAAGCCTTAAAACTACACCTTTTGTAATCTCTATATTCCCCATATTTACCCAATTTGCTTTTTTTATCCCACATCTCCCAATATCCTTCTCCTTAGTGAATACCGAAGAAAAGAAACTGTTCAATATCTCCCCCATTTCTCTAGGTTCCACACACAGTTTTCCACTCTGATTTTCTAAGGGACCAATTTTGTCTCTAGCTTTCCTCTTACCATTAACATATTTGTAGAACTCTTTTGGATTTGTTTTCACCCTGCACATATGTCCTGTGGAAACCCTTTCTACCAGATGTCAGTCATTTGGCATGAGATTTTCTTTTTTTTTTAACCCATCTTCCCTCCCCCTGCATGATAAATTAGTAGAACTGAATCTGGAGCAGATTTGATGGGCCACAGTTCAGTACAGAGATGTGGTTTGGGAGTTCATAATCAAGGAATATTGACAGGATAGGTTGCTGCAGTCAGTTCTCCTGAAACTTGAATTGGACATATCGAATCTGCACGCTTTGTTTATACTTTTCTCGAAGCTGAATTACACTTGAGCTGAAAAAAAAATCAGAGATCAAAAATAATCAAATGCATGGAAGCCATCTCAAATTAACAGGTTTCCAAGGTCTGCATTGTAATACCTGTAGGGTGTAGCAACTGTGTCCTGATTTATGTGGTATGAATATGGGAACTGTTGGCTTTTAATCCCTCTGATCCTGTCCCACGATTCATTTAGGCTGCACCTAATGCATAGTTCAATTAAAATTCCCATTGGTGTTCTAGTCAACTTGAATTTTTCTTTTTACAGGTTTCAAGGTGTGTGATTTACTCATTTTTATCATCACAACATTTTAAATGATAAAGTTGGTGAATCTGTTTTGTGCCATTTTCCAGACCAATGAAATATCTTTGAGACTCTGTGTTCCAAGCCAAATGTAGTCTTCCAGAGGAGTTCTTATCAATTCAGCCCCCTTAGGGCAAACTTGATTATTTTTAAGCTTCCTGCATAATAAGTCTTTAGTGATTTGTGCTTGTGGACACCTATTCACATTTCCTTGTTTCTCATTAGTAATAAGAATATTAATTTATACTTCTCATTTCTGGCTTCATCTTGCCCCATGTTCTCTGAGGGCCTTCTTGTAACTTCCTTTTCCCTCCTGCACTTAGCGGCCTCGCTGACACTGGATGTTCCTTCACCCATGCTATTTATTCGTATAATTACAAACAGGCATCGCGGAGAACACAACTTCTAACAATTAAAGTAGTGACGTGTGAGAGAGTGCAGATGCCAGAATGTGGAGCAAAACACAAGCCGTTGGAGGAATTCAGCAGGTCGAGCAGCAGTGGGGAAAAAGAATAATCAGCATTTCAGGTCTGAACCCTTCATGGGACCTGAAGCATTGACCATTCTTTTTCCCTCCAGGATGCTGCTCGATCTGAGTTCCTTCTGCAGATTATGCTTTGTTTCACGTTCATCCATTGTCTGCCTCATACTGAGGTAAATGCACCTCCAATTATTTTTTCACTTTAGATGATGAATATTTTTTGTGGAGACTTGTTGATTCTCTTTTGGAAGTCTGTAAAGATGCTGTCCATCAACTCACGTTATTGCCTCTTCACTGTTTATCTGACTTGTTAGAAATTAGACCTTTACAGTGCTTGATTAAATTGCAGGTTTCCATATTTTTTAAGGTTTCTTTCTATAGTTGATTATTGTGATACCACTGTTCCTATGGTAGCAAACCACACACATGGCATTTATTATCCATTCTGATCTCGCCTGGAGCCATCTTTAATAAATCCACTTCTCCCATTCTATTGGAGGCACAAGAAATGGCAGATTCTGGAATCATTCCCTCTAATGTCAGCCATTCCTTTCACTTCCACTAAAGTTTTTGACCCGCTTGAGTTCAACAGTTTATTTTCTAGAACTTGCTCTTTTGTTTGATGAATTCATTAAAACTTTAAAATATCCCCTTTGAAGCTTTATAACTGTCCAAAGCTGTAAGAAATATTATGCAAATCTTTCAATCAGATTGAAATTCTTTTGCTGAGGAATGGCAACTAAGTTTTGCTTCAACATGTCACATACAGTATTTAAAAAAGAATTAGAAACTGTTATTTCCATTTTCAATGATCATTCTGAACTGAAAACAAAAGAATCTATTGTTCTAATTAAGATGTCACTGTTCACTGCTTCAGTGTATTATGTTATATATTATATTTTATATTATGTATAGATATGTTTTTGAAGGAGATAGATTGTAGGGGTAGTGTAGGTCACTTATCAAACACAAACATTTCACAAAACAGATCTCATTTAAAATGGAAGAGCTTTGCTCAAATCAGATAGTCTGGGCCCAGTGCCTTTGCAAAGTCAGTAAAACAAGGAGACTGCTTTCCTAAAAGAATTTCAAAAGCAGATGTAAATTGTTTTGAAAGCAACAGGTGAATGGACTCAGAAGTATGGGTCGGGTTCCGCAATCTGTCTGGATGCAGTCTGCTGTTCTAAGAAGGTCATGTGGTTTTGTAAGCAGAGAGAGCGAGAGAGTGAAAGGGTTTCTGCAGTCATGGCAAGCTGGCAGTTTGTTGAAACCCCATTTTGAAGACTGGTTGTGAGCTCTGAGTTCAGCCTGTTGAAAACCCTTGTGGTCCATACAAGAGGAAATGGCTGGCTAGAGTGTTTCACCTGAAATAAGGGAAACCAAAGAACTCTCTGGTGACCTGGAAGAGGTTATCATTTGGAAAACCCATGATGGGACAAGTTTGTTCGGCAAGACACTGAAGTGGCTGATTGGAGGGAATCAGTTTCTGTGAGTCCAACGAACAACAAATCTCTCTCTCTCTCTTTTAAGCACCAGAGCTTGCTGAAAATTCATAAATGTTAAATTCTGTACACAGTATAAGAATTGCCTGATACTGATAAACTTGGAGCAGTGAGATTGGACTGTGAATCAAAGAACTTTTCTGAACTTACACACACATTACATACATGTGCACTTAGAATGAGAAGGGGATTAAGTTAATAGTAAGAAGTTAAAGTTTGATCCTGTTTTTATGTTTAAAGAAAATTTAAAATGGCTTTTGTCTTGGTGAATTTCTATTGCTGCTGGGTTTTGGGGTCCTCCGAGTCTGTAGCAGTATATACCATACATTTTGGCGTACAAGTCAACTTTCAGATAAGTCAGGGCCTTCTTTCATGGTTTTATGTTGACTGAGCTGTTGGGTGTTACCGGAAAGTGGTTGTTATCATGGAGCCTCTAGCAAAATGGCAAAAGTATGAAGCAAATTTTAAGTTGAAAGTAATAGAAGTAGCCAAGAAATCCAACAACTGTTGTAGGCTGGGTTCTATTTTGGTGTTTCGGGTCGTCTTGTAAACCAAATCTACGTTGATCGTTTTTGTTTTAGTTGATGAATTTTTGTATCTGGCGAATGTCGACCCCTGATTTTTTTTATTTAGTGATTTTTTTTGAGAGTTTCAAGAACTCTACTTGTGTGTTGAAATGTATGGTATTTTTTTTTGCTATCTGTTAATCCATGTTTTTAATATTTGGTTTAAAAACTCATACATGCTCTGGATTTTGTGTTGCGATCATCAATTTGGCAAATCTTATCTTGAAGTTCCAGCATGTTTTGTTCACATTTGATGTCGGTGACCAATCCATGGGATTGCATTGTGTCAGAGCAGGAAGTGTATATGTTTCATTTGTAAAAGAAGGAAAAGTTAATTCATCTTTATCAGTAAATTAGAAGGAAAAGCAAGGTTAAAGACAAGCAGTGCTTTCTAATAGTTCCAAGAAATTGAACACAATTTTGTTCTTTGAATTGGCTTAAAGTATATATTCAGAATGAGTAAAAGATAAGTTAGCAAACAATTATTTAATTCTAATTATTTTTGGTTAAATCCTTCTGAATTGTAAATTTATTCTTATTGTATGAGTGACTATGCCGTCTACAGCAAATGCATCTAATCACTGAATACTATAAAGATCACGCTTGATTGCAGGGAATTGTGCCAAGTAAGTTAGAAGTGATTGTGCCATGCTGGTTATTTCAAAAATGTGGACATCACTGAGTACATCAAGTTGACCAACAGAAGGATGAGCTATTATCCTTTGCATGTTGTTACAACATTGCACGAGTGTCATTACAAAGAGTATTGTCATTTCAAGACTCAGAAGATTACTATAGATAGCTCAAACTTTTTAAAAGAATCTCATGGTTGTAGGGAGAGTAAAGCATTAAAATAGGTCTTTTTTTCTGGGGAAAAAATATTAACCTTTTAACTGATTAGACTGAAACTGATTTTGAAGTCTGCTGGCTGACCTATAATGTTTGGTGGGAGGAGGTACAACGATGGAAGCTGAATTGTGACCAGCTGGAGAAGGTGGTGATGGAGGCAGTTCTTTTGAATAAAACATTTGAAGAATACAGAGTCTATACCATCCAATATTTTTGTTCACTGGGAGTGGAGACTGCAAGCAAATACTAGCATTTATTGTCCTCAATAGATGACCCAAAGATTGGAGGTGTAGTGGACAGTGAGGAAGGCTTTCAAAGCTTGTAGAGGAATCTGGATCAGCTGGAAAAATGGGCTACAAAATGGCAGATGGAACTTAATGTAGACAAATGAGAGGTGTTGCATTTTGGAGGGACAAACCAAGGTGGACATGCACTGTAAATGGTAGGGCATTGAGGAGTGTGGGATCTGGGAATACAGATAATCCGGCGATGTTGGGACCTGGCCATTTCTGGACCACTGAAAATGCCGGAAAATAGAAAATGAACAGAAAATAGTTGTCAAAGGTGCAGTAGGCGCCTCAATCAGACCCATTTTCTGAGTTAAAAGGATGAAACACAGTCTTTACGAATACACGAAGTACAAAGATTCACTAATACAGAAAACCTCGTGTTTGCTTTCACGAAGAAATTATTTGCTATCATGAAAATTGGCTCCAATAGAAGTCAATGGGTCTTTATGAATTTTTTACGAACAATTTCTCAAGAACACTATCTTCGTTAAGCGGGGTATGCCTGGATATCACAAATCAAATTCTGGTTAGCATAGTGGTTTAGCACAACGGCTTTGCTAGTGTTTGGGACCAGGGTTTGAATCCTGCGCTGTCTGTAAGGAGTTTGAACTAAGGCAGCAGATTCAAAACATGCCGGCCATGGGAGTCCTCTGATTGCCGGTTAATAGAGCTCAACCTGTAGATAATTTCCTGAAAGTG
Source organism: Narcine bancroftii (assembly GCF_036971445.1). Lineage (NCBI taxonomy): Eukaryota > Metazoa > Chordata > Chondrichthyes > Torpediniformes > Narcinidae > Narcine > Narcine bancroftii. Next base: position 485,624,619 of record NC_091469.1, on the reverse strand, counting down.
GCGTCACAAGTAGATGGGGGTTGTGAAGAAAGCTTTTAACAACCAAAGGAACTGCTAACCATCTGAGACTCTTCTATTCATGAATCAATATTTATTTATTTTTATATATGTATACTTGTCCTGTGTGTGTGGTCTGAATGATTGTTTGTCTGTATGTGTGTTATGTCTGGTTGTGTGTCTGCATGTTTTGCACCGAGGACCGGAGAACACTGTTGCTTCAGGTTGTACTTGTGAAATCAGATGACAATAAACTTGACTACTTTTGGCACATAGGTCTTCATAATTGAATATAGGAGTTGGCTTGGTGTAGTGAAGTTGTACAAGACATTGAGGCTAAATTTGGAGTATTGTGTGCAGTTTTGGTGGCCTTACTACAGGAAAAATATCAATAAGATTGAAGGAGTGCAGAGAAGATTTAGAAGGATGTTGCAGGGACTTGAAGAACTGAGTTACAGGGAAAGGTACATAGATGGGAGGGATATGTTGCAGGTCAGTGGGACTTGGCATAATAATAGTTCGGAAGGGCTGAAGGGTCTGTTTCTATGCTGTAGTATTCTTTAGTTTTAATTGCCCAATAACCAAGGAACTAGATAAGATGTCACCCACTTTAGGTCTCACCACATATAGACCAAGACCACATGAGGGCCACAGATTTTCTTCTTGGAAGAACACCAGGAAACTAAATGGGCTGTAGCAATTCAGTGATTTCATCCTTGCTTGTTTTTCTTTTAAGAATTCCAGATTTAATTACTTAAATTCCCCTTTGTCATAGTGGGATTCAAACATTCTATGGATCTCCAGAATTGTTCCAGTTAATGTAGCGACTTAATCACTATATGCTATTGTTCCTATATATTGAAAGGAACATGAGACGTACTCTGTGATCCCACCTACAAGAATTTTATTTTTCTTGTCTGAAAGTTTGGTCTTCATTGTGGGAATCAACCTGGTGAGTGTTCTTTGGACTAGATCCAATGTAAGCAATTTTTAAATAAGGAGATCAGAACAATGCAGAACTTCAGGACTGGTCTCAACAAATGTCCTGAAGCTTCCTTTTGTGCTTCATTACTTTGCCAGAAAGGGTAGCATTCCATTTAGTGTGCCTGCTTGCTAACTTGCGATCACCCAGATTCCCTTCTCCAGCAACATTCTCTCTCTCTCTCTTTTTTGTTTCATCAGCAAATTTGGCTTCTGATCCCATCATCTAATTTGTTAAATAATTTAAGCCCCAACGTGAATGCTTGTGGCATCCCACAGCTATGGTCCACCTTCTCCATGCCAGCCAAGATAGCCTCTCTTCCAATTCCCATCTGTGCACCTATCGACACGTCTTTTGAATGTTACAATTGTCTTCACTCAGACCACTTCCTTTGGCAGATTGCTCCATATACCCACTACTATTTTTAAATGGGGAGAGAAAATTGAAAATTCCCAGATGCAAAGGGACCTGGTAAATTTGCTTGTTGGGAAGGCAAATCCAATGCTGGGATTCATTTCAAGAGGAATAGAATACAAAAGCATGGATGTGAAGTTGAGGGTTTATAAGACACGGAGTACTGTGAGGAGTTTTGGGCTCCTCAAGTTGGAGAGTGTAGGGGGGTTCACTAGGATGATATTGGGGATAAGAAAGGTTATATGAGGAACATTTGAAAGCTCTTGGCCTATATTAATTGGAATTTAGGAGAATGAGGGGAGGCGGGGGAGAGAATCTCGTTGAAACATTTTGAATATTGAAAGGTGTGGACAGTAGATGTAGAAAGGTTGTTTCCCATGGTGGGAGAGTCAAGGATGAGAGGGCACAACTTCAGATTGAAGGGTGTGTTTCCCCCCCCCCGCCTCCCAGAAGAGAAATGCGGAGTAATATTTGGCCACGGGTGGTTGTGGAAACCAGGTCATTGGGTGTATTTAAGGCAGAGATTGATAGGCTCTTGATTAGCTGGGGCATCAAAGTTTATGGAGAGAAGGCTGGGCAGTGGGGATATGGATCAGCTCATTATTAAATGGTGGGACAGACTCGATGGGCTCCTATGTCTTCTGGTCCCTTTTAAAACTTTGCCCTTATCTCTGTCCTCTAGCTTTAGATTTCTTTGCCCTAGGGAAAGACTATGACTTTCTTTTATAAACCTTTCCAAGGTTCCCTCTTGGCCTTGTATACTCCAAGGAAAATAAGTCCCATCCTTCCCTGATAATTCAAGCTCACCAGTCCCAACAACATTCCTTGTGAATCTTTTCTACAACCTTTCCAGCTTAATAATATCTTTTTATAGCTGGGTGATCAAAATGGCACACAATGCTCCAAGTGTGGTCACACAATCGTCCTGAACAGTTGTAACATGACCTCCTTGTTCCTGGACTCAGCGACCTGACTGAGAAGGCAAGCATGCCAAATGTCATTTCATTTTTTCTATGGTCAGTTAACTGAAGATTGAACCTACTGCTCAAGTGTTAAATCAAAGCTGTGCAACTGGTTTGTTTCTGCATTACTTTGATGCTGCTTGTGTGTTTTTTTAAAAAAAGTTCCATCAAGGTAGTATTATAAGAATGGGTATACACTGTTAACTGGAGTAAAACACAAATATCTGCAGACGCTATAATGCTGGAGAAACTCATTAGGTCACTGTACTTGATGTAGCAAAGGTAAAGATACATAACCAACCTTTGTATGTGCAAGATGTAGGCAGATACCCGAATGAAATGGGGGGGGGGGGAGGAGGGGGAAGAGAGGAGCACCCTCCCAAAGGCATGAGGTAATAGGTAGATATGGGAGAGAGGGCACACTGGAAAACAAGGGGAAGGTGGGGGGGGTAATTGGTCTGTGAAAGGAGAGAGAAGGGGTTGGAGACCTAGAGAAGAGAGGGAGAATGGGTAGGCTTGCAGGAACAAGAAAAGCCGATTATTATTAACGTCAGATGGCATTAACATAAACTTCTCTGGTTTCTGCTAGCCTTTGCCCTTTTCCCCCATCCCTCTGTTTACCTTCCTTCAGCTCTCCATTTCTTCACATTTCAAATTTGTCTTGCACTTTTCTTCCTTCATTTTACCTTTGAAGGTTGTTGAAATTCTCTCATCGTTTAGATTCAGTCCCAAGGTCCCGGGAGATTGCTTCACTGAGCACCTTCGCTCTGTCCACATCAGTGATAGGGATCTCCCATTGACCATCCATTTCAATTCTGAGCCCCACTCCTATTCTCGCACGTCTTTCCATGGCCTAATGCACTACCCCATCAAGACCACCCCTAATTGGAGCAACACCACTTGATTTTCCTTCTGGGCACTCTAACCGGATAGCATTAACATAGACTTTTCAGGTTTCTGCTAACCAAGTCTCAGTTCTCCCTCTCTTCCTCCAGCTCTCCACCCCCTTTCCTCTCCATTCACAGAGCCATCCCTCTCCCCCTGCTTGATGATGTTCCCTCCTTCCCTTATCCACCTATTATTATCTCCTGCCTTTGTGTCTGTGCTCTTACCCCTCTTTCCCCCCCCCCCCCCCACTCCCATTTTGTCCAGGTGCCTGCTGACATTTTTGATGAAGGGCTCAAGCCCAAAACATTGGTTCTGTATCTTTGTCTTTGCTATATAAAATGCAGTTTGACCTGCTGAGTTTCTCCAGCATTGTTTTTATTTTAACCATGGTGTCTGCAGGCTTCCATGTTTTACCACAAGACGAGGATATGGGTGGAAACTGGAACACCATGAGGAAATCCATGTGACCACAGGAGAGTGTGCAAACTCTACAAAAACAGCGACAGAGCTCAGGATGGAATCCAGATCACCAGAGCATCTCTACCAGCTGCGCCATTATGCCGCTGTGACACATGTTTTGCCACACACATACACACAAATACAGGATGTTAAAGTAAAAGATGAGCTTCTGCCATTAAAATGCTCAATGTCTAAATCTCAAGGTCTTTAGAATCCGATTTAGGATGTGTGGTGAAGGCTGGTCTTCAATGAGTTTAATATGTTTACCAATTCCTGATACAGCATGCATTTTGCACATTTTTGAACTGGTTAACTTTTGCCTCGAGTGCACAAGCCTTGAAGGTATTATTTCTCAAGTAAAACCTATTTCCTAAATATTTCTTTTGTCTTTAATTGCAGAATTGATTGCAGTATGCTATTTCTTAACGTTTTCAAACATCTGTACAGCAAGTTGAAACATGAAAATAGGTATTCTCTTGAATATTTTAATATTCCCTTTCACTTTATGCAAAATCTTCTGTTCCTCTGTTTTATCTGGTGAGCACTAAATGCAGCCATGGCTGCAGTAAATTGTTTAAGAAGTGCAAATAACGTAGAAGGGCTTGGTAACATGATTTCTCAACAATGCCTTGTGTTATGTTTTTCAGAGTACAGTGTGTGGAAATCTGAACTTGGTAGTGCAGGCTGAATTGCTAGCAGATGTTCTTAGGAGAGAGATGAAAAGGAAAAGAAGTTTGGAGAATTTTGTAGTGTTTCAGCAATGGGTTAGAAAAACAACCTGTAAATTGGGGTTGGTGTCAAAGCCATTAAAATTGAACCTAATGAGGGGATCCGAATAAGAAGGTATGAAGTGCAGAAGCAGCCAGTGTTCTAAATATTGCTGGGTGTGTACAAGGCTTGAACTGGTATGTGAATGTAATTAGTTTCTGTTGAACTGATAACAGAAAGATTTTTGAAGCTGCTCAGTTTACGATGCCTCGTGTAACTCTCATGGAGTTTGTTCGTATGGATTCAGATAATTGTATGTGAAATGTTGTAAGTTAAACAATTTTATTTTTGTCTAGTGTTCCTGAGTCTCATACTTGACAGTTAGTGGAGATTGCATGATGTAAGTGAAGCAAAAAGTATAATACTGATTTTTTTTAAAAAACTGTTTCTTTTAGCATTTTCACAGAGAACTGTTAGATTTTTTCAAAAATGAATCTGCAGCATATTTCAATGAAGCTCCAAAAAAGTTAGTTTCAAAGAGGTAAGAATTGGGAGGTTAGGTTGTCACATTACAAATCTCTGGTTAGATCACATGGAGTATTGTTCTGGCCACTGCTTTATAAGAAGGATGTGATTGTGCTGGAGTGGATGTGGAAGAGATTTGCTAGGATGTTGACTGAACTGAAGGACTTGAGTTACATGGAGAGACTAGGTTTGTTTTCCCTGGAGCGATGGAGGCTGGAGGAGTGACCTGAAAAAAGTGTGTTGCAGAGGGTGAGAGATGTTTATTGGATAGATCAGTGGTTCTCAACCTTTTTTTCCCTAGGCCCCACTTTAATTTTTTTTAAAAATTGCGCCCTACCATTAGCAGAAAAAAGATATATTCAAAAGAAGTTTGAATTAAATCATTTACTGCAAGTGCATTTCAATGTAATTAAGGTTGGGGATGCACTGGAACACATTTCATATTCAACTACTACTTCAATATGTCAACCATCTTAAACACACATTCAATAATTGTCGTCACATCAGTGACGCTGGCTGCAGATTTTGCTTTGATTCAAGGGACTAATGTTAACCTTCACTCTTCACATTTTATAATTTCCAGTTCGATTCTCTTTGCTTGTAGCAAATCACCACCAGCCCTGAACCACATTCTACTAAATAAGAAATTGGAAGTAGTCGAGTTTGGGCATTTCTTTTTGATCTCGTTAGACAGTCACACACTGGTTTCTTTCACTTTGAACAGAGTTTTCACAGATTCATCATGTTGCAACTCCGATAACTCCTCTTGGTATTGCACTGGAACTTCAGACAAGTCCACCAGCAATGGCTGAGTTAACCAAGAGGGAAAATCCATTGCCTTTAAATCACAAAATCTATCACTGAAGTCAGAAACCAACATTTTCAAATGGTCAACAATGACGTTTGTAGCAGCATTAGTTACCTCACACTTATTCAACCAATAGAATTGACTGAAATTTCTTGCAGAAATATTCCTTTGGCTTAACTCTAGAAGTGTCATGAACCAAATATCTTTGTTTTTGCATCAACGAGCATCATATTTGCTACTTGGAGTTGCTTGTTCAATGTACTTAGTTTCGAAACTTTCTTGGCAACTGAGGTTTCTTGGTGGATCACACAATGTAGAACCAACACGTTTGGATTTTCATCCTTCATTAATTTTAAACATCCTGTTTCTTTACCCACCAGAGCAGCTGCACCATCTTCAGCACAAGATGCAATGTTTCCTTTTGGTATTTCATTTTCTTCCAAATCATTTTTGAGCTTGCTGTAGATATCAACTGCAGCAGCGGTTGTTTCTAACGATTCACAAAGCGACATCTCTTCTTGAACTCTTCCTGATCAACATATCTCACGTATGCCAATAACAGAGCTTCACTGTCTCGTACGGTAGATTCATCCAGTTGTATTGAGAACTTTAGAGATTTCAACTTCTCAATAAGCTGTTTTTCAACATCTTGACCCATGTCATCTATTCGCTGCAGAGAGTACTAACTCAATGGCATTGCTCAGACATCTTTCTCATTCCTTTTACAGAACTGTTTTGAGAAACAATGATGTTGTGGTTTTAATCAGTTCCTCCCCAATCGTATGATTCTTCCCATGTTTTGCTGTGACAGAGAAATTTCATAGCTAGCTTCAACGGTATGATTCAGGGCAGCGAATAATGAAGTGATTTTTTAAAAATCTATTTTCAAACTTCTCTTTCAGTGATTTAAAATATTCCAATTATGAATTGACATGGTTAGGATGCTTTACACTCAAATGAGCTTCAAGATTGCCTGCTTTCATTGATTCATTTGTCAAGTTTGTTGGCATAATAGGCAAAAAGGTGCACGTTCATCATGTACAGCAGATATAAACCCAAAATTCAAGAACTCCACTGAATATTGACGAACCTTTACTTTGCTTGGTCTACTCATTTTGAATATACAACAACGTGAGCTCCCTGAAACAGATTAATCAATATTTTATCATAGAATTGAAAAATGTAATAAAAATAATGACTGAGTCAATGGAAGAAAACTGACAATGGAGGGAAAAAAAGCACTAATGCGGTATCTGAATTTTTTGCAGAGCGTCCATCGAAACTCGTGCTTTACTTTCTGGGGTCTCTTTTTCCAATTTTTGGCGTCCCCCCCCCCCCCCCCATCAATATGCTAGTGCACAAAGATGGGGGTCTCACTCACCTCTGAACTGGAAAAGTAAAAGGGTATGGATGAGATACGATTGTTGAGCTAATTTGCAATCCTTGTCACCAATGAGATAATTTGGAATGGATGATAATAAGACCGGTTAGAAAAAGTATAATTATAATGGTAACCAAGAATAGCAATAGTTAAAATTAGGGAAACAATGAAGAAACAACAGAGAAGCACCGGAAGAGCAAAAACACAGTATGAAAATAAAAAGAACAGTGAATTTACTTGGCAATTACCACAATTGTGTTGTGTTGACTGTGTTACCAAGTCACATCTTTCACATCAACGTTACGATTTTTTTTCAAACCAACTTTTAAATTATTTCCCATGCCCACTCGTGGGGTATATACCCCACCTTGAGAATCTATGGGATAGATGGTCAAACTCTGTTTCCCGTGGTAGGGGTATATTTCTAAAAAAGCATTACAGTATGCTACAAAAAAAGCATATACAGTAAACCCCTGTTAGCAGGAATTCAAGTAACTGGCAAAAAAATGGAGGAAAATAGGTAAAAAAGTTTAAATTTGGCATGCCTTTTGCTACATCAACCTCTAGCAACCAGGAATTTCACTTATCCAGCATCTAACAATCCCCAAAGGTGCTGGAAAGTGGGTTGTTACTGTATTTAGAACCACAGAATACCACTGGATAGAAACAGGCCCTTCAGCCAATCTAGTCTCTCTATTCTGCCTATTCCCAAAGACTGCCCTCCCATCCAGACCCTTCTCCAAATTTTTTCTTAAATGTCAAAATCGAGCCTACGTTCACCACTTCAGCTGGCAACTTGTTCCACACTCGCTGCTCCCTGTGTGGTTCCCCCTAATTTTCTGTTAGCACTTCCTCTTTCACCCTTGACCCATGTCTTCTAGTTCTTGTCTCACCCAATGTCAGTAGAGCACCTTTTCTCTATCTGCTGCAATGAGAGGCACCAACCATTTTAATTCTACACACCATTTCCACACTGACACATCAAATCTCATGCACTGCCAAACTGAGGTTACCTGCAAATTGGAAGAGGGACACCTAATATTGTGTAGCCACTCTCCAACCAGAAGGCATTACCGTCAACTTCTCCAGTTTCTGTTAAACCCCTCCCCCCAAGTCCCTCTCTTTCTCTATCCTTTTTCTTACAGCTTACCTCTCCTATCAGAGAGCAACCCCCCTCTCTTTATCACTCATCAGCTTTTTTTTCTCACCTATATCCATCTATGTATAATCTGTTAGCCTCTCCTCCTCCCTCCTCTTCTGCCCCAAACCATCTTTTTATTCAGCCGCCTGCCTGCTTTTGCTTTACCTTAGGCCTGACACATTATTTCCTCCTTCACTTCCTATATACATTGCATGACATGCTGATTTTCTCCTGCAATTTTATGTATCACATTACAACCCCAATGTCTGCAGACTTTCCTGCTGAACCCAATAGAAAAAGCCTGCTTTCCTTTACTCTATCTACTCCCCTCACAGTTTTGTATTTGAGGTATGAGGAAGGAGCTTTAAAAGGGATCTAAAGGGAATTTTATTTTTACACAGTGGTTGAGCTCCACGTTATTGGTGGAGGCAGTGGATTCCTAGAAAACTGCTGCCCTTCATGAATGTGAAGCTGCACCAAACAAGAGTGGATACAAAACAAATGCCGCTTAAATCACAAATTCGCTTAGAGTGACTTCTGTTCTTAGAATTCTATATGGGCAAATTTCTGCTATATCTGGGACTCTCTGCCGGAAGTGGTGGCGGAAACAGAAACCATAACATTGAAGAAGCATTTGTACTGACATTTGTATAGTTAGGGCATGAAATGATATGGTCCTAATGTGGGCAAGTGGGATTAGAGCAGGTGGGGATAAGATCGGCCGAAGGGCCTGCATCCCATAGTGCACAATCCTATAGCCCTTTTCACGCTGTCACTTTAATCCAGTAATTAACTGCCAATATACTTGTTAACATGCCAGTGTAAATGCTTGCGAACTCCATGCAGGTGTCAAATCACCCGAGGACGAACTGCCTAAGGAGGTGGTATTAATGCCGATTTGTTTTGAATCAGCGTTCCGATTAGCCCGGTGTGGACTGGATGGGGTATATGGGTCATCACCGCTGGAAGATAGGCACCTCTTTGCTCTGCGATGCCGGGTGGTGAATGTGAAAGGGTGTAAAGAATCAGTTAACATTGGCCCTTATCACATTGGCTAACTGGTAAATTGGCGGTTCAACGAACTGGTTCAAAATAGTGTTTTTGCCGTTCACACAGGACCAATGTTATCAAGTTCTCTGGGGCCTTTCACAATCACCATCTGGCATCGCAGAACAAAGGGGTGACTGTCCTCACTAATTGGACACTGCATACCCCCTGTCCCTTTCACACTGGGCTAACCGGTATGCCAATTCAAATTGAATTGGCAATGATATACCCTCCCTAGGCGTTTCATTCCCGGGGCAATCTGATGCCTGGGTGCCTGTTCACAAGTGTTCACACTGGCACATTAACCAGTAGTTTGGTGGTTAATTACTAGGTTAAAGTGCCAGTGTGAATAAGGCTATTAGTCCAGTGTGAACGGCTGTTCGGGAATTTTAAAACTGTTAGTTTAACTGCCATTTTAACGGTTCACCAACGTGAAAGGGGCTTACGAAATAGTAGCTGTCAAACTGTACCCTGAAGTAAAACTGAAAATGCTGAACCTTCTCCTTAGCTGGTTAGACAGCATCAGCGGAAAGAGAATTGGGACGGCACAGTTGGCTTCGTGCTTAGCGCTCAGTGCAACGCCTTTATGTTGCTAGCGAATGGGGCTGGGTTTAGAGTTCTGTGCTGTCTGTCATGAGTTGGTATGTTTTCCCCACATCTGTGTGGTTTTCACTGTTCGAAATGCACTGGGGGTGTAAGTAATTGGGTGTAAATTGGGCAGAACAGACTTGAGTCGAAATAGCCTGTTACCACACTGTATGTCTAAATTTAAACAATTTTAAAAAAAATTAATGTTTCATGTCCGGGACCATTATCAGAAATACGAGCAAGCTCGCCAGCATCTTTTGCCGCCTTGATTTTTCCTGTATTGACGAGCCTGTTTTCCTCATTTCAATGATTTAAAAACTTTTTTTCTGCAACTAATGAACAAATGACTTGTGCTCCTGTACTGGATGTAATCGAGTGGGATTAATGTAGGAGGGTACATTAGACTTGATAGGCAGAATAGCCTCTTTCTGTGTTGCACGACTGCATGACGATTAAAAAGTGGCTAGTTTTTTGCATGGAGTTCAAGTTTATTGTCCTCTCATTGGACATATCAAGTCAAGTCCATTGTCAAACCTATAAAACACATACAGACAAACGATACATTTTTAGGACAAGAATTTATCTAATACAAATAACCATTTTATGAATATGACAGTCTCCTATTGCTAGTGTGATCAATTCTTTTGGTCCTTCAACATTTTCACTGCCCGTGGGAAGAAGCTGTTCCTAGCCTGGCAGTCCTGGTTTTTAACCTCCTGTACCTCTTGAAGGTAGTGTCACAAAGTTATTGTGGGCTGGATGGCAAAGGTTCTCAATAATTCTCTGAACCCTCTTTAAGCACCAATCCCTGTAAATATTGTCAATAGAGGGAAGAGAGACCCCAGTGATCATCTTAAGTAGTTTTAATCACACTGACCTCTGATCTGATGCTTTGCAGTTACCTGGGTTTAAGCATCTAGAGTATAGGGAGTATAGGGAGAGATTGGACAGATTAGGTCTTTATTCTTTGGAGCGTAGAAGGTTGAGAGGGGATTTGATAGAAGTATTTAAGATTATGAAAGGGATAGACAGAGTGGATGTGGATAGACTATTTCCGTTAAGAGGAGGAAAGATTAAAACAAGAGGACATGAGTTAAGAATTAAGGGGCAGAGGTTTAGAGGTAACATGAGGGGGAACTTCTTTACTCAGAGAGTGGTAGCCGTGTGGAATGATCTTCCGGGAGAAATAGTGGCGGCGGAGTCAATTGTATTATTTAAGAAAAGGTTGGACAGGTATATGGATGAGAAAAAGATGGAGGGTTATGGGCATCGTGCAGGGAGGTGGGACTAGAAAGGGGTGTTTGGTTCGGTGCGGACTAGAAGGGCCTAATGGCCTGTTTCAGTGCTGTAATTGTTATGTTATGTTATACCACACAATGATGCAGCCAGGACACTCTCTATTGTATCCCTATAGAATGTTGTTAGGATGGGGGCTAGTAGCCTTGCCCTCCTCAATCTCCTTGGCAAGCGTAGGTGCTGCTTCGCTTTCCTGACTAATCAGAAAGTGTTGTGGGTCCAGGATAGGTCGTCCTTTAAATCAGTGGTTTTCAAACTTTATCTTTTCACTTGCATACACCTTAAGTAATCCCTTACTAATTACAGTGGGCCTCTGACATAGGGATTACTTAATGTGGTATGTGAGTGCTATAAACGGACTCCAAGGATCTTTGTGCTCCCTGCTCTGTCTATGACAGTCATCGATATGTAGTGGGGTGATGAACGTTGACATACAAGCAACTCCAGCTGCAACAATCTAACCTCTGGCTCACTCATCATAAAGTGACAGAATTGTTTATACGATTATGATTCCAAAGCCAGTAGAAATGACCATTAACTATCCGAGATTGTTGTTGTCGAGTGTTCAGAAATGGAAGTCATACTGTTCATTTTTTCTGCTTGCACTTTGAAAGAACGGCCCAAGTAGTTCTTGTGATCTTTTCACCTTGGACAAAAAAAAAGTTTACAAGCATATATTCAGTTTCTATTTGAATGTTACCACCATTAAATCCATTCTAACACCTTTCAACCCACATTTCATCCAGAATATAACCTTGTGGAGAAAATGCATCCTTGGATTAAAGAAAATGGGGGTGTCATCGGGAAAGGATAGATTGCTGTGGAGTAGATTTATGTAGGTTGGTATAACATGGGCCAAAGGGACCGATACTGCTGTACTGTTCTACGCTCATCTATAATTCTTAAACTGTCTTAAATATGTGTCGACTGATTATGAACTCTTATGGCAGAAGAAACTTTTTATGGTATCAAAAACCTTTAGAATTTTGAACAGTCATTTTAAATCTCCCTTTAAACTTTATAACTCTGAAGAACAACCCTCATTCTTCATTAAACATTTCTGTGAAATCCTCTCTGAACTATCTCCATTGCCTTAAAATCTTTCCTTATGACAATGCCCGGAACAATACAACTAGATCTAAGGCTTAAGAGATTATTTTGCAAAGATTTGCCATCATGTGATTGCTTCTGGGATGAAAAGGATGATCTTCCAAGGGAGACCAAATAGATTGGGACACTATTCCTTTGGAGTTTTGTAGAACAGAGGTAACTTCCTTCAAATATACGAGATCCTAAGGGGGCTTGACTGGGTAGATGCAAGGAAGTTTTTACTAGTGGGAGAGTCTTTGACAAGGGAACAAATTCACCGGCAGGACTTTTAAAACGGAGGCATGTAGAAATTTCTTCTTGTAGAGTGTGGTGAATCTCAAATTCTCTAAACTGGCTATTGAGGTTTTTACATTAGAGGTGAATAAATATTTGATAAATCAAGGGATAGAGGTTGGGGTGGGGGAAGTGGTGGTGGAAATCAGTGGATTGGCGTGGGGCACCAGTGGGAGAACATCCACCAACCCTACCACCACCACCACCACCACCCACCCTTCCACCCTGTGCTGAGGAGAAGCCTGGGAGACAACCCTGCAAAGGAAGGTATCCACGCCAGGAGACCAACGAGGGCTGAAGGACTCACTGCAGGCTACTGGAGACTGGCCTGTGGGGGTCGGAGGTTAGGACTTGTGAGGATGCCGTGGGATAGGAAGCCATAGCTGCTCCGTGATCAGCATGTGATTACTTAAGGTGGTATACTTAAGTGGGGAAAAAGGTTGAGACCCACTAGTTTTGTTTATCTTTTTGGTTGTCTTTTCTTCTTTCAAAGTTACAGGACCAAGTCGAATTGTTTGATTTAATGTAGCAACAAGTGACAAAATGTTTTATAGTTTAATGTTGTGAGCAGGGCCCCAATAGATTGAAAGTGTTGTACTCTTCAAAGTTAAAAGAATGTGTTCTAGGAACGTAGTACCTGGTTCTCTGAGTTGTTGTTGGCAATATTGTGATGTCATATTGCACATGGTAGTTGGTGTGTAAAAACTACCCCACGTTAAAAGAATTCCCCCAAAGGCCTATCCATTACTTCAACTGGAAGTTAGCCGTCCTTGGGCCTGAGGAACTGCTTACGATGATTTCTTGAAGTATTGATTTTGCTCTCCTGAGGCAATGTAAATGTAACGTAGCTGTACTGAATAAGCACAGGATCCCTTCTTTAGTGGTGCTTTGTAAATTTATTTTCGCTTGTAAATGTTGTTGAATACAAAGAATTGTGGTGACTTAAGTCCCTTCCACACTTGCATCCCACTAAATTGGCTGTTCAGTGTCCCGGGATAGGAATGGGGCTTTGGTTTTTCACACTTGGCCACTCTTAACTCGGACACTGAACGCTTTCTCACTTGCAAGGAGCCATCCCCGGGGTTAGGACGGTTCTGCCTTCTACTGGTGATGTCTTGACGCATCGAGTGATGGTGGACCTGCCCTAAATCCTGATCAATGTATTATGATCTTGTATTTGAACAAAATTAATCATGCCTAATTATAACATAATTAAGCCTTGTGTACAGCACAGTATGAACCCTTCGGCTCCTGTTGTTGTGTTGACCTGTATAAGGGACTGTGGGAAAGTGTGAGCCATAAATAGTAATAGCGGACAATTTTTAAATAGGGTGGGATCGTTGGTAGCTCTATAGTGCACAATTTATAAGCGTGGGAAAGTTGGTAGCGATGGCTGACCTGCCCTCCCGGAATGCCATGCGGCAGATAAAGGGCTGTATGCCCGCCTGCATTCTGGGAAGTCAGGTCCGCCATTGCTTTTTATCCCCCCCCCCCACAGTCTTTATAAATAGTGTGCTATAATGCTACCAATTTTTCTACGCTGTTTAAAAATTGTCCACTATTGAATGCTACTTATTTCCTCCCTTCCTCCCCTCCATGGCAAAGTTTATACTTTCATACATGGAGGTGAGGGGGTTGGAAGGTTATTGGCAGTGAGCAGGAGGTTTGAACTAGTGGAGTTGTTCGAGTGAACCGGTGCAGACTCGAAAGGCCGACATGGCCTGTTTCTGCTCCGTAAATGGTTATATGGTTATTTTAATCTTTTCTTCCTGCACTCTGCAAAAACTTGGGTTATTTCAATGCTACAATGCAACCTGTTTGACACTTTCCTGATTGCAAAGCAGATGCTGGGGCTTGAACTAGGGGTTGAGGCTGTCAATCCCCAGAGATGATCTAACGCTGGTGTTGAGATAATTTTGCTTTCACACTTGCCACTTTAAAGGCTGATTGGCGTTTGATTCCTGGGATCACTTGCAAGTGTGAAAGGGGCTTAAGTTGAGTAAGGCTGAGTGTGAAGTGTAGTCAGTAATTTCAGCAATGGGGCTTAATTTCCTTCTCACTAAATGGAAGCAGTGAGATGTGTGGAACTAAAGGCAGAATGCTGGAGAAACTGGTGAAACAGACGTGGAACTGTTCCATTATTTCAATCTATCACAGTAAATAGAATAATGTGATGAGAGTTTGTTCTATTATCCATAAATGCAATGTCCAAGTGCATTCTGATTGGATGGTTTTCTAATTAAGTGTGCACACAATTAATAAAAAGGTTAAAGTTTAAAACTAGAAAAAAATACATTTGTTGGAAGTACTTAGTTGGTCAAGATGCATCTGTGGAGACAAAAGATGCTCGTCGAGATCCTGCATCGATAGAAGGCGAATGCTATGTTGGCATTCGTTTCAAAGGGGATTGTGTGTAAGAATGAAGAGGTGTTGATGCGACTCTATGGGGCACTGGTGAGACCTCATTTGGAGTTCTGTGCAGTTTTGGGCCCCATAATCTTAGAAAGGATATAGCAAGGTTGGAGAGGGTACAGAGAGGGTTGACCAGAATGATTCCAGGAATGAGAAGGCTTCGCGGCTCCTGGACTCTATTCATTAGAATATAGAAGAATGAGAAGGAATTTCATAGAAACATTTTATATAATGAATGGATTGGACAGAGTAGATCTGAAGAAGAGGTTTCCCCTGTTGGGTGATTCCAGGACAAGAGGGCACAGTCTTAGAATTAAAAAGTACCAATTTACAACAGTGATGAGGAGAAATTTCTTGAGCCAGAGAGTAGAGGATTGTGGGATTCATTGCCCACATGCAGCTGTGGAATCATTGGGGGAATTTAAAGGGGAAATTGATAGGTATCTAATTAGTCAGGGTATCAAGGGATATGGGGACAAGGCCAGAACTTGGGACTAGATACGAGAATAATTTAGCTGAGGGAGGTTTCACAGAGCAGACTCGATGGGCCAAATGGCCTGCTTCTGTTTCTTTTTCTTGTGATTTGGACTGAGAAGGAAACGGCAGTGTATAGCCCCTTTTACACTTGCATCCACTAAATTGGCTGTTAAGTGTCCTGGGATAGGAATGGGGATTTGGCTTTTCACACCTGACTACTCCTAACTGGGATGGACGCTTTCACACTTGCAAGGGGCCATCCCCAGGGTTAGGACTGCTCTACCTTCTACCGGTGATGTCATTACGCATCGAGCGATGGTGGACCTGCCCTAAATCCTGATCAGTGTACTATGATCTTGTATATGAACAAAATTAATCGTGCCTAATTATACGAGCCTGCAGCTGACGTGGACTTTTACCCCCTCCATAAATCTTCGTCCGCGAAGCCAAGCCAAAGAAAGAAAGAAACTTTATGTACAGCACAGTATGAAACCTTCAGCCCCTGTTGTTGTCCTGACCTATATAAACCTTTATAAGGGACCGTGGGAATGTGCTAGCAATAAATAGCAAAAGTATCAAATTTTTAAACAGGGTGGGTAAAGTTGGTAGCGCTTTAGCGCTCAATTTATAAAAACCGTGAGAAAAAGCAATGGCGGATCTGCCCTCCCAGAATTCCTTGCGGCAGAGCAAGGGTTTCTCTGGGAAGTCGGGTCCGCCATTTTTCCCCCACAGTCTTTACAAATTGTGTGCTATAGAGCTACCAATTTTCCCACGCTGCTTAAAAATGGTCTCCTATTGCTATTTGTTGCTATTTATTTGCTCTCTCTTCCCCTTTGCAACTTTCCCATAGCAAAGTTTATATCCTCATTTTAATCTTTTCTTCCTTCACATTCCTGCACTCATACTGCTTCCACCACATCTCGTAGCACATTTGAGCTTTGTTTTAAAAATCTGCTCATCTCCTTTAAACATTTTCCCCATCTCCTATTAATGCTTTATTCTTCATGTTTGATATTTTCACTCTTGTAAAGACTTCCTTAAGCTTCAAAATTTTGAGTATTTCTCTCTGGTTGTCTCTCAGCTATCTGCACTTCAGAGAGAAGTTTTTCCAATCTCTCTTTGTACACCAGTCCGGACCATCACATGTACATCCCCTTCTCGCCATCCACAACACTGCTGCCTTGGAAAAGCAGCAGACATATTAAAAGACTTGTCCCACCCTGGCCATGCTCCCTTCATCATGTTTCTTTCAGGAAGATGTTTCATGCATGTGAGATCGCGCTCCCACCAGATTCAGGGATAGTTTCTTTCCTGCTGTTATGAGAGACTCCTGAACAAACCCCAAAATAGTAAAATTATGGTGACTTTGCCCTGTACCAATTGATCTCTCTCTGTAGCTCTGCACTTTTTGTACTGTACACAAGATGTCAAACTGATCTGCTTGCAAAACAATTTTTCACTCTATGTTTGTACATGCAACAATAAATGTGGGGGGAAAATGGATCCTGATAAACCTGGTGATACATTTAGGGTGAGTGGAAAGTTGGAGGGAGACTTCAGAGGTAAGATTTCACTCAGTGATAGGTGCCTGGAATGCATTGCTGGGGATGGTGGCTGCTACAATAGGGAAATTTAAAAGACTCTTGGATAGGCACATGGATGTTGGAAAAATAGAGGGTTATGGCATGAGGTAGGGAAAAATTAGATGGTTGTGAAGTAGGTTTACGTAGGTCGGCACAACATCTTGGGTTGAAGGGCCTGTACTGTGTTGGAGTGTTCTGTGAATGAAGAGAGAAGAAACCTATGTGGACGTAGATTCATAGATTGGAAAATTCAATGTTGGTATCATTGGGATCTTATCTATTCCAGCATTTCTTTGACTTTGAGTTTGGCCTCTCTGTAGCAGTAGAGAAGCTCAAAGACTGAGTGATCAAAGTACGAGTCAGAAGGGGAGTAAAAATGAGCCAACGAGATCACAAAACATCTAAAAGAAAAGAGGGAAAAAATTGTATTTGTGTTGGAGGACTTGTGTAAGGGGCGAGGAAGAAATCCTGTGACCATGTGGTGTCACACTGCATTGCCCAGAGTAGCACTGCAATGGAAAGAAAAGTGTTATAAACTGGGATCATTAGATAATCAATGGATTATGTTAGAGACCCTAACATAACGAGGCTTGCAATTATATTTAACATTTCTGAAGTGTGTGTTGTGATATAAGCATATTAAAATAATTTTCTGCATATGTCAGGACATGTTTTTCCTTATTCAGCTGCAGTATTTCTAAAATGGCATGTTTATACAAATGTCTGTAAAGCAATAGACAGTTCAGCAGGTGCACATTGTGTGGCATTTTCATAAGTTGTCCTAGTTATGAAAGCCAAAAACCTTGAGAGATTATGGTCTTTTGGAGTGTATGCGAGATGTACGTCCACGCTGCTGAAGATCCAGCTGCGCTGGGTGGGTCACATCTCCAGAATGGAGGACCATCGCCTTCCCAAGATCGTGTTATATGGCGAGCTCTCCACTGGCCACCGTGACAGAGGTGCACCAAAGAAAAGGTACAAGGACTGCCTAAAGAAATCTCTTGGTGCCTGCCACATTGACCACCGCCAGTGGGCTGATATCGCCTCAAACCGTGCATCTTGGCGCCTCACAGTTTGGCGGGCAGCAACCTCCTTTGAAGAAGACCGCAGAGCCCACCTCACTGACAAAAGGCAAAGGAGGAAAAACCCAACACCCAACCCCAACCCACCAATTTTCCCCTACAGCCGCTGCAACCGTGTCTGCCTGTCCCGCGTCGGACTTGTCAGCCACAAACGAGCCTGCAGCTGACGTGGACTTTTACCCCCTCCATAAATCTTCGTCCGCGAAGCCAAGCCAAAGAAGAATATTCATCTCTTTTAAAAAAAATTGTATGGGGTTTGTACAGTTTTATGATTTCAAGAGTGCCTCACTGTTGTCGGCAAATCCCACTTTCAACCTGCAGATATTTTGCATGCGTTCATTTTTGTAGTGTTGTCCATTCTAAACCGTCAAATAGATCTGAATTGTAAAATGTTGCCTGGTCGATTTCTCTTTCTTCGTCATTGCATCTGGTGGATAAGACTGGTTGTTGCCATCCTTCAGTATTGCTGTGAGCCGTGACCTGATTCCAGAATTTAGTTCAACCATCTTCCAAAAGAAATAGCAATAGGGCAAAACAAAATCAGTGTCAGGCAGTGTCTGTGGTTCATTGTTCATTCAGGAATCTTTTGGCAGAGGGGCAGATGTAAAAACACAATGCTGGAGGAACTCAGCAGGTTAAACCGTGTACTTTATGTAGCAAAGACAAAGATACATAACCAATGTTTCGGGCTCAGGACCCTTCAAGGAATGGAAAAATGTCGGCAAGTGGCTGGTTCGGACCTGCTATGTTTCTCCCACATTGTGTTTTTACTTCAATCCTGGTGTCTGCAGACTTTGGTGTTTTACTACAGAGGGGAAGCTGCCCTTGTACTGCTGAGTGCTCGTCTTTCGGCTCCTGTACCTTTTTCCTGATGGTGGCAGAGTGAAGAGGGCATGACCTGGGTGGTGGGGGTCTTTAAGGATAGAGAGTGCTTTCTTAAGACGCCACCTCATGTAGATAATATATAATATATTTAACAATTACAGCACGGAAACATGCCATTAGGCCCTTCTAGTCCGCACCGAACCAAACACTCCTCTCTAGTCCCACCTACCTGCACAATGACCATAACCCTCCACCTTCTTCTCATCCATATACCTGTCCAACATTTTCTTAAATAATAAAATTGACTCTTCCTTGATGTCCTTCATGGAGTGAAAACTGGTGCTTGTGAAGTTGCCGGCTGAGTTAACAACCCTGTGGAGTTTTTTCTTGAGCTGAGCTTTAGCACCTCTGTACGAGACAATAATGCAACCAGCCAGAATGCTCTCCACGGTGTGGACCTTTTTGCGAGTCTTCGGTGACCTATTGAATTTCCTTAAATATAGCCACTGGCGAGCCGCCTTTGTGATCGCATTGACACGGAGGCTCCAGGACAGACCCTCAGGAATTTGAAGTTCTTGACCCTCTCCATTGCTGAGTCTTCGATGAGGACTGGTTTGTGTTCTCGTGATTTCCTCCTGAAGTAATCTTGGTTTTGCTAATGTTGAGTGCAAGGTTGTTGCTGTGACACCACTCAATGAGCTGATCTATCTCCCTCCTGTATGCTTTTTCAATGCCATCTGTGATTCTGCTGACAACTGTGGTCTCATCGGCACAGTCGTGGGTGTAAAGTAAGTAGAGAGGTGGGCTAAGCACGCATCCTTGATGGGTGCTTTTGTTGATTGTTGGTGAGCAGGGAATGTGGTTTCCAATTCGTACTGACTGGTTTTTTGATGAGGAAGTCAAGGATCCAGTGGCAGAGCTGGGTACAGAGGCCCAGGGTTTGGAGCTTGTTGACCAGCACTGAGAGAATAATGGGGTTGAAGGCTGAGCTTAAATCAGTGAAAAGCAGCCGTGTATATGAGTGTGTTATCTTGGTGATCCAGAGCTGAGTGGAGAGCCACTGAGTATGTGTAAATGATGCTGTATCTGCTGTTGAGCAATTGTGACGATAGGTGAACTGCAGCAGGTCCAGACCTTTACTTGGGTACATGTTAATTCTGGCCATGACCAACTTCAAAGCATTTAATCACAGGAGATGTAAGTGCTACTCAGTGATTGTCGTTGAGACCACTCACTCTGCTCCTCTTGGGCACCGCGGGTGGGAACATCCGACTCCAGCAGTGATTTTGTTTTCCCATCATGCATTGGCATTTTTACTCTTTTGTGGGAATCATCATGGATGAGTTCTGTGCCATCTACGTTGAAAGTGAATGATTTCTTTTGGGTACCCTGCTTTTATATTTTTTCTCACATGATTGTCGCTTGATTGGGGGAAAATGGCTTTTGATGTGCGCATTTAAAGATTTATACACTCTTCAAGAAAATAGTTCAATCACATTTTTCAAATATATTGCAAATATTTTCCTTGCCTTGAACCTTTTTTGGTCTTCAGTGGTTGCTTAAATAGTTTGGAATGAGATTGGTATTCAGCCACCAAAAAATCTATAAAATATTTGCATCCGAGATCAGCCATTCTCAACAGGGGCCATACGCCCTTCCCTGGGGAGGGCCATGGACTGAAATCGTAAAAAAATTTTTTAAGCTGTCGGGAGGAGGGAAATACAGAAGAAACCAACTAAACTTGACTGCTTCACAAGAAAGTGCGCCCATAAACTTTGAGCAGAGTCCAAAGGGGGCTATAGCCATAAGAACGGCTGCCCTAGATGACCTGAACACTGAAAAATTCTTTGTGTACCTGTTAACTTGACCAGAGTAATTGGAGTTCACGTTTACAATTAACTACTACTTTGTGTAGGTAATAATTAACTACAGAAGCTTATTCGTATCCTCCACCTGAAGTAAACAACCCTCATGAGCAGCAATGCACTTTTGGTGCTTCAGGTGTTGAACCACAGACAAATTGCACAAGGACCTCTGGGTGCACTCAATTTTTACAACAACCCCCCTCCCCCACCAAATGAGTGCGTTTAATGTGAATACCCCAGACTGATTCATACAAAGCCACTGTCGAATAAAGAAAGATTTGCTGTTACAGTTTCTTGCTTTTTTTGGTGTTGGAGCATGTATCCTGACAGGAAGCCAAATATTTAGTTTTGATTGTATTACAGAAGTGACGTTATTCCATCAGACCAACTTTTCTGATTGAGATGAAAGCATTTGCATGCCTGTTCCTTGCAAAAAGCAAAGCTAGAGCAAAATAACCATATAACCACTTACAGCACAGAACAGGGCAGTTCGGCCCTACTAGTCCATGCCGTAACAAATCCCCACCCTCCTAGTCCCACTGACCAGCACCCGGTCCATACCCCTCCAGTCCTCTCCTCTCCATGTAACTATCTAGTCTTTCCTTAAATGTAACCAATGATCCCGCCTCGACCACGTCTGCCGGAAGCTCATTCCACATCCCCACCACCCTTTGCGTAAAGAAATTTCCCCTCATGTTCCCCTTATAATTTTCCCCCTTCAATCTTAAACCATGTCCTCTAGTTTGAATCTCCCCCACTCTTAATTGAAAAAGCCTATCCACGTTTACTCTGTCTGTCCCTTTTAAAATCTTAAGCACCTCTATCAAGTCCCCTCTCAATCTTCTAACAACAATACTGGACTGAGGACTGATCCCTGAGGAACTCCACTAGTCACCGGCCTCCAATTGGACAAACAGTTTTCTACCACTACTCTCTGACACCTCCCATCCAACCATTGCTGAATCCATTTCACTACCTCCTCATTTATCCCTAAAATAAAGTCAGAATGTTCAGGAATTGTTTGGGTTTTAACTTTCTACCCTTGCAACACTCCCCAGCCCACCTCAACTGCATTGCATTTCTGTGAAGTTGGGATTTAAAAAAAAAATGTGCCTTGCTTTGACATGCTGTGGATGAAGACCACTTTCGTCATTTATGGGTAATAAATGCAGGTTTTGCCACCAATGCCCTTATTGGTGAATAAATATAACTAGTGTGATCCCACTGGTTTTCTTTCACCAAAAATAGGAAGCAGATGGCCTAGGTATTCAATTGCTGCCAGCACAATGTTTTTTTGAAAGTGACTAAGGTCAGGAGTGGACAAGGGGATAAAGCTCAAAACACCTTTCAGAGCCGTGGAGTCAGGCAACATAGAACAAGCCCTTCATCTCAACTCATTCCTTGCCAACAAATTTGGCATTCTGATCTAGTCCCGTTTGCCTGCATTTGACCACTCCCTTTTACACCTTTCCTATCTATCACTTTTGAAAATGACAATCTTTAAAATCCAGCAGATGAGCCCCATTTTAATTTTCAGAACAGCTGCCAGAATTACTCGAGATGGCAGAGGCAGACAGCATCGAATCCACGCTGCTGAAGATCCAACTGCACTGGGTAGGTCACGTCTCCAGAATGGAGGACCGTCGCCTTCCCAAGATCGTGTTATATGGCGAGCTCTCCACTGGCCACCGTGACAGAGGTGCACCAAAGAAGAGGTACAAGGACTGCCTAAAGAGATCTCTTGGTGCCTGCCCCATTGACCACTGCCAGTGGGCTGATATCGCCTCAAACCGTGCATCTTGGCGCCTCACAGTTCGGCGGGCAGCAACCTCCTTTGAAGAAGACCGCAGAGCCCACCTCACTGACAAAAGACAGAGGAAAAACCTAACACCCAACCCCAACCAACCAATTTTCCCTTGCAACCGTGTCTGCCTGTCCCGCATCGGACTTGTCAGCCACAAACGAGCCTGCAGCTGACGTGGATGTTACCCCTCCATAAATCTTCGTCCGCGAAGCCAAGCCAAAGAAGAGAAGACAGGTGCAAAATTGCTATAAATTACATTTAAAAAATGAGTACAAATGAAAGGTGAGGTCGTATCTGTGGTTCATTGTCCATTTGGAAATCTGGCAGTGGGGCAGAAGGTGGTTTTTTTGCCATTGGGTGCTCATCTTCAGGCTCCTGCACCACCTCCCTGAGGGTAGACGTGGCCTGGGTGGAGGAAGTTCTTGAGTATAGAGTCGGCTTTCTTGAGGCACCACCTCTTGTAGATGTCTTCAGTGGAGTGATTGAAGACTAATGCCTGTAATGGCAATGAGAAAAAAAATTGAAATTTTTGCTTAGTCGAGCATAGAGGATCATAAATCTCTGAATTGGTAAAGATTTGGTTGTTTATTTCACCACCTAATTATTGAAGGAGCATGGATTTGACAATGACGTTGAACTATGCTACTCGACTATGCTTCAGAAGACTATCTCCAACCATGTTAACTTTAAAAAAAGCTCTTGTGGTTTTCGTGCAAATTCTTAACTTCAGGATTCTCCATGGTTTTGGTGCCTTTTCAATGAAGTTTGCTGTCATGGTGAATTTGTATACAATACGGTCCCATAAACAAGATGATGACCATTTAATCTGCTCAAGTGATGTTAACAAGTCCAATACTGAGAATACTTCCCATTCTTTTTCACATCCGTGCAAAGATCATTTCTATCCACGAGTGGTGGAGAAATGGACACATTGCCACAGGAAATGGTTGAAGCCAGTTCCTTCTCTATATTTGAGAGGGAGTTAGATTTGGCCCTTGTGGCTCAGGGGATCAGGAGGTATGAGGAGAAGGCAGGTTCAGAGTCGATGATCAGCCATGATCAAAATGAATAGGCTTGAAGGGTGTCTGCCATAGCTCAACATTGTATTCTTGCCCCTCAGCATCAATACTTATTTTCAATGTTTCGTGTCTTCCTATTAACAATGTACCTCAGACAAAGCAGCAGGTCCTTCGATCCTCAACTGAATTTATTTTTACCTGAGTTTCAAGTACTGGGCTTGATGCTGAGGGGCAAGAATACAATGTTGAGCTATGGCAGACACCTTTCAGTCATTCCAAACACTGGAAATGGACGATGCATGCATAATAGGCTGAATGGCCTCCGTTCTGTCATTCTATGGCTAAACCTTGAGGATTTTTCACTTTGATACTTGAATAAAGTTCATAGATCTATTCTGGTCAACAGGTCAGGAAGCAGAGAGGTTATCTGTGGTTCTGAATATTTCCAGCTTTTTGTGTGGCATTTCAAAATTGCAGCATCTAAATTTAGCTTCGCTGCACCATTCTGATGTATAGTTTTTGAGAATTTTTTTTATGTCCTAGTGAGATCCTTCAGCCAACCCCTGGTAAGGTCTGCTCTTCATATAATCTTTGGACTTTTCTCCATTGTCTGGGAGCTAGCTTTGGCAGGCTTTTGCCATCAATCTACTTCCACTTTTAGTATTACTTTAATTATTATCTCTCCTTTAGACCTGCTCCTAGTCCCAGGGATTTGTGCTGTTTACATTCATGCTGTCAACGTTCTGCTTGCATCCAAGAAACACCATCAAGGATTTACAAAAGAGGAAGTAGCCTCTTCACTTCTTTGGAAACCTGGCTGAATCTCAACTGGCACCAAGTTTCTTTCCTATTTGTGTCTTGGAATCTTTTAAAGTGATGGTGTTGCTTTACCCACTACCATTTCAGATGGTTAATGACTGTATTGGGCAAAAAACCTAATTAGCTCTTATAACGATTTTGCCCCAAAATAAAAGGTTGCTTTATTATATCAACTTGTATGTCTCCATTAATAAATCCACATATTGGATAAATCTTATATGATTTAACACATTTTTTAAATCTCGTATTCCTTTTGACACATTTTCCAAAGGGTGATTTGCCAGCCTGGATCTGGAAAAATTTATCCATACATTGGTGTGCGAAGTTTATAATTTGCCTTATGTTGATGTTCATTCCTGGAATATCATGGCAAAAAGGGGGCCCATTCAGCCCACTATGCATTTTTCTGCAATTATTTAATCTCTTTACCCTGAGTATTGGAGAACTCTAGATGCATGCATAATAGGCTGAATGGCCTCCGTTCTCTCATTCTATGGCTAAACCTTGAGGATTCTTCACTTTGATATTTGAATAAAGTTCATAGATCTATTCTGGCAAATCATTTCATGACATCAGATGCCCTGGCAAATTTCTACAGATGTGTGCTGACCGGCTACATTATAACCTGGTATGGGGACACCAATACACCCGAGCGGAAAGCCCTGTGGGAGGTCGTGGACACAGCCCAGGACATCATAGGCAAACCCTCCCCTCCATCCTCAACAGGGAATCCTGCTGTCGGAGAGCAGCAGCACTCAGTCAGGGACTAATTTAAGGACTCACTTTATTGATTTTACCTCTGTATTGCACATCAGTTTGTTTACATTTATTTGTTTACATGTGTATGTTGTATATAGTTTTTTTTTGCAGAATTAATAAATTCTGCCTTGGCCATAGGATAAAGAATCTCAGGGATGTCAAATGATTCAATGGATGACGTGCCAAAAATGGACACAAACGACAGTATCTATATTTCCAGTTTTTCTTCATCTCAGTTAAGTTTGATCACATTAGCCTTATGCAGTTGGGTCAGAGGGTGATTAATCTGATTAAACATCTGTGGAATAGGATGAAGTACCTAAGTCTACTTGCAAATGTTCTCAAAGGTCGATGATGCATGTACGTGCTTAGCAAAGACTAATGTCTGGAAAAGTAGCAGATAGTTCAATTTCATTGTCACATGGACTGAGATGCAGTGAGAATTTGTTTGTGAGCAGACTAGCTATCACCCCAAGTAAATCACGGTACAATAGTGCAGAGTTTCAGAGAGAGATGATTAGAACTGGGGAAAGGCAAAGTGATTTTACTAGTGAGGTTTATTCAGGAATCTACTAACGGCAGGAAAGAAAATCTGGTGGTGCTTGATCTCTCACATGAATCTTCCTGATGAGAGGATGACGAAGAGGATGCGGCTGAGTGTGCAACTTGGTGTACTACGATGAACAATGGCCTCAAGGTGGCTGAGACTGAATGAAACTTGGACCAGTTGGTTTACATATTGATCTCTTTGAACTCGCCAATGTTCCTGCCAGTCAGAAATTTCCTCGGGATGCAACTTTTGTTTTGATAGTTGAGAAATGTTTTCCCCGGTCGGTGCCTGATTCCCGGCACCTGATTTTCCTGTGTTGGAAGCAGGATCCGCTTGTAGAAAATTTTTTTAATGTATGTAGAAAATATTCTGCAGCTTTCCTTGGTGTACATTTGCAGGAAATTTTCCAATTTCCCCTTGAGAAAGCGATGACTGGTCATCTTTTGGATCTGCTCCTCATTAGTAATAATTCAATCACTCGTCCATATCTTTGATGGCCAGAGAAAGTCAGCTGAGAGTGTTTATAAGTGACTTCACTGCTCAGAGACCATGTATACTTTGCAGAGTGGTGAGAAAATTCTTCTCGATAAGGTACAAAATATCTGGGAACTCACTCACCATCTCCTGAAGGAGATCCATTCAAGTTTTGTGAGAGTTCAAATGACTGAGGCAAGCTAGAAAGTTCTCTACCTACAGTTTAAAAAAAAATGTCTCACTGAGTCGTGCATTCATGTAGTGATTTAGTACTTGTGTGAGCTGGCATCTTAAAAAAATAAAAAGTTAAGTGAGCTCCTGAGAAAAGATCATTCATTATTCACGAAGTGTTCTCTCTTGCACTCAATCCTCTATTCTGCTTCTCCCACATGCACAGGGAGCGAGAGAGGGAGGGAGGGGGAGGGATGCCAATATTATTAAAATCCAGACCCGGTTACATAACGAGGATCAGTTGCTTTTGAAGGATATGAATTCAGCTTTCTCCATTGTTTCCCCATTTCTACAGAATGACAACCCTTCATCAACCTTTCGCTCCATTAATTTACGTCTGGTCTTCAAAATATCCCCTTCTGTTTACAGATTTGCAACAATTGACAATGTTCTTTTATTTACCTTTATTCTTCTTCAACACCTCTGTTTGACCTCTCTCTTGAGGCAAGGAAAGAAATGCCAGCATTTCTTGTACCCTCAGGTGACAAGTGTTTCCCATCTCTAGAATTGCATGAGTGCATTCTCTCCAGGCCTTGGAATCTGCAGTCATGTGTGTTATTTTCACTGAGCTGCACTCCAGCCTGTATTTGTGTTATTGCTTCAACTGTTTTTAAATTATTTAAATGAAAGTAGACCATAAACGGGCCAGTCAATGTTGTGCGTGGTTGCTTGTTTATAGGGAATTGTGTAGGAGTTGGAAAGCTGTGAGAGCTGGAACCGGACGGTCTACTCTGGACAGAACTGGGGCCAGTGTCCTTGGGAAATAGTTCATTAGTGCTTTTGGTGAGACTTTAAACTTGTCTGGTAGGGGGATGGGAATTGGTGGAGAAAGACAGGGAAGCAACGCAGACACCAAATCAAAAATTTCTTGTTTCTTGTTCCTGTCAGAATTAAAAGACTAACAAGTACATACAACCCTGTACGCTCAACATTTCACTTTTGAAGACCTCCCTTTTACTAAACCACTTGTCTCAATCCACACTTGCTAGAGCCTCCATCTATCTATCTATTTATTTATTTATTCTCCTTTTCTTTAAAAAAAATTATTTTAGTGCACCGTTCCCAGTTCCTGCAATACTGGATCGATGCTGATACCCTTTGAAATTGGCTTTACTCCAGTCTAAAATCTCAACTCTAGAATCAGACCTACCCCATTCCATAATTAGTATGAAACTAATGTCATTATAATCACTAGGTCTAAAGTGTTCCCTTGCACTTACTCACCTGTCCAGTTGCCCAATAGGAGATCCAGTATTGCTGCATTCTTTCTCCGGGGGAGCTCTCTGTATTGACTAAGGAAACTTTCATGAACTCATTCAACAAACTGTCCTCTGTCCTGTCTGAAGACTGATGGCGGCATTTTCCTTGATTAGCAACACACCATTTCTCCTTTCATTTATCCCTCTCTACGCTCCCATCCCTCCTGCAACCAAGTCTCACTACCAGCCACAATGTCATAATTCCATGTGTTGCTCATCCACCTTTCCTACAGTGCTCCTTGCATTGAAATAGATTCAACTCAGAACACTATTCCCACCATGACAAACTCTCTATTTCTGTCTGATTCCAGGCTTAAAAACATTTTTCCCCACAACCAGTCCATTATCTGATCTAGCGTTCTGGTCACCATGCATCTCTAGTTTAAACTCCCCTCTTTCCCGCTGCCCCCCCCCCCCCCACAAATGGAGCAGCACTAGCAGACCTTCCTGCAGTGATGTTGGTCCTCCTCCAGGTAACCCTCCCCTCTACTGCAACATCTCATTAGCCATGTAATAAGCTGCATTATCCACATATTTCTGCTTCACTAGCACATGGCACGGGTAGCAATCCTGGAGGTGCTAGTTTAAAGTACAGGACCTAACTCCCTGAATTCACTTTGCAAGACCTCATCGTCTTTCTTTTTTCTTAGAAAAGGGAAAAGTAAGAGAGGAGTACAGAAAAGTCAAATGCAAATGAAAGATTACTAGATTCTCAAAGGATAATGAGATTAAGGGTGCTTTATCTAAATCCTTGTAGTATTTGAAACAAAGTCAGCTAATGGCACAAATCAGTACAAAGGGTATGATGTTGATAGTTACAGAAACTTTGCTGCAGGATTGGGAATTTAAATATTTAAGGATATAAAGGAGAGATTAGGAAAAGTATAGGGGAAAAAAATAAAAGCACTGGTAAGAATTGTCTATAGGCTACCAAATAATATTACAGTGGCACAGGCAATAAACATCTGATCATGTGAGAATAGAAAGGCAGTTCCCATGGGGGACTTTAACTTGCACATGGATTGAGCTGATTGAGGCAGTCTTGAGGACGACTGTGGAGAATGCATGAGTGATATTTTTCTTGAACTACATGTTATTGAACCTACAATGGAACATGCTAACTTAGATCTGGTCCTGTAATGAGATGGGTAAAGTTAACAATCTTGTAGTTGATAATCCTTTCAGAGAGGATCTCCACAGTTTAATAGAGCTTTACGTACAAATGGAAGGTGGAATAGTTTAAAACCAGTGTATAATGCACTATATTTTTTTAGACATACAGCAAAATAACAGGCCTTTCTGGCCCATGAGTCCATGCTACCCAATTAACCTATAAACCCTGTATATTTTGAAGGGTGTGAAGGAAACCAGAGCACCTGGATTAAACCCACGCAGACATGGGGAGAACGTACAAACTTCTTACCAACGGTGCTGGATTAGAACCCTGGTTGCTTGTGCAGGGTTGAACTAACTGGGTCGCCCAATGGGATGAGGGAGGAGTTGGCTAGGATAAGGGCAGGAATAGCTAGGGTAACCAAAGAAAGAAAGGAAAACATCAAATTAAAAATCAGGAGTAGTGGGAAATTAGAAGATTCACAAAACCAACAAATAATTCCTAAGTAAATAATGAAGGAAAGATGGAAAAGAATGAATATGGGTTGGCACCAGAACGCATGTTAGAGGGGGGCATTAGTGAGTTGGGGGTGGGCTCGTTCAGCGGGGGGGGGGGGGGGTAAGGGGGAGTGCTAGCAGGGAGCTACCTGTATGTAAGCCATTGTACTCGCCCTGCAATCCAAAGGTGTTCTGAATTACAAGCCTAATTCAAGTTTGTTTATTGTTAAATGCACCAAAGATGGTGTGATTGAAGTTATCGAATCTACAAACTTCTTTATTATTTGCTCTATTTCACATGATTTAGATTGAAGTATATACTACACTCAGCAGTTCTGAGGCCAAAGATGTCTCCTTGGGAGATTTTAGGAGTTTGTTGGGAAGCTATAGCTGTAAATGCCAAGGTTACGTCTGTCAAGTATGCGAAATATCTGAATTGGTCCCAGTGATGGTTGAATTTCTGGATTTAAAAAAAAAGGTTCTTTACTGAATCTATTAATGACTGTTAACCATATAGGGTCATTATTTCAAAATCTGAATAACATTGAGACTATTTTTCCCCAAATATATTTTAAACATGTTCTAAAGTTTGACATTTCATATTTTAAAAGCAATCTGGCTAAAACGTATAACAATTTTTTAAATGTGGAAGTTCCAAATAGGAAATTTACTGAGAAGCATGTACCATTTTATTCAGCGCAATGTTTTAGTGAACTTTAACAACATGAATTGAAACTAATAATTGTTGATTACATTGTGCCATTCCAGGAAGTGGCCCTTCAGCCCTCATTTCTGTACCAAACATGATGTCCAAATCAAGCTTAAGTTCTGCTTGTACACAATAAATATCTCTCCACTCCCTTCAAATTCTTATATGCAAGTGTAAAGGACAACCCCAGCTCTTCCACCTGAAATGTAGGGTTTGAGTGCTACCCTGTGTATAGGACGACCCCAAGTCTGGCACTTTGCACTGACCAGTGGAGTAATGCTGTCGCAATATTTTAATACCAAATAACCCTGTAAATATTTTAATTTTATTAGCATATTTTGAAATAAACCTCTATCAGCTCCTGTAACAGTCCGTTTAAAGCCTGTAGAGAGCTGATGGCAGTTGGACTGGACCCTGCAGGGGAGCGCTGAGACTTCATTGATAACTAACAATGAATGGGTGTAGCGTGTCGAATGAACCAAAGACTTGTTAGCTCAAACCAAGGCTTTAATCAGCAAAAGACTGGAGCGTATTGACCTGGGTCTGGTTAGCATCAGCCCTTTATGACCTGCCAGTAGGCGTGGCCACAACTCTCAACCAATCACAACAACTATAGGCAAATCTATACATTGGTGGGAGTATCCTGTCCTATTACACAGTGGGCAACGTCCCTCACTGTGCGAGCACTGCTGTCTTTCAGTCTGGTTCCATACAAAATCTCTGGAGTATTTTCACCTCATCTGAAAAATGACAGGAGAAAGTTGTAAGCTTTCTTCCTTTGCGCTGTTACCATTTGCGTATCAGTGAGCCATGTTGTCAGTTTGAGGAAGGTGGTAGAGAGTGTGAACCTAGGGCGATCCTGGCGTGGAGGTGAGCTGGGTTGTCAACACGAGAAAGATGGTTGAATGAGCCTAGGAGCTGGAGGGATAAGATGGGGAGGGGGAAGATAGCAGTGGTGTCGAGACCTTGCTGTCGAGGTTCAGATTTTAGACCCAGCGTACAAGGCAACCTTTGATTTTGAGGTGACTATTTTAAGTTTCGAGGGTCGTCTTATATGCTGGCGTTGCACGGTATCAATGCTACTATTAAATATATATCTTTTAGAATCAAAAATAGAATACTATTTCGCCATTTTTATTTGTTGGTCTGTTTACAAATCTGGCCAGACTGTTCTTTAGTGGTTAGGAATTTCACTGTCTTCTTTCTTTGGCTTGGCTTCGCGGACGAAGATTTATGGAGGGGGTAAAAAAGTCCACGTCAGCTGCAGGCTCGTTTGTGGCTGACAAGTCCGATGCGGGACTGCAGCGGTTGCAGGGGAAAATTGGTTGGTTGGGGTTGGGTGTTGGATTTTTCCTCCTTTGCCTTTTGTCAGTGAGGTGGGCTCTGCGGTCATCTTCAAAGGAGGTTGCTGCCCGCCAA
The DNA here is from genome assembly GCF_036971445.1 of Narcine bancroftii. Taxonomy (NCBI): domain Eukaryota; kingdom Metazoa; phylum Chordata; class Chondrichthyes; order Torpediniformes; family Narcinidae; genus Narcine; species Narcine bancroftii. The sequence continues at coordinate 485,593,142 of NC_091469.1, read as the reverse complement.
ACTGTGAGGCGCCAAGATGCACGGTTTGAGGCATTATCAGCCCACTGGCGGTGGTCAATGTGGCAGGCATCAAGAGATTTCTTTTGGCAGTCCTTGTACCTTTTCTTTGGTGCACCTCTGTCACGGTGGCCAGTGGAGAGCTCGCCATATAACACGATCTTGGGAAGGCGATGGTCCTCCATTCTGGAGACGTGACCCACCCAGCGCAGCTGGATCTTCAGCAGCGTGGACTCGATGCTGTCGACCTCTGCCATCTCGAGTACTTCGACGTTAGGGATGTAAGCGCTCCAATGGATGTTGAGGATGGAGCGGAGACAACGCTGGTGGAAGCGTTCTAGGAGAATTTCACTGTACAGATACCGTTAATCAGTGGGATGAAAGCTTCCCAATTCCCAGCATCTAGATTTTTTGGTTGAACCCCCCCCGAATGAGGAGCACTAGGAAGAATCTATGTAGTCTTCCCAGAGAATCCCACCATTTGGATTGGAGATCACTATTAGACATCCAACGGTCTATTTCTAAATGAATCACGATTTGACAAGCCCGACATGTCTTTCTGACATTTTTATTCCAGTCCTTTATTTAATTTGCAACATGCATATTAGGGTTTCACTTCCAAAGTAATACTTGATATCTTCTCACCTTTTAAAAAATATCAGCTTCTATACTAATATCTTTATTTCATCGAGCCGTATGTAATGTTCCGGTGCAGCTTATAACGTAAAAAGCATACTTAAATGCTTGTCATTAAATGCTGGAAATACTCAGCAGGTCAGGCGATTTCTCGCGAGAGAAACAATTAATGATTCAGGTGAATAACCTAATGTCCATAATGGGAAAAGTTAGAAATAAGTTTTAAGTTGCTGAACAAATGTGAAGCGAGAAGAGAGGAAGGAACAGTGATTGTGGTTGGTGTTGACTGAAAGAAGTCACTTGTGGTAGGGGAGAGAAATACCTGCTGCAACTTGGTGATTTTCATATTCATTTGTGGGTGTTTGGGGTTTTTTTTTTGGTTCTTCACCATGGGTTTGGTGACATTTGAATGCATTTTGTTCAATGAGCTGATTGTGGACTTCAGAAAGAGAAAACCAGAGTTGATTGATCCAGTGATCACTGAGGGATCAGAGGTGGAGAGAGCGAGCAAATTTAAGTTCTTGGAAGTCACTATCTTGGACCCAACACATTAATGGCATCGTGAAAAAAGAACGTCAGCGCCTCTACTTCCTCAGGAGTTTGACGTTTGGCATGACTTCAGAAACCCTGGCAAATTTCTACATAAAGTGTACTGACCAGCTGCATCGTGGTCTGGTACGGGGTTGCCAAAGCCCGCTAGCGTAAAGCCCTGCAAAAGGTAGTGGACACAGCCCAGGACATCATGGGTAAAACCCTCCCCACTCTCGAGAGCACTGCTGTCGGAGGGCAGCAGCAATCACCAAGGATCCACACCACTCAGCATGCACTTTGTTCTCGGTGCTGCCATCAGGAAAGAGGCATAGGTGACAGAAGACTCTCACCACCAGGTTCAGAAGCAGTTGCTACCCTCAACCATTAGAATCCTCAACAACAAACTGAATCAGGGACTTATTTAAGGACTCTTAATTTTGCACTCTTATTTTTTTTTCCTCTCTGCATTTGTTAACAATTCTTTTTGTTTACGTGAACGTTGTCAGTTTTTGTTTGCATGGCCTCTAAGCAGGAAAAAGAATCTTAAGGTTGTATGTGATGTCATGTATGTTTTCTGACAATCAATCTGAATCTTGGTATCGTTACAAAACCTCACTTCAGCCACAGTAACGCAGGCCCACAAGTGACGGTGCTTCAGTGGTTGTAATGGATAAATATTTGGGAGAATTTTGGTAAGATTAGTGGGTTACATACACTCATTTTAAAACTGATCTTATTGGAAATACTGAAGAATTAATATTCAATAACATTGCAGGATCTCTGGAGAATGTGATGCACATTTCACAAGTAGGTGCTAATTGAACTGATGTCGTAAAATGAATGGACGAGAGACACTCTGGTTGTTGGAAGCTCTTTTCAAGGGTTTTGACGGAGTGCACAGAAAGGTCACTCCTGGGTTTTGTTTATCGAAGACAGCATCTTGACTAAGGAGAAGAACTCCTGTTGTTTGCTGAAGAAGGTGGGGGTTTTGCAAGTGAGAAAGTCACACGGGCTTTCTGGCAGTTCAGTTGGAGAGAGAGAGGGAGAGAGGGGGAGAGAAGACAAGCCCTCTCAGCTAGTATGTGTGACGCTGAAAAGAGACTGAACTGTCACGGCTGAACCAAGCCAGGAAGAGCTGATTGAAACAAAGTTCCAAAGCGGCGGATGGCTGGAAGTGCTATCTGTCTGATGTTTCTCTTGGAATAAGAGGAACCGAAAGGAACTCTGTGCTGGTAGCCTGAAGAAAGAGGTTACCATCTGGAAAACCCTGATGGGGCAAGTTTCATCAGCGAGACCTTGAGGTGACCAATGGTGGTACCTCAGTTGTGGAAATCCTGGAACAACAAATCTCTCTCTGCAAACCCTACAAGAACCATCCTGAGTGGTAAAAATTTTACCTTTCGAGCACCAAAGCCTGGTGAACTTTATACATGTTGAATTCTGTGCACAGTATAAGAATTGCCTGCATCCAGTGAACTTGGATGAAGAAGAAGTGAGATTGAACTGTGAACCAAAGAACTTGGCTTAAATTTACACACACATTACATACACGTGCACTTAGAATTAGAAGGGGGTTAATTTGGGTGAGTTAAATATAGAGATAAGTTAAAGTTTGATTCTGTTTTCATATTTAAAGTTGATTAAAAATAACTTTTGTTTTAAAAACCACTTGTCTTGGCGAATGTCTATTCCTGCTGGGTTTTGGGGTCCTTTGCGCTCATAACATGGTATCTTCAAGTCTGAGTGGGTTTCTAATATCAAACATTAGATTTGGGGTTGTTGTGGAGGGAGCAATGAAGAGCTTGAGTACGTATGAGGAGGAAAATAATTATTCTTTGAAACTGTCTCGATATACCCATGTTTAGAGCAAGTTCAGCAATTGGGGATTTCAGTCCAATTGGAAGTTGTATTTTCTGCAAATGTTTTGCACAGAGGGCAGATAATTCTCCTCCATTTTCTCTGGAGGAGAATGTCGAGTGGGGTAAGCAAGGTTTATTGGTGAGAAAGTTGAGAATGGGGGAGCTGTGAATTCACTAATTCTTGATTTCTCAATTCTTAGTCCAGAATTTTCATTGAATGCTTTAAACCATCCAATTTTTAGATCGACATTTAAGTGTCATTTGAACATGTTTAAGACTGAGGGAGAAAGAATAAGTCGAGTTTAAAAGTACTGTAATTGGGCTGGAGAAATTTACTGTTCCTGTCTCTTGTGCAAGTCCAAGTTGTGCCTCTTAGCCACCTGCCACTTGGATATATTTCTCCTGTAGGTAAGGAGACGATGTAAAGGGTGCAGAATATAAAGGGGCTATTTAGTCCAAATACGTGCATGGAATATGTGAAATAACCTCATCGATACTTTGCTGTACATTTAAACTCTCCCTGAAAGCTTGCTGACTAAAAGAAGCATCTCATTGTAGACGTTAAAAGGCACAGTTGTGTGATTTGAACCTCACAGTAAATAACTTCTACAGCAAACATTGCTTTATTTTGAAAATCTGTCTCTCAGGAGAATAATGTTAGTGTTTGTTGGAGTTTTGAGTGCCAACAGATTTACTGAGTCTGGAATGATGTCCAACTCTGGACCAATAGAAAAATTAAAAGATGAAATTATTTGCATTTAGCCATTGCTTCGTGTTGGCGCATTTACATTTTCCGTACTGGGTTAAGCATTGCTTTCCAAAACTTATAGACAATCTGTGAGTGTCCTTAGTTTTAAATTATACTGTAGATTTCCATCAGTGGTAAGCCTATCATAAGGAAGACTTAGCATTTTTAACACTGATTATGTCAAAGGTCTTGGATAGATGAGTAAAACCTAACACCGTACATGTGTCGTGTCAGGAGAAGAATGCCGACGGCTCCGTACAAGCTTTAAATGGCCTGTGAAAGGAGCTCATGGTATTTGTAAGTAAAATCCTGCAACCTTGGAGGTCTGAGCCCAGGATAGTGGCAGCGACCAAAAGGGGTTGCAGACTCTGGGGAGCAGAAGATTGGTGCAGGGCTCCAGAAACAGAAAGAACACCGTTTAAAAGAAGCAGTAGAGAAGACGATCCTACAGGACGGTGACCATGGCAGCGGACCAGCAAGGGCCTCAGCTACACAGACTGTGGGTGACTTGCGGTCAGGGGACCTGCACGGGCTGCGGGCTGCTGGAGACTGGCTCATGGGAACCAGGTATCAGAGCCAGGATTAGAGAGGGTGTCGAGGGCTCTGAAGGGCCTTGGGCACTGAAGCCTTCCTGATAGTGTCGGAGGTTTGGATCTGGTACTTGGGTTGTCGATGAACAGGAATCTGCTTGGCTACAGAAGCCACTACAGGAGCACTGGAGGCAAATCCATGGATGCTCGGTGATTCTGAAGGAGCTCTCCTTTCTTACTGGAAGGACCTCTGGTTGATGGTACTGGTGACTCTCTGCCTTGCACCAGACAGAAGGTAATGTCCTGTACTATTACGTGACAATAAAGGAATCTTCAATCTTAAAGGTGGAGTCAAGCAGCTGATTCTGAAGGAGGGACTCTGTCGATGATTGCATACGAAGCCAAAGTTGCGAGATCTATGGGAGGTTGTGTGGGCGGAGAGGGGCAAGAACCTGGCTATTCTGAGTGAGGACAAGGATTTTGCATTTATGTATTTAACTTCAGCAAATTCTGGGAATTGTAGAATAGGTTGTGATGCTTGAAAAGATTTGGATGAACTTGAGAATGGGGGTATCTACAGCTCATGGGGGAATTATAATGATAATGGAGCAAATGAGTGTGGAGAAGGGCAGTGATGCTGTGCAGAACACAAAGGCTTGATTTAAATGTCTAATTATACCAAATTTATACAGGGATGATCACTGACTGAGGAATCGGGCAGAGAGCAGGCTTTTTGTGATTGGTTTTTGTGTGCAGTCATTCCAACTGACTGGAAGTCGTTTCTTTCTGATCCATTATTTAATGTTAGGTGACCAATAGGCGTGACTTGAGGGGAGGAGCTGACTGATTATTATGGTCGATCCCATGCCAGTGAATGAAGAATGAGAGAGGTGTAGCATAATCTTTTGGGATATTGATGGGGGAACTGTCAATGGTGTACCGGGCACGATCAGAGCAATGCTCGAGCAATGCTACGTGAGTAAACCGCAGGTAGTTGATGACAAGTGGATCGTGTTCAGTGCTGCAACACAAAAAGCTATTTCCCAAGGCTGTAGTTCAACAAAGCATTGGTGAATTTGAACATTACCATGGTTCTGTGGAGTTGAACCATAAAGTCTGAAGCAGACTTCTGTAGCTGCTGGGGTCAAGTGCAATGCACAAACATGCAGGAGAAACTCAGGAGGTTTTGCAGCATCCACAAGAAGTAAAGGGTAACCAATGTTTCCGACCTGAGTACTTCATCAAGGTATGAGGGGAGCTTATTAAGAGTAGACATTCCTCGAAGACACTTCAGTGGAGCACCTAGGGCTGAAGAGTTGGCCACCTTTTTATTTCCTATGAATGCTGCGTGACCTGAGTATCTCCAGCAAGTTTGTTTGTTGCATGGACTGGGAAGATGTGTATAAATAATGGAGCATTTGAGAAGAAGAGAATTGAATGAAGGTAGATGGTTAATGACTTGTTGCGATCTAGTATAGTTGAGATCTTGCTCATTGCATAATGAATGAAGATGTAGGATGGGCTTTGTGAATAGCTTTGTTTGTAGTGGTTTAATAGTTGATGAGCAGCGTTCATTTTTGGAGGAGAGGGAGTCTGGTACTTTTGTATGCAACATGTAAAAATATTTATGATTTAAGGTTCCATGTTTTGAAATGTACACAAAATCTTTTTCCTTGTTTGTCCTGTTATAAGAAGGGGTAGCAAAAGAGTCTCTTCAGAGACATTGATTGTCTGTGGAACCTGCTGCCTTCAATCCCATTGCCTTGTATGCCGCTGTCATCTCTGTAGCCTCACTGAACTATTCAGCAGTCACACTCGACCCCTGTTCCCGAACCCCTAAACTTTAGGAAGCTCTCAGCGCCCGAGGCCATTTCGGGGCCCTCACAATTCCCAGCCCTGATACCTGGTTTCCAGAAGCCAGTGGGCCTTTATCTGCTGAGCTCTGTGCTGGTTGGTGCAGTAGTTTTCTTCCCTGTAGGGTTCAGTGCCAGGCTTCTTGTGCTAGAAATAAAATCTTGTCATGTTGGAGCAGTTATTTCTATGTATTGAACATTATTAATCATGCCTTGTATACTGGCTCGTTTCTGATTCTGACTAGCCTTGTTGGTTCATATGAATCTGTTTTTAAATTTTGTTTTATTTTTGCGTCTAGAAATATTTCAGACTTTCTTTCACCATCACTCCCTGCAATGTGTAAAGTTGGTTCCTGTGAGCAACTAGTAATGACATTGTTTACTGCAAGTTATGGTGGAGGAGGGAAGGTGTGCGGAGGCTGGCGATGAGGTCCAATTTCCTGAGCAGGATGAAGGGGGGGCCAAGTACAGTGCTGGTCTTTATATAGAGTAGATGAAAGCGAGGCTGAAAGTGTTTTTAATGTATTCACTCTGGCGGCCTCTTGTGATGGCTGCTTTAGCAACTTCCTGCTGTCATGTTTTAAGCAATCCCTGTGTTTGCAGTTCAATCATGTTTACTGGACAGACTGTTTGAAAACCGGGAAGAGTGGGAGTGATTCAGTGCTGTAAAGGATTTGTAAATATGTGTGAAAAGTTTAATATCTCACTGCCAAGTGGAGAAAATATGTCTGAAGATTTTTCTATTTTCTTGTGAGAGAATGTATATGTTGTTATGGAGTCCAGAGGACCCCAAAAACCAGCTGCAATAGATATGCACCATAACACAGGGTTACTTAAACAAAAGTAGTTTTTAATTATAATTGAACAAGAAAACAGAATTAAACTTCAATTTATTACTATCAATTTATTTAACCTACTTAATCCCCCACCCTAATACTAAGCGCAGGTGTGTTTAATGTATATTCAAGATTAGAAAAGTTCTTTGGGTCACAGTCCAAACTCACTGGTTGCAGGCAATTCTTGTACTGTGCTCAGAGGTTAGCATTAACAAAGTTCACCAGTCTTTGGTGCTTAAATGGTTACCACTCAGGGGGGTTCTTGCTGGTTTTCAGAGAGAGATTCCTTTTCCAGGACGTCCGCAACTGATTCCTTCTCAATCAGCCTTGCTGACGAAACTTGCCCCCTTCAGGGTTCTCCAGATGATCCTCTTTCTTTCAGGTCACCTTTCAGACAGCTGGTCTTCTCCTTTGACCAGGCAGCCTTCCAAAGTTTGCCAGCTTGTCTCTCTGGAACTGATTTCTCTGTCTCTCCTTCTCTCCCAGCTCCCTCCCTCTCTGAGAGCAAAGCTGTTCTCCCCTGAGTCTCTCCTCTCTATTTTCACTCCCTCCCTCTCTGAGAGCAAAGCTGTTCTCTGCCTGCAAAGATCACATGCTCTCCCAGGCAAGTTGCTGAATGTTGCTACTTTGTTGCCACCTGCAAAAGTCCTGCAAATATTCTGCAAAAATTTAAAATGTTCCCGTGCAACCTGCTCTAACAATTCCTCCCAAACCACCTCTAAATACTCTGTCACAGTGTGCATGTGTATACCAGCTCAGAGTTTCAGTCTTGACCTTCAACATTTAATCATATTTATCATGGATACAGTTGTCTTTTCCTCTCCAAGTGACTGGACCACAAAGAATAGATGCTAAATTGTTCTCATCGTTATTGGTCATTGTGACAACAATCTCTTGGACATTTCTGATCTCGATCTGGCATTAGGGCCTTCTGCAGCATGCCTCCTAGTCCTTGTGGTTCTCTCGTTCGTCTGCTCTCTTGTCCATCAAATTACTTCACACCATTTTGACCATCCTGCTCTTGTTTGATAACATTTTTTGCTGTGAAGTGTTCAGGACATTTTTATTACTTTAAAGAATGGCTGAAAATAAAGACAAAATAAGTATATGTATTATGCGAGTGTTGTAAATACCTTGTCTTCCACGCCATGCAGACCCTATCCAGGATCTGGTTAACAAATGGAAGTCAGGCCCACTGTTTTCCAGCATAACCTTCAGCTCAACCTTTGATAGCAGGACATCTCAGGCAATGATATAGACCATGCTTCATGTTATTTAGAAAACACCGACAATGTTTCCTGCTCCTGATCTTTTAATCTTATTGATTGCTGAATGGGACATCAAATCCTTGGACTTCTCCATCCCTCCCCCACCCCAAATGTGCAGCTCCTCACTTGTTCAGCATCAACTCCAACCTCACCACCAAATCCACAGACAAAGGTTTGATGTTATGGTCTGGTGAGACATTTACCTTGTGTGGAGGCTAGGCAGTATTCTCAGACTTTTCCTCCTATCTACCCCCTAGACCAGGACCTCACCACCCACCATCAGAATATCATCTGTGCAATCAAGGATCTTATTGTTTCAGGTAATCTCCCCATCACAATTTCCAGTCTTATAGATCCCAGCCTCGCACCGCTCGCTTCCCACCCAAAATTCACAAACAGCGCTGCATTGGCAGACCCATTGATTCTGCCTGCTCGAGCCCCATGAAACTCATCACCTTGTACTTTGACACCACTTGGCAAGTGCCTTCCATCAGCATGCTCTGTCTTTTTCTGGCCCCTACCATCTCATCTTTGCTACTGATGTCCAATCACTATTCATGTCCATTCCCTGTCAGGAAGGTCACAGCCTTCTGTTTTTTCTTGAAAGCAGATCTGTTCACTTTCTCACTGTCAACACTCCTCTGCTTGGCAGAACTGGCCTCTCCCGAACAACTTCTCTTTCGACTCTTCTCATTTCCTTCAGATCCAGCAAAGGCCCCAGATATGACTGCTTTTCTAATGTGAAATGGGCCCTGCTCCGGTCTGATCCTGGTACCACTCCCAAGCTCTTGCTCTGCACGGTTGATAACTGCATTGGCGTTACTCCGTGTACCTGTGCAGAACTCAAAAATTTTATCCAGTTGGCCTGCCAACTTTCCCCACATCCTCAAATTTGTGAACTTCCTAACTCATCACTTGTAAGGATGCCATCCTGTCTCTGTCCCTCTGCCGCATCTTTTTGATGGATGAAGCATTCCAGTAGGGCATCAGAAATGTCCTCTTTCTTCCCCATGTTGTCCTTATCAAAGCTCTTAACCACATCTCTTCCATTGCATCCATTACCACTCTCACCCTGCTTCTCTTTCTTCTCCCCCTCCCCTCCCCCTGCCCCCAACAGGATAAACAAGGACAGACATTGGTTCATCCTATTCACCCACCAGCCTCCACATCACCCTCCAACTTCATTGTGATCCCACCACTAGCCACATCTTCCCCTTCCCTGCCCCCAGCCTTTTTTGTTGCTGGAATCATTCTTTGTGATAATCCCTGGTCTGCTCTTTCCTTTACCTCCATCCTTCTATCCCCTTAGGCACTTCCTGCTGCAACTGCTTGTCACTACATCTCTTTCCCCCTCCCCTGCACCCCCAAAAAAAAACCCATACCTCCACCCAGGACATAAATAGACCTTCAGGATGAGGCAGAGTTTCCCATGGACCTCGTCCAATCTTTTCTGTTGCATCTGGTGCACTTGATTTGGCCTCATTTACATCAGTGAAATTAGACAACCATTTCATCGAGCATCAGCCACCTTGATTCTCTTCACCATTCTCACACAGATATGATTGTCACTGCCCTCCTCCACTGCCATGGCCCAGGAAGGTCACAGAGCCTTCTGTTTCTTTCTTGAATGCAGATCTGTTCACTTCTACAACTTGAGGAAGAACATATTATGCCTCCTAGGGTATCTATAGAGTAAATATTTTTTCCACTGAGGTTGGGTGAAAAAGAACTAGAGGACATGGGTTGGGGGTGAAATGTTTAAAGGGAACATTAGGAGGAACTTCTTCACGCTGAGAGTTTGGACCGAGCTGCCAACTGAAGTGGTGAATGCAGACTAGATCCCAACATTTTAAGAAAATTTTGAATAGATCCATGCTCTGGGTGCAGGTCAGTGGGCCCAGGCAGAATAACAGTTCGGCATGGACTGGTTGGCTGAAGGGCCTGCTCTGTCGTGTAGCATTCTGTGGCAGTTTAGAATGTTGGTTTCTCTTGGTGAGTAATCCTGACGGTTTCCATTTGTCCTTTACCTCCAAGCGTCCTATTTTTTTCATTTTATTTCAAATGCTGTTAATTTCATCGAACTGAAAGAACCCAGTTAATTCCTTAACAACACAATAGCTAGTTTCCCTCTCATTTCTTAAATTATTCCTGGTTCCTTGTGGACCATTTCTCCAAAAGTGAACCATTACAACAGCCTTTAAGTTATTGTTGGGGCACTACTTTTGCTTTCAAGGAAGGAAGAAGGAATGGCAAAGGGTGAGGGAGAAAGGACAAGGTTCCTCCCTCCCTCTCTTTCTTTCCCCCATTCCCCCCGCCCTAAAGATAATCCTCCTCTCCTCCTGGTTCCCCTTCAATTGTTCAGTATCCTATTTCCTCGCCGTTGCCCTTCCCCTCTTTTTATTCTTGCTATCTCCCCTTCCCACTTTGGTTTTGACATGGGGCCGTGACCCAAAACGTTGATGGGCTATTTCTCTCTCCAGGTACTGCCCTGATCTGCTGAATCCCTCCAGCATTCCTTTGCTTGTTTAAGAAAAAGCTTCTCATTCCAAACCTGGCAGCAGACCGAGCCATCTGAATGCATTATGTCACACTGTGACAAATTTAGGTCACTGCACAAGTGGGCTATTGTGTTTCATTGATGCAGCAGGGCAATGAGAAAGTGCAGATTTGGGGAACAAGTTCTGCCCCCCTACTGTCAACTGGCTCTGTCCATATCTACTAGGTAATGCCTGCACGGCTCGCTGGTGATTGGAAATTACTTCACTCGAAATAAATTTGGGCTCTCGGATAACGAATCATTAAATATTTATAACATTGCCTTGATTTTAATCATCTGACTTCCCTTCAGTTTTGATGTGGAATAATCTCGCTCTTAATGAGAAGGGTTGGGGTTAACTGCATTTCAGTTTTTAAGATGCAAAATACTGGTTTGTGTAAATGTAAATGCCATTGATGAGAACAGGAATGCCTTCTCTCTTGATGCTCTATCTGAAAGCTGTTTGTGGAGGGTATCCCCATCATTAACTCTCATTCTTGTCCAGAGTTTGCATGGTGTCCCTTCTTCATCACCCTTTGCTATTCTTTCCTTCCTTGAAAGCAAAAGTAGTGCCCCACCAATAGTGTAAAGGCGGTTGTAAGGGTTCACCATTGGAGAAATACTTCACAGGAACAATTTTATAAATGGGAGGGACACTTGCCATTGTGTTGTTAAGGAAGTAATTGGGTACTTTCAGTACGATAAAATTGACAGCATTTGAAACGAAACATCCTGACTGGTATTGTGTAACAGAGGTGGAGTCCACTTTGCTTGCAAACCTCAAAATCCCCTGCATTATTGCTATTTGGCACAATAAATTTGGGGAGGGGAGAGGTGGGATTAAAAATCTCAAAAGCTAATTTCAAGTCTTGCTACAGCAGCTGTGGAGTTATTTACAGTAGAAGTCCAAAATTCTGGATGCCAGAAATCCGGACCACCCGAGAATTCATACTTTCTGTTAACTCTCAAACTTTTTAAATTTAGCAGGCTTTTCTGTGTGCTCCACAGATACACAGCGGCAACAAGCAACTGTGCTTAATACAAGTAAATATTATCACAAAGAAATTCATTTGTATAATGTATTTTTCTTTTACAACGTTCATTTTAAACATAATTTCAGCATTACATGCTTTTTTTGCATGAAAAAAAATGTGTTTACGTTTTGTCAAGCAGCTAGCGCCACGCTGCTACAGCACCAATGATCGGGTCTTGGGTTCAAATCCTGTGATGTCTGCAAGGAGTTTGTACGTTCTCCCCTTTGCTGCGTAGGTTTTCCCTGGGGGCTCCGGTTTCCTCCCATTGTTCGAGACATACCAGGGGTGTAGGTTGATTGGACAGCATGTGCGAAATGGGCTGGAATGGACTGTTACTGTACAGTATGTCTAAATTTTTAAACAAACTGCACAGTTTGAGAAATTAAGCATTTGCTCCTGTATAAGCTATCAAAATTTACCTGTTCATCTCTTCTTTATTCCTTCTTAAATTTTGAATTTTAAAAGTACTGCCTGATAATCTGGAAAATCTAGACCAAACCAATCCCCGAGCAGTACAGATTTTAGGACTTCTACAGTATCTGGAATTTTAAAAAATTGTAATTGGTAATGCTGACCACTAAATTCAACATGGATTAAAAACCTATCCTGTTCACTAATGACCTTTTGGGGTAATCCTATGTGGATGGCTCTTGAATGTCCTTTGAAATGGACTAGCAAGGTACCCAGTTCAGGGGCATGTAGTGAAGGATAACAAATGCTGGTCTTGCTGTGATGTACCGATTGTGCAAAAAGAACAAATAAAGGAAAAAAATCCCTCCAGTTTAGGTGTGTATACATGTATATATGTTGCATGGTGGTCACATTATTGGATAAGCAGCCAGAATCTTAAAGCATTGATCAAGAGTTTCTAATGTTTAAAAATAGTGAACTTCCGTCTTGCTAACCATGAAGTTTCTAGGATGGGGTAGGTTCTACTGGTCAGCTTAGTTTGCTGACGTGTTTGCTGAGCTTTAAGGCAGTAAATTCCAAAATAAATATCCTTGTTTTATTTTTAATCCTTCTGCCAGTTTAAATCTATGCCTCTTGGCTCCCCGGTTAAAGGAAATGGGTCCTCGTTTATTTTGTCCAAGCCTTCATAATTTAATGCATTTCTTTTGTTTGACTCTTAATGACTCCATGTCAAAGAAAACAACTCCATCCTATCCAATCTTCTGTCATAACTAAAATTTTTCAACATCTTTGAAAGCCTCCTTTTGTATCTCTCCAACAGCATGCATTTTGTGATGTCATGACCAGAACTGTAGGGAGGCCTCAGTCTATGGTCTAATTCTTCTGTGCAGTTGTAGCATGAATCTGCAGGAATAACTTAATTCATCCGGTACTCCCAATGTGGCTGTCTCCACATTAGGGAGACTGGACGCAGACTGGGAGATCATTTGTTGAGCATCTTCACTCTGCCTGCTGCAACTGCAAGGACCTCCCAGTGGCCAACTATTTCAATTCCATACACCATTCCCACACTGACATGTTTATCCACTGCCTCATGCACTGCCAAACAGAGTCTACTTGCAGATTGCCTCGACCCACAAATCTTGTATTTCGTCTGGGCTCTGTCCAACCAAACAGTTTTAACCTCGACTTCTGCAACTTCTGTTAACCTTTTCTGATCTCGCTCTCTGACTCCTTTCCTCCAGCTCACCTTCCCTCTCTTAGCAGAAAGCTTTGTTCTCATCCTATCATTTTCTTGCTTTTTTCTTTTCTACTTTCCCTTCGATCACCTCCTGTGCTCCCCCACCTTTTTATTCAGGCACTGGCCTGTTTATACTCATGTGGTGAAGGGCCCAGGCCTGAAACATTGGTCACCCTTTAATTCCTATGGACGTTATGTGACCTGTAAGAGTTTCTCCATCATGTCTGTGTATTACCTGTGTAGCATATCCTTCTTTGTGCTCTACCTGATCTAATGAAAGAGCTTCTTGTATTTAAATTTTGGCTCCTGACCCAGTGGCACCCAAATACCACAATTAACCTACAACCCCGATGCATTTTGAAGGATGGGAAGAAACTGGAGCACCCGAAGAAAACCCATACAGACACTGATTTGAACTGAGGTCGCTTGCGCTGTAATAATGTTATTGCTAAATGTGCTGCCCTAATTACTTTATTAATGTGCCCTTCTCACTTTTAGAATCTGTGTGCATGCACTCCAATGTCTTTTTGTTTCTTCATTTCACAATATCCTTCTATTTATTGTCTAACCTCTAAATTTCTTTCACATTTTTGGTTGCTTAGCTGACCAAGGCCACCTCGTTTAAAGCTTTTTCCCTGCTGGCAGTCGCATGGCCATCAACTACTTACTTTACCATTAAAATGGATTACAAAAGGAAAGGAACAAAGTTCTGAGTCCAACTCGTAACAGATGTCCAATTGCACAATAACAAAAATGCCTATTAACCTCAACTATTTGTTTCTTGCCACTGAACCAAAGTTGGGTTTAATTAGCCACTTTTTGTTAAATCTGCATGAAATGTAGTTCAGGCTACATCTTGAGCCACATAGCCAGTTTTGGTCACAGGAAGTTACTGGAGAGTGAGCATGAGAAAATGGGAGCAGGAGTCAGCCATCTGGCCCATTGAGCCTGCTCCATTTAATAAGATTGCGGCTGACCTTGTTGTGCACCTAGGTCCATTTTAGTTGCCTGTTCCACATCACCCTGAATTCCCTACTCTCTATATAAAATAAATCTTTCAGCATCTCAAATAGATTTAATGAGGCAGCTTCTACTGCTTCATTGGGCAGAGAACTGCACAGATTAGTTACTCTGCGAGAAGCCGTAACTCTGACTTGAATCTACTATCCCAAATCGTGAGCTACGTTTCCCTAGTTTTAGTATCACTTGCCACTGCAAACTACTTCCCTGCTTCCTTTTCTATTCCTTTCATAATTTTATGTCTCTATAGGAAAATAAATATTTTAGTGGCTGTATTGATGAATGTTTTTGTGTACAAGGTTAGACTTGCACAGCTCTGGTGGTTTTCATTTGAATGGATAAGAGAGGATTTGATTGAGGTGTGCATGGTTTACTGGTTAGATAGAATGAATAGCAGAAAACTGCTTCCATTATCAGATGGTTTGAACCAGGAAATGTGGGTGTAATTTTTTTTGGGCAAAAGATGCAAGGAGAATATGAAGTGGGTGGAAATCATTTCAACAAAAAAATTACGAAATTGAATTCTCTAAGTGTGATGGAAGCTGTTGTGGCGGTGTGAGCAGTGGGAGAAACACAGCCACCACGTTGAGGGTCTTTAACGACTGTTTATATTCACATTCAGCGGACCCCTATTAGGGCAGCAGGAGCTCAGTCACCTGGTGCATTGTGACGTCATAATCTCTGCCCAGGGCGCCCGCTGGAAGGGATGCTGGAGTCGGAGAGAAACCACTGATAGCGCCATTTCCCCATGGCTGCCCCGCCACTTGGCCATGAGGATGTGCGCCGCCACACAACCCCTCCCAGAACCAGCTACGCGTCCTGTCGCTTTGGCAGCCAGCCCTGGCACTTGGACGTGGCCTTCTGCACCGGCTGTGATAAGTCCAGATGGGCTGCCTTCAGGTGATCCGCTGTAAAAAGTTCCCCTCTCCCCCCAACGTCCAGGGTGAAGGTTCCGCCGGAGCGGTGCAAGACTTTGTATGGCCCCTTGTACGGTTGCCGTAGTGGTGCACCTTGTGACCCCCTCAGCATGAAAATGAACTGGGCAGAGTCGAGCGCTTTGGGGAGATGAAATGGCTGGGTGCCGTGGGGGAGCTAGAGAGGCCAGTCGCCTGTGTAGGTCCACCAGCAGGTTTTTGTTGGTGGCCATGGTGTCAGGGTCTTGGCCGAAAAACTCACCTGGCAGGGAAAGCAGTGTGCCATAGACCATTTCCACTTCTGAAGCCTGCAGGTCCTCCTTGGGTGCCGTCCTAATCCCGAGGAGGACCCAGGGTAGTTTGTCTGCCTAGTCTGGTCTGGAGAACCTGGCCATAAGCGATGCCTTCAGTTGCCTGTTGAACTTCTCCTCCAACCCGTTGGTATGCTGTGGTGAGGCTTGACCCCCAGGAGCTTCACCATCTGAGTTCCCAGGGCAGATGTGAACTGCGCCCCTCTATCGCTAGTGATGTGCGCCGGGTCTCTAGAAATGGGCGATCCATTGGCAGAGTCCTGGCACATGTCTCCGCGGAGGCCTCCTTAATCGGGACGGCCTCCGGCCACCTTGTAGCCCGATCCACCACCGTGAGGAGGTAACGAGCCTCCTTGGACACTGGCAGGAGCCTGATGACATCAACATGGATGTGTTGGAATCTGTGAACTGCCGGGTTGAAGTTCTGGATGGGTCAGTTTCTGCGTGTATCTCTGGACCTTGGAGTTCTGGCACTTAGTACAGTTCCTGGCCAGTTCCGCCACCCTTCTTCAGCCCGTGCCACACAAACCGCTCCGCAACCATCTGCAGGGTTGTCTTTACAGCTGGGTGAGCGAGGTCGTGGATCAGACTGAAAACCTTTGCCCTCCTGTGTAGTGGGACCACCGGGCGCGGCGTGCCTGTTGAGACATCGCAGAGCAATGTGTCCGGGCTGCTGGGCACCCAGACATCCTTGAGATTGAGGCCCGAGATGGCGGCCTCTGCTGTCCGAGTGCCGGACGATTCCCAGTTCCTGGAGCCTGGAGAACTCCTCCTTTGCTTGCTGGAGCTTCTCGGCTGGTCCGCAAGGACTGTGTTCCTCTGTGCCTGAGCCAGTTGCTCGTAATTCAGACCGGGCGCGAGAGTGTTGATGGCTGGATGGAAGAGCACATCCGCCACTACATTGTCCTTGCCGGCCCTATGTCGGATGTCGGTCGTGAACTCAGACATGCATGAGAGGTGGCGCTGCTGTCTGGCGGACCACTGATCCTTGGCCATCGCCAGTGCTTGAGTGAGGGGCTTGTGATCCGTGAACAGCCTGCCCTTGAGGAAGTAGGGGAAATGGCAGATGGCCAAATACAGCGCCAGGAGCTCCCAGTCGAAGGCGCTGTGTTTGAGCTCCTGCGGGGGCAGCTGCTTGCTGAAAAAGGCCAGCGAGTGCCATTGTCCATCAAGCCATTGTTCCAGAGCCGCCCCCCCCCCCCCCCCCCACTGCCGTAGCTGAGGTGTTCATGGAGAGCGCCGTGCGCGCCTCCGGCCGCAGGTGCACCAGCAGCGTGGCGCTGGTGAGAGCCTCCTTTGTCGTGATGAAAGGCCTGTCCGCCTTCTCTTACCACGATAGTCTTTTCTTTCGTGGCACTGAGCGGGAACATTGGGTGCATGGTGCGCGTGGCTCTGGGGATGAAACAATGGTAAAAGTTCACCATCCCTGCGAACTCTTAGATGCCTTTCAGGGTGCAGGGTTTGGGGGAATTGTTGAATGGCCGCTACCTTCTCCAGCGCCAGTGCGGCCCCAGTTGCCGAAATGGTGTGCCCCAGGAACTGGAGGGATTCCTTGCTGAACTGGCATTTGGCCGCGTTGACCGTGAGGCAGAAGTCCGCCAGCCGGGGAAAGAATGTGCAGAGGTGGCCTTTGTGTTTGTTGCAGTTGCGACTGGCAATGAGAACATCGTCCAGGTAAATGAACACAAAGTCCAAGTCTTTTACCACGTCCATGAGGTGCTGGAACATTTGTGTCGAGTTCTTTAGACCGAAGGGGATATGCAGGAACTCGAAGAGGCTGAAAGGGGTGATAATGACAGTCTTACCCATGTCATCTGGATGCACCAGGATCTGATGGTGTCCCCGCATGAGGTCCACTTTGGAGAAGACCCGTGCACTGTGGAGGTTGGCGGAGAAGTCCTGTATGTGGGGCACCGGGTACCTGTTGGGGGTGGTTGAATTGTTCAACCGACGGTAGTCCCGCACAGTCTCCAGCCCCTGGATGTTTTTGGAACCATATGGAGCGGTGATGCCCAGGTGCTGTCTGAGTGCTGGACAATTCCCAGTTCCTGGAGCCTGGAGAAAGCCTCCTTTGCCTGCTGGAGCTTCTCGGGCGGTAGCCGTTTGGGTTTAGCATGCAGCGGGGGGCCCTGTATGGTGATGTGGTGGAAGTCCCCATGCTGGGGCAGGGTGGCATTGAACCGTGGGTCTAAGATGGCGGGGAATTCGTGGAGGATCTTGTCAAACACGTCCCTGGTGACAGCTACAGTGGCGATTTTGGGCCTGTGGGCTTCTGCTGTGTCCATTTGGGTGGAGTGGAACTTTCGGGAGTTGACCAGCCTTTTGCCCTTCATGTCAGTCAGTAGGCCGTGAGCTCGGAGGAAGTTGGCTCCTAACAGCATGGTGCCCAAGGAGGCTAGGACGAACCTCCAGTGGAACTTCTCCTTCCCGATCTGGAGCTGTGCCCTGCAGGTGCCATAGGTCCTGATGTTGGAGCCGTTGGCCACCTGCAGGGTTGGACCTCGAGATGAGGTGCGAGTCTCTAATGCTGTGGTGGGGGGGTGGGGGGGAGGACACTGAGGTCAACCCCTGTGTCCACCAGGAATCGGCGGCCGGTGGATCTGTCTGTCACATGGAGGCTGCTTGTATGGCCAGCCGTTGCTGGCCTGGTTGGTTCCCTGAAACCCGCAGGGTTGGCGGCACTTACGGGCTTGCGCTCCCCAGTGCTGGTGATAGAAACACCAGGTCGACTGGCCCTCCTCTGGCTTGGTCTTGGGAGCGGCTTATAGTCGGCTGGCTCCTGTTCGTGCCATCTGGTTGAGGGCTGCCTCGTTCTTCCTCTTCGTGCGCCAGAGGGCTCTCCTCGGGTTCGAGAAGTCTTCATCTGTGAGGAGCAGCTGGATGTCCTCCGGCATCTGTTCTAGGAATATCTGGCGGAAGAGAAAGCAAGGCTTGTGGTCTTCCGCCAGGACCAGCATTTCGTCCATCAGCGCTGACAGACTACGGTCCCCAAGCCCATCTAGGTGAAGGAGCCTGGAAGCCCATTGCTGGGGAGTTGGCCCGCAAGTTCCAAGCAGCAGGTCTTTGGGGGGGGGGGGCGGGTTGTGGTGGATGATGTCGTCCACCCTTGCCGCTGTATCTTGGTCCAGAGCATTCATGACGTGATAGAACATCGTGGCGTCTGAGGAGATGTTGCAGAGTTGAAATTGTGCTTCCACCTGCCCGAACCACGTTCTTGGTCAGTGGGTCCAAAAGGGGAGAAGCTTGATAGAGACAGCGTTAACCTCTGCTGAATCCATGGTTTTTGGAGTCCAGAAAAACGTCTGGGCTCGTTGGGGTCACCACTGTGGCGGTGTGAGCAGTGGAAGAAACACAGCCACCATGTTGAGGGTCGTTAATGACAGATTTTATTCACATTCAGCGGACCCCTTTAAGGACAGCAGGAGCTCAGTCACCTGGTGCCTTGTGACGTCATAAACGCTGCCCAGGGTCCGCGCTAGAAGGGATGCTGGAGACCGGCTGAAGGGGGACCAAATATTTGAACTGAGATTTGAGAGGGTGCTGAGAGCTTCCTAATTGAGTCAAAGGGATGCTGATGGTTTGGACTGAAGGATGTGTGACTGTGGGAATGCTAGAAGAAAAGCCATGGGCGTTCAGTGACTCTGAGGGAACTCTCTTTTGCGTCTCTTTCTCTGGCTGTAACGGGCGCTGAGCAATTTCTGTTGATGACGAATCTTTGTCTTCCTTGCAGGAGACTAAAGGAAATTTCATATCACTTTTTATTACATGGCAATAAAATAATCCTGAATCTTGTTGCTCCAGGCGGTTGAGGAGACCAGGTGTGTTTAAGCCAGAGATTGATGGTTCTTGATTAGCCTGGCCATCAAAAGTTATGGGGAGAAAGTCGGGCAGCGGGGCTGAGTGGGGAAAATGGATCAGTTCATGATTGAAGATTCAATGGGCTGAATAGCCTATTTCTGCTTCTATGTCTTTGTGGTCTTATGGGATAGTGTTGGGAGATCATGGGATGATGTATACTGGTTAAACACCAATGATTGAGAAGTATTTTCAGTGATTTTGAAGTTTTAAATGTGACATGGTGTTTCTGTGCTAAAAAGGTTGTCGCCAAAAGAATCTTGCCAGTAATTTGAGTACTAGTTTGATGGAAGATAAATTAATGCATATTTTAAAAAGAACATTGAGATGCAGCTTGGATGTAGATCCAGACAATTGCTCAGTCTCCTGGACTAGTGAAACCTAAAAATGATTTCAAATGCATCACTTATTAAACACGTGATCTCCCCATGCGGTTTAAGTAAGGAAACCATTATTGGCTGGTTGTTCGGTGGCAATCTCAACAGGAACTAGGCTGTGAATAAGTGAAAGCATTGAAGACTTTGCCAAGATGACTAAAAGTATTAAAATCTTGTAAAACAAGGTTTCGCACGAATGACACTTGTAAGTTACTTGGATTAGTTGATCTGACTATCCCTGCAAAAAGACGATTTATGCAAGGGGCATCCGAAAATGCTCTGTATTCAGTGATGTGCTTTTGATATGTTGACTCAATTGTAGTGTATTTAAACAAAACATTTTGGAAAGGAGCTGAAGAAATTAATGAATTAATCTTGACATTGTTTATTCAAACTACACTTGGGGTCTATTTCACCAAACAATGCAAATTTGCTGACAACACAATAATTAGGCCCTTTTACACACCAACTGAACAGCGAAAAATTTCAGGAAAATTTCTGCTCTGGCAACAAGTGTAAAAACGTCAGGATGGAATTTTTTATGCAAATTCCATCCCGTAATTTTTCCGCTTGTACCCCTACACATTTTTACAGAGCGGCTGCAGTGTAAATTGACCGCAGCCGCTCCTTAAGAAACAGGCCTAATGAATACGACCTTCCCCCTCTGACAAACTCCGCAACACAGGAAGGCTGTATAAAAGTGCCCCTGTGTGAACTACTACATCAGGACACACTGGAGGTTAAGTATGCTAATTTTATTTGATTTTTTTGAATAATTCCGAAGTTTCTGGGGGAGAAAAAAAGCCAATTGAGTAGGGTATCAAATAATGTCTGAATAGTGGTTTGGTGCCAACATAAGACCCCTCTTAAATGTTGTTAAGATGAAGGAGGTGATCAGTGACTTCATGAGAGAGGGCAGAGACAATGCATTAATGATGCTTTAATGGAAAGAGTAGATGGTTATATATTTAAAGAATCTATTATTTAGATGGGGAGAAAATTCAAAATTCGGAAGTGCAAGATACCCTAAAAGTTAACCACCAGGTTAGTCTGGCAGTAAAAGTGAATGCTATGTTGACATTCATTTCAAGACGAATAGTGTACAAGAGTAAAGAAGTGCTGATGAGGCTCTATGGGGCACCTGTGAGAATACATTTGGAGTACTGGATGCAATTTTGAGCCCCTTACTTAGAAGGGATGTCCTGATGTTGGAGAGAATTCAGAAGATTTAAGAGGACGATTCTTAGAATGTAAGGGTGTTTATGAGGAGCATTTATTGCTCTTGGACTCTTCATTGGAGTGTAGAGAATGAGAGGGGATCTCGTAGAAACATTTTAAATGCTGAAAGGATTGGACAGAGTAGATATGAATGAGATGTTTCCCTTGGTGACTGAGTCACCAAGAGGGTGACAAGAAGGACAAGAGGGCACAGTCTTAGAATTAGAAGGTACCCATTTAAAACCCATGAGGAGAAACCTCATTAGCCAGAGGATTGTGGATTTGTGGAATTTGTTGCCACATGCAGCTGTGGAAGCCCAATCATTGGGGTAGTTTGAGGAGATTGATAGGTATCTAATTAGTCAGGATATCAAGGGATATAGGGAAAGGCTGGAAACTAAAACTAGATGTGAGAATAGTTTAGCTCATGGTGGAGTGGCAGAGCAGACTCGAATGGCCTACTTCTGTTCCTTTATCTTGTAATCTTGTGGGTGACCTGGGACAAGAATGTTGATACAGAATTGAACCTTCTTGGAAATATTATGGACATGTGTTCGAAACTGTCTAAGTACCAAATTCAGTTTGTGAAGATCATCTTGTTGGTACTCAGGAAATATATAACGGTCACGTGGAAGTCCAACTCCCAATTAAACATTACACGATGGAATACAGAAATGCAGAGTTGCGTTCCCCTAGAGAAATTCACATGTGATTTAAGGAAGAAATATGACATTTGTTAGTGTGGCAACCCTATTTGAAACTTGTAGGTATACAGACATAATTTTTACCCCTTCGGAATAAAGGAAATGAAATAGCCCATTACAGCAAGGAAACAATTGGGATCAAAGAGGTGAGACATGGCGCAGACGATGTGCTTTTTTTTTGTAACCCTTATCCATTTTTATTTAAGTATTGTATTTTTATGTATATAATGTGCACGTTATATGTGTATTTTACAAACCAGCTACCCCTGTGCATTATATGTATGTGTGTGCTATACAAGAATATTTTTACGTATTGAAAGAATGTGCACAATTAGTGGGCGTGGCAAATTCGAATTGGTAATTTATAGCAGGCGTGAGAATATCATAGCTGCATTGAAAGAACGCACACAATTAATAGCGGCCGTGGGAAAGACGCACTGGCAATTTATTGCGAGCGTGGGAATATTCTAGGGAGTATGAAAATGTAATAGGGGCAATGAAAGAATAGGCACAACTTATACCAGGCGTGGGAAAGACGCAATATATGGGAATATTATAGCGAGCATGAGAATGTAATAGCGGCAGTGGGAAATTTTGATCTTTGTACTGAATGCCATAGTTTTACTATAAACAAGACATTCCAGCTACGGCACTGCACTTTATCAATGTTAATTGCCCAGACTCATCTCTGAGAGAGGAGATTAACATATCAAATGCCTCTGATTTGAGAGAATATTAAAATTAAAATCCTCCTTAACTCTGAAGCCTGTCTTTAATCTATTTAATTGATTCTTCTCCAAATGCTTGTTAATATGTTGCAGCGGGTTATCATCTATATAATGGGTGATTGACATCTCTGGGTGAAGTTGATTGGGTGTTGATTGCAGATGATTAACTGTGGCAGATCTTGGTTTGTGCTTTGTCTCTTGTCCTATTTAAATGCAAATTGCTATTGCCAGTTGGAATTTAGAATACTACACCCACGCATTATGTGTGTGCGCGTTGTACAAAAATATTTTTACACTTTTTGATTTTCTGTGTGCTATATGCATATGCCTTACATGAGTGAAAATAAGGTACCTGGGGGCTTTTCAGTTGACCACCCTGTTTTTTTTTGTTTGTATTTGTATAATATGACTTTATTCTTGGGTGTATTGGGGAGGGAGGGGAAAAACAGGCTTTGTATGTTATACATAAGTGTTGTAAGAAAGGGTATTGTTGCCTGAATTTAAGTCTTTGAAAATTAAAAATAGAAAATGTCAATGCGACCTTCAAGAAAGAGCACCAACCCTCTACTTTATCAGAAAATGTTTGGTATGTATAATACATATGCACATTATTGTCATGGGAGACTAACTTGCACATAGATTGGGCCAATCAGGTTGGTCAAGGCAGACTTGGAGTTCATAGAATGCATCTATGATAGCTTTGGTGAGCATCATGTTACAACGGAGATCACCATCTTCAATCTAGTCTGTGCAAGAGACGGGTAAAATAAAATGATCTTGTGGTTAGGGATCTTCTCAGAAAGAGTGGTCACAATATGATTGAGTTTCTTGTACAAATGAGGGGTGCATTAGATCTATCTAAAACCAGTGTATTATGTTTAAACAGGGGAGGCTACATAGGATGAGGGAGGAGTTAGCTAGTGTAGACTGGGAACACAGGTTATTCGGTAGCAGTTGAGGAACTGTGGAAGACCTTCAAAGAGACTTTTTTTAACAGTGTTTTACAAATATATATTTCAGTTAAAACCAATCTCTCCTAATTTTCGTCCCCAAAAAACAACATGGTGAACCTCCTCTATACGACTTCTAAAGCATCTTTTCTCGAGTTAAAAAGAAAGTTCCAGAAAAAAAATTATAAAAAGGAAAGGAGAGCCCCTCTTCTCCCAGCGCCCCCTCCCCAGAATCAAAAGAAAAGGAAACACAGCAGGAAATAGAGGGAGATAAAAAGAAAGAAAATAGAAAAGAAAAAGCAACAGGAGCAAGGTTCAACATCTCAGTCACATCATTTAAAAAATATTACATTTCTAATAAGGAGTATACTAATTGACAAATATCAAAATAAATTATTCAATCTGGACATTTAAGTAATATAAACAAGGTTGCATATTTCGACGAACGTACTAGTTCTATTCCTAAGACTATGAGTAATCTTCTCAAGGTGAATACAACTTTACACATCCACATTCCAATGATCAATGCGAAGTAGGGAATCGGATTTCCATGTTACCGCTATATATTTCCTGGCTATTGACAGTGCAATTTTAATAAATTATAAAGTTACTTCTGGAGAAGTTAACTTTTACACTTGCCAAATTCTCCAGAAGAAACAATTCTGGGTCGAGTGGAAAGTTGACATTTTTGTCAACACTTTCTCCCAATTCTGCCCAACGGGGCCTTAATTTCATGCATAACCAGGTGGAATGTGAAAATGTTCTAACATCTATACCACACCTAAAATACCTATCAGAAAATTGTTTTTTTTTTAAATTTTTTGAAGAGTGAGATATAATTGGTGCAGAAAATTATAATTATATTTATGTTTAGAGTTAATTAAGGTAATCACACTCCCTACACATAGATCTGACCAGCATTGTGGATCGATTACAATACCCAAATCTAATTTCCCATCTCTCTCTCGATCTATGTCGTCCTGATTTTGGGCTTTGATCTTGGATCAGAGCATATATATTAGAGCTAAATTTGGTTGCATTCCCCTTTTGAATGCGAATTCCCATGTCTGAGCCCATTGGTTGGACCATTAATGGCCCACACTTTTATCTCAAAAAGGTTTGCATTTGGAAATAGCAAAAGAATGTGCTGTTAGGTGAATTATATGGAAAAGGTATAAATTTGCTTCTGTTGATCATAACAATCTTCAACGCATCTGATACCATGTTGGTACCAGGTAGCCAAGATTCTATTACCCAAACTCATGGGTATGAGCATCAGCAATCATGAAGGATTCACACCACCCAGGACACGCTCATTTCCTGCTGCTGCCATCAGGAAAGAGGTATAGTTGCCACAAGACTCGTACTGCCAGCATTCGGGAACATTTGCTACCCCTTCATCAGATTCCTAAACAACTTTTCCCATTATTTATTACTGAATATTTTTTCTGTATTTGCACAGCCGTTTGTTTACTCTTCTCTGTTTTGTAAGCTTATTGTTTTCTAGAGTACAGTTTACACTACCGATAAGTAGAAATTTTCTCTGGCCCATGTGGAAAAGAACCTCCGAGTTGTATGTGATGCAGGTATTCAGACAATAAATCTGAACTTGAACTTTATTCTGTATTCTTAAAATTTTGGGGGTAGTGAATTGTGAATTCTGTAGTGCAAGGGTTGCCTGTATGTGGAATGGGAACACTCAACTAGTGGAGGTGAAGAAATCAATATAGTTACAGAAAGCCATTGAGACAGATTCTAAAGTAGACAATGAATAGTACCTAGGGCTGGATGAGATATACTCAAAGTTGCTATGGGAATGGAGGGTAGAGGTTGCTGGGGTGCTGGCAATAATCTTTGTGACATTCCCCCTTCCCTTAGCCACAGGAGTTGCGGGAGGATTGCAGAATGGCAAATGTCATCTTGTTTTAAAAGGTAATGGGAGAATCCTGGGAATTATAGACCATCGAGTCTTACATCAGTGATGGACAAACTATTAGAGAAGATTCTTAAGGACAGGATTTACGAGCATTTAGAGAAGTGTGGTCTTCTTGGGATAGTCAACATGGCTTTGTGAAGGGAAGGTTGTGCCTCATGAGCCTAATTGAGTTTTTTGAAGAAATAACAAAAGAAATTGATGGAGGTGGGGGTGGTAGACGTGGAGTATTATGGATTTTAGTAAGGCATTTGACAAGGTCCCCCATGAGAGGCTTGTTCAAAAAGTCCATTGAACCTTGGCTGTGTGGATTCAGAATTGGCTTTCCTGCAGAAAGCAGAGAGTAGTAGTAGACGGAAAGTATTCTGCCCGGAGGTCAATGACTAGTGGAGATCTGCAGGGATCTGTTCTGGGACCCCTACCTCTGCTCTATGATTTTTTTCCCCCTAAATTTTTAGAAATGACCTGGTTGAAGATGGGTTAATAAGTTTGTGGGTGATACGAAGATTGAAGGTATTGTGGATAATGTTGAAGGCTGTCATAGGTTAGCAGACTTAGGCCTTTTCTCTTTGGAGCGAAGACTGAAGATGTGTGACTTAATAGAGGTCAACAATATTATGAGAGGCATAGATAATGTGGACAGCCAGCACCTGTTTCCCAAAGCAGGAATAGCCAATGCCAGAGGACATCTCTACAAAGTAAATAGAGGAAAGTGTAGGGGAGACAGCAGGGATAAATTTGGATACCTGGAATGCCTTGCCAGGGTTGGTGATGGAGACTGGAACAATAGACAGACACAGGTATTGTACAAGGCATTGGTGAGGCCAAATTTGGAGTACTGTGTACAGTTTTGGTCACCAAATTATAGGAAAGATATAAACAAAATAGTGCAGAGAAGGTTCACAAGAATGTTGACAGGATTTCAGGGTCTGAGTTCCAGGGAAAGGTTGTGCAGACTAGGGCTTTATTTCTCTGGAGCGTAGAAGGACTTGATAGAGATGTTTAAGATTTTAAAAGGGACAGACAGAGTAAATGTGGATAGGCTTTTTCAATTAAGAAAGGGGGAGATTCAAACTAGAGGACATGGTTTAAGATTGAAGGGGGAAAATTATAAGGGGAACATGAGGGGAAATTTCTTTACGCAAAGGGTGGTGGGGATGTGGAATGAGCTTCCGGCAGACGTGGTCGAGGCGGGATCATTGGTTACATTTAAGGAAAGACTAGATAGTTACATGGAGAGGAGAGGACTGGAGGGGTATGGACCGGGTGCTGGTCAGTGGGACTAGGAGGGTGGGGATTTGTTACGGCATGGACTAGTAGGGCCAAACTGGCCTGTTCTGTGCTGTAAGTGGTTATATGGCTAAAATAAAAATAGAAGGTTATGAGGAAGAGCAAGTTATGGAGGCTGGCACAATATTGTGGGCGGAAGAGCTGTAATGTTTTATAATCCTCATGTGGGCGATGGGGTTAGAGTAGATGGGCTAAAATGGTGGCAGGAACCTGGGCGTGTTACTATGCTCTATGACTCTATGATGAGCCTTCGTAAGAACACGGTCGAAGAGCAGGAGAGTCTTGTAAACCAGTTACACGCAAGCCCCCTGGGGGCCACAACACATTGAAGTTTAAAGCCTTGTTTTCTTTTCATGTCGTATACTGTAAATAGTTTGTTTTTTCGGTTGTCGTTCTGTGCTTCACACAGAAGGGGGTCCATAAAACTTAGAGCAAAGTCCTAGGTGGGGCTATAGCTGATAAAAGGTGGAGAAGGGCTGGTTTGGACCACAGAGGGCAAGGCTTGAGAAAGGGTCTCACAGAGCTCCCGTTGAAGTGAGGGGAAGTTTTCTTTGCAGTCAGGAAGCTTTGAAGAGACTGTGGGGGAAGGAGTTAAAATGGAATAGTAAAGCTAAATTGTTCACCCAGTTCTCTGCCTGTGCCTGCAGCACTTCATTGACAATAAATAGGAAATTTGAAAGAGAAAATGGTAGATAAATGTTTTGATGAAATATTTCCAATGCAATAAGCTTGGCTAATAAAGATGTGAACGTCTTTCTGTCGTGAATTTAGGGAGTTGTTGGAGAATCCAAATAATGCAGTCAATGAGCAAGGTTGCAAGTTAATTTGGAATATTTTGGATATGTGCTAAAGACTCTGCTCCAGAACCAATAAAACGGGACTTGGTGTCAAGATGAGCCATTGCACCTCTTGCATTTGTCCTCTACTTCTGGATAAATGGCTGACATTTTGAGGTCTGATAGGTATCCTTCTATTGCGCAATGGATTAAGACCATCAAATATACATGAAGAGGGTCCATCATGAATATTTTTTATAAATTGCAACCCCTTTATGGATTATTTCTCTGAATTACAAGTGCTTATGGAATAAATGTTTGATATTGTGTTGCATGTATTAGCATAATCGGTAATATTCTCATGATACTGGCTGAGTGGAATGACCTTCCGGAAGAGGTGGCTGCAGCAACGTCATCTTTGTCATTGAAGAAAAAGTTAAAAGGATAAAATGCATGGATGTGATGGGATTGGAGGGTTATGGGCAGGGAACAGGTAAGTGGGACTAGAGGAGATCACTTAAATTGGTACGGACTAGAGGGGCAGAGATGTCCTGTTTCCTTACTGTAATTGTTGTATGGTTATATGGTCAGCAAAGTTGCCAAGGTGGTTGGGGGTGGGTGGGGGGGGGAGGTCTGTGTGTATTTGAGGGTGTATGTGAATATTCATGGACCTGTATGTGTGTGTTGGTTTTTGGTTTTTTTTAAAAAGTTGTGGGGGGGGGGGAGATAATCCTACATCTGTATCATGTGAACAAAGATGTTTTGATGCTCAATAAACATTTTTAAAAGTCTTAAATATCTATTTCCAGCCAGTCTCAATCTTGGACCATTGATTGGGAGAAGTATATTAGAATCATACAGTGGCAGCTAGCGAAGCTCAAATTGGGAACAAAAGGCCATATTCTGGAATGTCACTTTTTAAACTATTCTTTCTTTGGCTTGGCTTCGCGGACGAAGATTTATGGAGGGGTAAATGTCCACGTCAGCTGTAGGCTCGTTGGTGGCTGACAAGTCCGATGCGGGACAGGCAGACATGGTTGCAGTGGTTGCAGGGGAAAATTGGTTGGTTGGGGTTATTGACTCATGAAATGCATTTGTTTCATTATGGTCTCTTGGTGCTAGAATACTTCTGCTCTTATTCATTCATTTGTGACTCCAGACCCACCTCTGACTGACTCTTAATTGCCTCCCAAATAGAGACAAATGTTACAGATGGCCAATAAAGGCTGACATTGCCAGTCATTTCCATATCTTTTAAACAAATAAATGCTTAAAATATGTCTGCAGTAGTTCCAGTTAGACAGTATCTGGCATCACTCTGTGCACACCATATGTGTACCAGCTGGCTTTGCCCATAATTAAATATCTTCCTATCAAATAACAGCTTGTGTTATTTTTTTTTAAAAACTGTCTGAAACTTTTACCTAGTTTTCCCAGTGGTACTCTAAGCAGAAGTAGACATGAGAAGTGAATTTTGAATGTGATTATGGTATATGGTTTCTGTTGTAAATGTTTAAATGAACAATGGGTAGAAAGAGTAAATGCAAACTGACTTTCCACTGAGGTTAGGCGAAATGAAAACTGGACCTCGCAGGGTAAGGGTGAAATTGGAAAAGTTTAAAGGAAACATTGAGGGGAACTTTGTCACACAAAGTCGTGGGAGTGTAGAATGAGCTTCCTGCTAAATAGGTAAATGCGGGCTCAGTTTTGTTAAAAATTTGGACAGGTGCATCAATGTGTGGAGTAAGGAGGGATATAGTGTAGGTCACTGGGACTAAGCAGAAAAATAGACTAGAAGGGCCAAAGGCCTGTTTCTTTGCTGACTGTTCTACAGATCGATTATAATGTTGAATTATAGTCGCTAGGAACAGAGAGCAGCTAATCCCATTTTATTCTCCCAATGTTGCCATCAGTTTCCTTCAGATTCTATCTAGACCAGTGGTTCTCAACCTTTTTTGCCCTAGGTCCCACTTTAATTTTTCAAAAAAGCGTACGCCACCATTAGCAGATGAAAGTTATAATTCAAAAGAAGTTTTAATTAAATAATTAACTACAAGTGTATTTCAATGCAATTAAGTTGGGGATACACTGGAACACATATTTAATATTCATCATCTACTTCAATATGTCAAGCATCTCAACACACATTCAGTGGGAACCTTGCCCCGATACTGGCTGCAATTTTTTTTTAATTCAAGGGATTCATTTTGTTAGTTTCAACCTTAAATCTCCACATTTTGTAATTTCCAGTTCAATTCTCTTTGCTTGTAGCAAATCACCACCAGCCCTGAACCACATTCTACTAAATAAGAAATTGGAAAATGTATTAATAGTTCCCTTGCTAAAGTAGTCGAGTTTGGGCATTTCTTTTTGATCTCATTAGACAGTCACATCATGGTTTCTTTCACTTTGAACAGAGTTTTCACAGATTCATCATGTTGCAACTCCGATAACTCCTCTTGGTATTGCACTGGAACTTCAGATAAGTCCACCAGCAATGGCTGAGTTAACCAAGAGGGAAAATTCATTGCCTTTAAATCACAAAATCTATCACTGAAGTCAGAAACCAACATTTTCAAATGGTCAACAATGACGTTTGTAGCAGCATTAGTTACCTCACACTTATTCAACCAATAGAATTGACTGAAATTTCTTGCAGAAATATTCCTTTGGCTTAACTCTAGAAGTGTCATGAACCAAATATCTTTGTTTTTGCATCAACGAGCGTCATATTTGCTACTTGGAGTTGCTTGTTCAATGTACTTAGTTTCAAAACTTTCTTGGCAACTGAGGTTTCTTGGTGGATCACACAATGTAGAACCAACACGTTTGGATTTTCATCCTTCATTAATTTTAAACATCCTGTTTCTTTACCCACTAGAGCAGCTGCACCATCTGCAGCACAAGATGCATTGTTTCCTTTTGGTATTTCATTTTCTTCCAAATCATTTTTGAGCTTGCTGTAGATATCAACTGCAGCAGCGGTTGTTTCTAACGATTCACAAAACAACCTCTCTTCTTGAACTCTTCCTGATCAACATATCTCACGTATGCCAATAACAGAGCTCACTGTCTCATACGGTAGATTTATCCAGTTCTATTGAGAACTTTAGAGATTTCATCTTCTCAATAAGCTGTTTTTCAACATCTTGACCCATGTCATCTATTCGTTGCAGAGTACTAACTCAATGGCATTGCACGGACTTTTCTCATTCCTTTTGCAGAACTGTTTTGAGAAACAATGATGTTGTGGGTTTAATTAGTTCCTCCCCAATCGTATGATTCTTCCCATGTTTTGCTATGAAGAGAGAAATTTCATAGCTAGCTTCAAGAGTACGATTCACGGCTGTAGTTTGCACAGCGAATAATGAAGTGATTTTTGATCTATTTTCAAACTTCTCTTCCAGTGATTTAAAATATTCCAATTACGAATTGACATGGTTAGGATGCTTTACCCTCAAATGAGCTTTCATTGATTCAATTGTCAAAGTTTGTTGGCATAATAGGCAAAAAGGTGCACGTTCATCATGTACAGCAGATATAAACCCAAAATTCAAGAACTCCACTGAATATTGACGAACCTTTTGTTTGTTTGGTCTGTTCATTTTGAATATACAACAGCACGAGCTCCCTGAACCACAGATTAATACAACAACACGTGCTCCCTGAGGCAGATTAATCAGTATTTTTAAGACGCTGTTTACATCCGGTACCGCACGGATGGCAGTCTCTTCAATCTGAGGCGCCTGCAAGCTCACACCAAGACACAAGAGAAACTTGTCCGTGAACTACTCTTTGCAGATGATGCCGCTTTAGTTGCCCATTCAGAGCCAGCTCTTCAGCGCTTGACGTCCTGCTTTGCGGAAACTGCCAAAGTGTTTGGCCTGGAAGTCAGCCTGAAGAAAACTGAGGTCCTCCATCAGCCAGCTCCCCACCATGGCTACCAGCCCCCCCACATCTCCATCGGGCACACAAAACTCAAAACGGTCAACCAGTTTACCTATCTCGGCTGCACCATTTCATCAGATGCAAGGATCGACAATGAGATAGACAACAGACTCGCCAAGGCAAATAGCGCCTTTGGAAGACTACACAAAAGAGTCTGGAAAAACAACCAACTGAAAAACCTCACAAAGATAAGCGTATACAGAGCCGTTGTCATACCCACACTCCTGTTCGGCTCTGAATCATGGGTCCTCTACCGGCACCACCTACGGCTCCTAGAACGCTTCCACCAGCGTTGTCTCCGCTCCATCCTCAACATCCATTGGAGCGCTTACACCCCTAACGTCGAGGTACTCGAGATGGCAGAGGTCGACAGCATCGAGTCCACGCTGCTGAAGATCCAGCTGCGCTGGATGGGTCACGTCTCCAGAATGGAGGACCATCGCCTTCCCAAGATCGTATTATATGGCGAGCTCTCCACTGGCCACCGTGACAGAGGTGCACCAAAGAAAAGGTACAAGGACTGCCTAAAGAAATCTCTTGGTGCCTGCCACATTGACCACCGCCAGTGGGCTGATAACGCCTCAAACCGTGCATCTTGGCGTCTCACAGTTCGGCGGGCAGCAACCTCCTTTGAAGAAGACCGCAGAGCCCACCTCACTGACAAAAGGCAAAGGAGGAAAAACCCAACACCCAACCCCAACCCACCAATTTTCCCTTGCAACCGCTGCAATCGTGCCTGCCTGTCCCGCATCGGACTTGTCAGCCACAAACGAGCCTGCAGCTGACGTGGACTTTTTACCCCCTCCATAAATCTTCGTCCGCGAAGCCAAGCCAAAGAGAGAATTGAAAAATGTAATAAAAGTAATGAACTAATCAAAGGAAGAATACTGACCCTAAAAAAAATGGAATAAAAATCTTGGTTTGTGCCATTTTTTTTCCACAGAGAATGCATCAAAACTGCTATAGTCTTGTGCTTTATTTTCTTGGGTCCCTTTTCAGATTTTGGGTGTTCCCCTTAGGTTGGCGCCTGGGCGGACTACCCCGCCCCCCCTATACATAGATACACACAGATACAGGTCTCACTACTGAACTGAAAACGTAAAGGGGTATGGATGGAGACACAATTGTTTAGATCATTTGGAATCCAATGAGATAATTAGGAGTGGATGATAATAAGACTGGTCAGAAAAAATACAATAATGTTAACCAAGTTAACATAAGAGAAACAGAAACATCGAAAGAGCAAAAACACATTACGAAAATAAAAAGGAACGAAGTATTTTACTTGGAAATTACCACAATTGTGATGTACTGACAGTGTTACCAAGTCACATCTTTCACACTAACATAATGAGCTTATTTTTTCAAATCAACTTTTTAATCACTTCCCAAAATATTTCTACACTGCACTAAAAAATTCTTAAGCCCCACCTTGAGAATCTGATTTATACACTGCAGGAAATTTACATCTCACATACTTTTGGGCTGTGGAAGGAAAATGAAAAACCAAGGGAAATCCATGGCATTGCAAAGTGAATGTGAATGTACTGTGGGGCGATAGCAGAAAGCAACTGTAAATGGCAGTTTGATGGCCCTTGGCCTGCATTGGAATTTAGGAGAACGAGGGGGGATCTCATTGAAATATTTCAAATATTGAAAGACATTTACAGAGTAGATGCAGAAAGGTTGTCTCCCAAGGTGGGAGAGGGCTCAACTTCAGGATTGAAGAGCATCCATTTAGAACAGAGATGCGGAGGAATTTCTTTACACAGAGGGTGGTCCATTTGTGGAATTTGTTGCCACAGGGAGTTGTGGAAGATGGTCATTGGGCGTATTTAAGGCAGAGATTGAGAGGTCCATGAATAACGAGGGCATCAAAGGTTATGGAGAGAAGGCCAGGCAATAGGGCTGAATGGGAAATTGGATTAAATAGAGGACAGACTCAATGGGCTGAATGGACCTACTTAGGCTCCAGTCTCTCTAATGATGAGAACTGATAAATAATATCTGATGATGTACAAATTATTGACCAAGGTTTCTAAAAGCATTTAGACACCTTTCAACTTTAAAGAAAATTAATTGATGAATTTCATTGAGTGATGGTCTTGAGTGTGATGTATGAAATTGTCTTCCAAACTAAATGTTATTTTTGGTGTCAGTAGATTGACGTAGAGCGTTTGTTATGCAGGTTCTGATTTTTAAAAAAAATCTCTCCTTCTTCTGGCTTTTTCTGGCTGCTTAGTAACAATTATAAAGAACTCCCTTGCATGTAATGCGGAGCGCTGGAGTGGGTGCAAGGGGTCTTTCTGGCTTTCATGATCTGCAGTTACTGAATTCGTGTCACTAAACAGGAATAATTTTCACATTCCCAAGCAGCAAATTCCAGTGTTACCTCAAGCAATAAAAGCTCAGCAAATGTAACCGCATGGAATGTCTCATTTTTCAATGAGATTTCTTTGATCCTTTTTGGTGAACGCCAAGTTTTGCATGCACACAAATCCGTAGATAAGGCACTTTCGTGTGTTTAAATTTCTTAGCGAGTGCTGGGAATGTTGCGAGTTGAAATTGTCCCTTTTTTTTAAAGTATTTGGTACTCTTGCAGAAGTCATGGTTGCAGTAGCTGTTACACAACTATTTTGTTACAACTGTTTTTCAACGATCTTGAAGCAGAAGTGATGGGAAAAGGGGAACTTGCCTGGTGTAAGGCAGATTGAAAGCAAATAGCTTGTCAGTTTGAGGAGGAACTAAATTAATACAGGATTTGTTATTGTGTGGAATGAAAGGCTGAGTGAGGTTTGCTGGAACATAGCTAATGACACAAATGAGTTCAGGGCAATGAATGACATGATTTGCATTTATACAGGCTGAATCAAGACTTAAGGATGCTCTAGGGCTGAAAATTCTGTGATGAAAAAAATTGTTTTCTCATGCCTATGTCCCTTTGAAGTGTATTCATTGGTGTAAAATGGAGACTTTGGGAATGGTAGTACAGAAAAGAAAAAAGACGTTCATGTGTTATAGTCCTGTGGATTAGGAATAAATATTGTGGTATTTATACATCAGCTGATATTTAAGCAGGTAGAAATGGGAATAGACCAGGCAGTCTCAAGGCTCTGTGCCATTCAATTAGATCAGTCAATATATTTAACAGAAGGTTGGATTGAATTCGACATAGTAAGAAAATTGAGGGCTATGGGGGGGGGAAAGGGAGAGAGGTGGAGATGAGCCCGTCAGATCAGCCATGATCACGTTGAGTGGCTGAGCAGGCTCGACTCCTGCACCTATTTGATATGAAACTTGAGATAGCCTATTCATGACAGCTTTTCAACAGCCGTTTACCCTAACTATGTTACCCCCTCAACCCCATAATCTCTGATTTTTTTTTCAGCATCTCATCAAATGTTTCTGGAAATCCAAAAACACAACATCCACTAGCTCCCCTATTTTGGACCTGTTGTTACAGTTTCAAAGAACTCTACTATATTAAACATTGCTTTCCTTATACAGTGTCATGTAAAAGGAAATTTTCTACTGAAAATTATAACATGATATGGGGGCGATATGCATGAGTTAAGATTGCACAAAGAGGAGATAAACAAGATGAATCTTTAAGGTTAAAGACCTATCAACAGGACAGTGTGAGGGATTAGCTGTATAGGCTGGTGATTCTTAATTGTCCATTTTCTGCATTTGTCTTCCAAAAATTTTTCTTTTAATGTTAATGAAGAGCAGACTAGGAGCGACATTGGCCAAAATTTGTGGAGCCTGTCACATGAGCAACTTCTGCAACTTAATTGGTTTATTTTTTTTAACATGCTTGTGTCTTCAATGGCATTTTTTAAATCCAATTGCATTGTTACACTGTCATTTAATGACAGTAACTTGGCAACCAAAAAAAAAGTTTTTGTAGGAGGAAAATGCGATTGTATACTTCAAATTCAAGCTTATTTGTCATCCGATAATTCTTCTTTGGCTTGGCTTTGCGGACGAAAATTTATGAAGGGGTATGTCCACATCTGCTGCAGGCTCGGTGGTGACTGACAAGTCCGATGTGGGACAGGCAGGCACGGTTGCAGCGGTTGCAAGGGAAAATTGGTGGGTTGGGGTTGGGTGTTGGGTTTTTCCTCCTTTGTCTTTTGTCAGTGAGGTGGGCTCTGCGGTCTTCTTCAAAGGAGGTTGCTGCCCGCCGAACTGTGAGGCGCCAAGATGCACGGTTGGAGGCGAGATCAGCCCACTGGCGGTGGTCAATGTGGCAGGCACCAAGAGATTTCTTTAAGCAGTCCTTGTACCTCTTCTTTGGTGCACCTCTGTCTCGGTGGCCAGTGGAGAGCTCGCCATAGAACATGATCTTGGGAAGGCGCAGCGCTCTCCGTCCACGATGCTGAACAGGCAAACGGTACATATACAGAGTACAAATATACAAATATCAAAACATATTATTTCTATAACTATCACTTTTAATACTTACCAAGATGAGATTTTTTTTTGTATCAGTTTACAAAATACTCTTGTGTACAAAAATGAGAACTATTCATCAAAGATCAAAGAATCCAACCCAGTTGGTACCTTAGCACAATGCTCTTGCAGCACCAGTGAACCCAGTTTGATTCAATGCTGTCTGCAAGGAGCGTGTACATTTTTCCCTTTGTCTTTGTGGTGCAAAAATGTACTGGAATTGCATAATCAGTGTATTTGAGGAGCACAGGCTCATGGTCCAGAAGGGCCTGTGACCGTGGTGTGTGTGTGTGTGTACATTTAAATTTAAAAAAATCAAATGATGAAAGTAAGCCATGGTCAAATTTTATAATTGACCTGAATGGTTTCTTTTTCTCGGTGCCACATTTTAGGAATTCAGAAGGCTTGGAGTGGGGATTCATCAGTACACACTGCCAAGTACACATGGGTTAACCTGGCAATTTACCTGATAACTTACCCGGTAATCGTGCAGTGTGAGACGTCTCAACCTGGCAGGGCAGGTCGAATTGGAAGACATGGGGTGGTACTCTCGGAACCTGGGCAAGTTAACCTACCGATTGCCTTCTGGCGGTGTGAAAGCACAACCTGCTCTCGCATTGTCACGCTGGAGGTTAAAATCCCTGGTTTGTCAATTCACAAGGTAATTCATGCTGCAGTTTGAAAGGCCCCGGAAGTGTAGCCTTCGCGGGAACTTTACCCGGTTTCTACTAGGAGGGTTGGCAGGAATTGGCGGTGTGAAAAGGCCTACCAACGTTGTTGGGATTGGTTATTTGAGCGATGTTGGGGTTGTTCTATGTAGAGCACAGAGGATATAGTGTGGTTTGGTAGAAATAATCATACGGGAGAGTTCATCAGATCAAAGTGAATAGGTGAAAGTTTAAACTAGATATGTGAGTGAGTAACCAGGCTTGAGGTAATTTGCAGAGTTGATGGGAAAGAATGTTTGTCTTATTAACTTAGTGAGTTACAAACTGAAAAAGACCATGGATAAGAATTCAGCAGTACCATTCAAAATGATATTGGACATGTGCCCAAAAATGGATGAAGTTAGCAAGGAAAGAGCAAGGATTACATTTTGAATAGAAGAAATTTGTGAGTTGTTTTGTATTTGCCTTGGAACGTGCATTAAAGAGCAAGTTGTCAAAGTGTCAAATTATATGAATGCAAGGTCAAGTCTGTCACAGTGATAAAATTTATTTTGCAATGTGACAGAGTATATAGATATGTTTTTGGGACATAAATTTGGAAAGATTTGTTTGAGTAGGTCCCATACGAACACTTTAAAACAGATCTTATTTGAAATACTGGAGCTCTGCCCCATGCTAGACATATCGGGGCCTCAGAGCTTTTGCAAGAGCTTTGAAGAGTGCTCGAGACTTCACTAATGGAGCATTGTTTACAAAAGGCAACAGAAGAAAGATCTTGCTGCAGCCGCAGATTGTCTGGAAGAGGGCTTGCTGTTCATGTGGTTTTGCCAGAGAGAGTCAAACAGGCTTTCCCTCAGAGAGAGAGAGAGAGAGAGATAGATAGAAAGAGAGAGAGAGAGAGAGAGAGAGATCACTGATATAGTGTTACAGCCAGCAGAAGTAGCTGGGACTGGAACAGGATGAGCTGGCAAGCTTATGGAAAGCCCATTTGAAAGACGGTCTGGTCAAAGCCCTTGTGGTTCATGCAAGAAGAGAGGACTGGCAGTCTAATGTTGTACTTGGAAGAAGAGAAATGAAAAAGAACTCTGTGGTGAACTGAAAGAAAGAGGTCATCATCTGGAGAACCCTGAAGGGGAAAGTTTCGTCAGGAAGACACTGAAGTGGCTGATTAAAAAGGTATCAGTTGTGGATGTCATCGTACAACAAATCTCTCTCTGAAAACTGACAAGAACCTTCCTGAGCGGTAACCATTTACTATTCAAGCACCAAAGCTTAGTGAACTTTATAAATGTTAAATTCTGTGCATAATATAAAAATTGCCTGCAACCAGTGAACTTGGAGGAATGAGAAATGAGATTGGACTGTGAACCAAAAAACTTTTCTGAACTTACACACACATTACATACACGTGCGCTTAGAATTAGAAGGGGGTTGTTAGGTTAAGTAAGTTAATAGTGATAAGTTAAATTTTGATTTTATTTTCATGTTTAAAAATAATTAAAAGCAACTTTTGTTTAAATAACCATTTGTCTTGGTGAATATCTATTGCTGCTGGGTTTTGGTTCCTCTGGGCTCGTAACAGCAAGCATAATTAGCATTTATAAAGAGACGAATAGGATACAAGAGTAGGGATGTGATGTTGAGGCTTTATAAGGCACTGGTGAGGTCTCACTTGGAATATGGGGTACAGTTTTGGGCTCCATATTTAAGAAGGGATGTGCTAGCATTGTAGAAGGTTCAGAGAAGATTCACAAAAAAGATTGTTGAGATGAAGGGATCAATTTATGAGGAACATTTGATGTCTGAGGAACATTTGACATCTCTTGGACTGTACTTCTTGGAGGTCAGAAGAATAAGAATGTCATGGAAGCATTTCAAATGTTGGAAGGCCTGGCAGAGTAGATGTGGCAAAGTTGTTTCCCATGGTAGGGGAGTCCAGGACAAGAGAGCACAATTTCAGGATTGAAGGGTGCCCATTTAAAACAGATGTGGAGGAATTTATTTCACCAGAAAGCATTGAAGCTCTGGAATTTTCTACCACAGGCGGCTGTGGAGGCCAGGTTGTTGGGTGTATGTAGAGATTGATAGGCATTTGATACTCAGGGAATTAAAGGTTATGGCGAGAAGGCAGGCAAGTAAGATACAGTGCAGAATTAAAGTGGTAAAGAACAAAGGCAACAATTTACTAGTCTGAGATTCATTCAGGAGTCTGATAACAGCATGAAAGAGACTGTCCTTGAATCTGGAGCTGTGTGACCTCACACTTGTGAATCTTCTTCCTGACAGGAGGGAAGTAAAGAGAATGAGAAAAGTCTGTGAGCAGGAAATGTAGTCATTTGTATTAATATTTCAACATGTGAGAAATTACAACATTGAAGGATAGTGGTCTGTCTAGTGGTCCACCTAGCCAGCACATCCCTCATTGTGTGTCACAATATATAATTCAATCAATCTTAATGAATTGTATATTGTTGTCGCATGCACTGAGATACAGTGGGAAATCTTTGCTTTGTCAAGTCAACCCAGGCGCAGCACTATTTTTTGCTCAACATTTTAAACACAATGTACATATGTTCATTTTAAACAGAAGCTTAGGAGAAACTCCAAGCCATTTAAAGGAACTAAAATATTGGAAAATTCATCCGATGGAGAGATGTACTGAAATCCTATCATGTCATCAAGGAAATTTAAATTCAAGTAATTACTTAAACCTTGTCAGGGCTGCAAGTAACCCTGGGCCAACCAATATGGTTAATCCTAAACTACTTCTGAAATGCCCAAGAATAAGCTCTTAGTTCGCCATCTGTTCGTGAATTAGGATGGACAGCTAGCACTTTTCGCTCTGAGGCGAGAGAGGAAGTACCAGAGGACATCAGTACAAGGTGAGGGGAGGAAAGTTTAGGTGAGACAACAGGATTAAGTTTATTTATACAGAGAGAAATAGATGCCTGGAATGCATTGCCTGGGGTGGTGGTGGAGGCTGGTACAATAGGGACATTTAAAAGGCACATAGATGGAAGAAAAATAGAGGGTTATGGTTGTGAGGTAGGGAAGGTTTAGATTGTTGAGTAGGTTTATGTAGGTCAGCACAGCGTGGTGGCCAAAGGGCCTGTTCTGTGTTGTTATGTTCTTTGAGTTGACAGTGTCGTCATGTTTTGAAAAGGAACAGTTTACCTGCCCAACCTCACCCTGAATCTTCCAACGTGTAGCTAGGATCGGGTTGAGATCTTTGTTTGATCTTAAAACAAGACACTGGCAAGTGTTGATTTAATTTAATCCTATATTCATATGCCTGTATGATGTGATTTAAAAATAAAGCTTGAACACTGTGAGCAGAAACATATGGTTGCAATCACAAAATGGTCAGCAAACACTGCCGACTGAGAGTTGATTTCTTCTCTAAGCACCTTAATACAGTGTCGTAGCTTAACGAGCACAGTTTGCTGCCAGTATTGTATCAGGATTCTCACTGCTTCTGTCGGTACAGCTGAGCCAGAAACCCCTGAAACTCTGTTCTCGGCTGTCACGGGAGAGGGATGGTGAATTCTGCCAGCTGGTCCTTTTTCCACTGCTCTTTCATCTGTGATGCATATAACATGGGAAACTACTTGCTCAGTACATAACATGTAGCTTGACTGAATGAAAATTTAGGCAAGGATGCCCAAGCCTGAACTTATTCTTCACTTTGTGTGCTAATGAGTAAATAATATATAGTCGGTTTCTCTCAGCCAATCTTAATTTGTCAATAATTATGCAAGTACATTGGCAAACATGCCCTTTGTGTATTTAATCTTTGCTGATGCAGAATTTATTGGAGTTTTGAATATTAACCTTGCCTGATAGGATCTAAAATATAATACCAGGCTTTAACAGTGCAGTGTAATGGTGGCACGAAGGTGGCAACATAAGTGGACACCAAGAACACAAACAGGTGCTTCGAGTCTGTGCCAAACCATTTTCTGCCTAGTCCCACTGACTTGAACCCGTACCATATACCCAACCATCCATGTACAGTAAAAGTCTAGAAACCTGCACCACCCAAGAATCTGGATTGCTAGAAAAATTACAAACTTTTATTAAAATTTATCAGGGATTTCTGTGCGTCCATAAGCACCACAGATGCACAGAAGACGCAGAAATAAACAAATAAGTATCAAAATTGGCTTGTTAATTTCTTTATTCTTCTTAAATTTGAATTTTTAAAAGTACGGCCCAAGAATCTGGACCGACCCAATCCCGATCAGTCCGGATTTTAAGACTTTTACTGTACTGTCCAAATTTTTCTTAAATGTCAAAATGGAGTCTGCATTTACCCATTCAGATCGTTCCATGTTCCCACCACTCGATGTATAAAGTTCCCCCTAATGTTCTCTTCACCCTTAACCACGTCCTTTAGTTTTGCTCTCTCCGTGGGGCGGCACGGTTGACATGGTGGTTATCGCAATCCCTTTATAGCAGCAGCAATCAAGACGCTGCCTGTAAAGACTTTTAAGTTCTCCCCGTGACTGCATGGGTTTTCCCTGGGAGCCCCTGTTTCCTCCCACCGTTCAGAATGTCCAGGGGGGGGGGGGGGTGGGGGGTGTGGGGTAGGTTAATTGGGTGTAAATTGAGCAGCATGGACGATTCATGGGCCGAAATGTCCTGTTACTGTGGTGTATGTCTAAATCTTTAATCTCAGTGGAAAAAGCCTGCTTGTATTTACCTAGATGCTTAAAAAAAAAAGGCATGTAGTAGGCTTGCCTTCATTAGTCAGGGCAGTGATGACATGATCCGGGAGGTGGCGTTATGAAAGTGCAAGACACCAACTGGTGTACCGTGTGTAATTCTGGTCACCCGACGACATGAAGGATGTGATGAAGCCATAGTGGGTGGAGATTAGATTCAATTCACAAGGACTGTGATGAGGGGAGAGCTCGAGTTGTGTGGAAAGACTAATGCTGCTTTCCCTGGAGTGAAGGAGGCCAAGGGGTGACATTAAAGGTTTATGAAATCTTGATGGACATAGGTAAGGTGGATAGTCATAATCCTTTTCCCTAGGGCAGGGGAGGCTAAACTAGAGGGCATAGTTTAGAGGGGAAGCAGAGAGGAAAAGATTTAAAAGAAATATTTTTCCACACACATTGGTGGGTATGGGAATGAGCTTCCAGGGGAGGTAGTAAAGGCAGGTACAATTACTGTGTTCAAAAGACATTTGTGGGCATATTCATGAATAACAATGGTTCAGGGGGATATGAACCAAATCCAGATAACTGTGAGTAGCTCAAAGGCACCTTTGTCTGAATGGCTGGGTTTAGTGGAAGGGCCTATTTTAAATCTATAAAATTGTAGAACTCCATGATATGATGGAAGTACATACCTTGATGAAGGGTTTAAGCCAGAAACGTTGGTTATTTATCTTTATCTTTGCTCTATAAAGTACTCAGTGTGACCTGCTGAGTTTCTCCAGCAGTGATTTTACTTCAACCACGTGCAGACTTTCATGTTTTACTTCTGAGGTGATTAGAAATTTAAAAAAAAGAATAATACAGGCCCTTCGGCCCACAATGTTGTGCTGACCTTTAGACCCTGCCTCCCACACCACCCTCCACTTTAAATTCCTCCATATGCTTGTCTGGTCATCTCTTGAAATTCACCACTGTACCTGTCTCTTCCACTGACCCAGATAGTGCATTCCACACACCAACCACTCTGGGTTAGGGCTCCTCTAATATCTCCCCTAAAATTTCCCACCCATTACCTTCAAGCCACGCCCTCTTGTATTGAGCAGTGGTGCCCTGGGAAGAAGGTGTAGGCTGTCCACTC
This sequence comes from Narcine bancroftii, assembly GCF_036971445.1. Taxonomy (NCBI): domain Eukaryota; kingdom Metazoa; phylum Chordata; class Chondrichthyes; order Torpediniformes; family Narcinidae; genus Narcine; species Narcine bancroftii. Next base: position 485,550,714 of record NC_091469.1, on the reverse strand, counting down.
TATGTATTCCTCTTAATATCTTGTATACTGTTGGGCACTACCAGTTGCCCCAATAATTGCGGAGACAAAGACTGATGGGCTTCATTATACAAGAGAATGCTGGCCCGGGTTAAGGCTAGGGAAAATGAGGAGAGGGAGAGGGGACTCAACCTTTATGGCCTGGGGAGACCAGGGAGGAGTCAAGGAAAGGATATCACCAGGAGGGCGGGCCAGCCAGTGCACACAACCATATCAGGACTATCATGTCACCTCTCATCCTCCTCCTCTCCAAAGAGTAAAGCCCTAGCTCCCTTCATCTCAGCTCATAATGCACACCCCCTAAACCAGGTAACATCCTGGTAAATCTCTGCACCCTTTCCAAAGCTTCCATATCTTTCCTATAATGAGGTGACCAGCATTGGACACAATATTCCAAATATGGTTTAAGCAGAATTTTGTAGAGCTCCATCATTACCTTGCGGCTCTTCAATTCAATCCTTGACCGATGAAAGCTTTCTGAACTACCCTGTCTACCTGTGAGGCAACTTTCAGGCTCCTCCTCAAGACCGAGATTGCTGCTATTAACTTTGTACTCTGCCTTGGAGTTTGTCCTTCCAAAGTGTACTACCTCACACTTCTCTGGATTGAACGCCATCTGCCACTTCTCAGCGCAGCTCCGAATCCTACCAATGTCCCTCTGCAATCTTCTACAATCTTCTACACTATCCACACCACCAACAACCATTGTGCCATCTGCAAACTTGCCAACCCACTCTTCTGCCCCCTCATCCAAGTCGTTAATAAAAATCATGAAGAAGATTTCCATGAGAGCCCTCTCCTGGAAATGCCCACATCATGTAAGAATGAGTGGAGGGGAATCATCCTAGAAATCCCTTTTCAGTGCGAATTGGTGATTTCCATCTCAGTGATTGAAATAAAAGTCACACTTTTAGTTTTGAAGAGAGGAAAGAAATGTTCTGAAAGTGAGTGTGCAATAGTTAAGAGCAGAAACTCATCGGCCTGAGCAGCATCAGCGGGAGAAAGAGAATGGTTCATGTTTCAGGCCAGAACCTTTCATCAGAACTGTATCGGTTAACATCGACTGGTTTATGTATCTGTGTTACAGAAAAATGTACTTCAATTGGCATTTACTGAATAATCCATACAAGTGTTCCTGGGGAGATTAAAGACTGTATCACAGCTGGTGATTATTGATCCCATCAAACGTTGATCCTATTGGCGACTTGTACAATTGTATAAAGTACTTATTTCTGAAATTATGAATTCTTTAAAGAAAAGGTAGCGAGGCAAGCTATAATTACCCTTCAGAAAGGCTTTTGCCCTTTTTGTTTCATGCCAGACCGATCGCTATTTCAATTTTTTAATACCCTAACATAACAATTACAGCACGGAAACAGGCCATTAGGCCCTTCTAGTCCGCACCGAACCCAACACCCCTTTCTAGTCCCACCTCCCTGCACAATGCCCATAACCCTCCATCTTCTTCTCATCCATATACCTGTCCAACCTTTTCTTAAATAATACAATTGACTCCGCCGCCACTATTTCTCCCGGAAGATGATTCCACACGGCTACCACTCTCTGAGTAAAGAAGTTCCCCCTCATGTTACCTCTAAACCTCTGCCCCTTAATTCTTAACTCATGTCCTCTTGTTTTAATCTTTCCTCCTCTTAACGGAAATAGTCTATCCACATCCATTCTGTCTATCCCTTTCATAATCTTAAATACTTCTATCAAATCCCCTCTCAACCTTCTACGCTCCAAAGAATAAAGACCCAATCTGTCCAATCTCTCCCCATACTCCAGATGCTTAAACCCAGGCAACATTCTGGTAAACCTTCTCTGCACTCTCTCCACTCTGTTTATATCCTTCCTATAATTAGACGACCAGAACTGCACACAGAACTCCAAATGAGGCCGCACCAACGTCTTATACAATCTCAACATCACCTCCCAACTCCTATATTCCATGCAATGATTGATAAAGGCCAGCATACTAAAAGCCTTCTTCACCACCCTATTCACGTGAGTTTCTACCTTCAGGGAACGATGTACCGTTACTCCTAAATCTTTCTGCTCTTCTGTATTCCTCAATGCTCTCCCATTTACCACATATGTCCTATTCTGATTCTTCTTACCAAAATACCCTGTATTGCTTTCTTTCACATTATCTGGACCCTGTTTGATTTTGCAAATATGGTAGCATGCAGCTAAAAGAAAAGATTAGTTATTTTATATCTCACTTTTACTGATTCCAGAATTGTTTGGCCAGTGATAAAGCCAAGTTAATGGAGTAAATTTGAAGCCAAAAGAATTGGTTAAAATCACTTTGTCACAAAATGGCAGGGAGAATTTTATTTTTATTTCCATTAGTATTCTTCACGAACAACTTTATACAATTGTTCTGCAATTTTAAACCATTTTTAGTTTTGGTTCTTTCCTTTTTAAAAAAAAAATGAAATGATTGCACATTTCATCATGAAATGTTGTGATGTTGTGGGTTGGTTTTTGCTGAGCTATAAGTGTCCTTCAAGTTTGTAGCTCTCAAATAGTGAGGTCCATTGTTTCGCCTTCCCACTCTTTAGAGTGTTTACATTTTACCTTTTTAAAGGAGAGATGTAGTTCAGACTGTTGAAGTATAATTTCACACTCGTGAGTCTTCTTCCCAATGGAAGGAAAGAGAAGAGTAACTGGGGTGGGATGGATCATTTAATATGTAGGCTGCTTTTCCCGAGGTATCGGGAAGAGTAGATTGAGTCGATGGAGGGGAATGTGCAATGGCTTGAGTGGTGTTCGCAACTCTCTGCCGTTTCTTGCAGAATTGAGCTCCCGTATCAGAACCCAATAGAACAAAAGCGGAAAAAAAAAGTTGAGAATATGATTCCACAGGTAAATTTCTGCAGTAGTGTCTCGGGAAGAGTGCGAAGGATGAAGAAATCAGATAAAGATGCCGGCATTTTCAGAGTCCTCTCGTGCTCTTTCGGCTAATTGGGCAGCATGGGGCTCATGGGTTGGAAGAACCTGTTACTGTGCTGTATCTCTAAATTAAAATTAGATTTTAAAAAATTAATTCAATTAAAATTAAATTCAATGGAGATCTGAGCAAAAAGTGGTGGAAGTCTGAGTAACGTTGTCTGAAAAGGTAGTGGAGGGAGATCACTACAATTTTTTAAGTACTTGGACAAGCATTTGACAAGGCGTAGTGGGTTGCAGACTACGTGCAGGTAAATAGGATTAATATAGCCGAGTACATAGGAGAGACTGTAGGTGTTGAAATCTGGAGCAAAAAGACAACCTCTGAGCACCTGGTCTCGATGAAGGGATCTACTCTGAAATGGTTTCTTTTTTTCCACGATACGGAGTCCCTCCAGCAGGTTGTTTTGTTGTTCAGTGTTAGATGGACAGTTGATGGTCAGAACAAATGTGGTGGTCTGTCTCCTTGCAGCCTAATTCTGACGATATCAATAATTCTGTACACTATACATCTGCTCCTTTACTCACCCAATAGGTTGCACGGATTTATTTTTTTAGTCCTGGTTGCATTTCGGCTCGAAATGTTAACCTTTCTTTATTTCCCATGGATGCTGCTTGACCCCCCTGAGTCCCTCCCGCAGAGTGGGTTATTTTGGGGTGATTGGAATTAAAATAAAACATGGTTATTATACATTTTAGTGGTGTGCAGCCTTGGTGCAGGCCTTCCTGCCCTCTCTGCCTTTGATAGCCATCAAACACAATCCATTATTCTATTTTCCAATACTCAAGCATTTCGTGTTCGTCAAATTACTTTTTAAAAAACTTGCCTCCACATATCCTCAATGAATGCAGTCCAGATTTCAGCCACAGATTCTTGCCATCCCCTTATTATTGTATACATTTTAATGAAGCCACCCATCGTTTTACTAAACTCAAGAAAAATATAGACCCAGACTGCCATCTCTCAATAGAGTGGGGGGGAAAAAATCCACCTTGCACAGCCTCTAAATCTCTTGTACCTTAAACCTAAGGCTTTGCGAAAGAGAAAGGTTTCTCACCATCTACCCCATCTGTGCCCCTCTAATTTTAGTTTAATCAGGTACTCCTCTGAATCTCTGCTCCAAAGAAAACAACCTCTCTTTGTTACTAATACATTCCATTCCAAGCAACATCCTGCTGAACTCTGTACCCTCTCTAGTACATATCTTTTCCATGGTGCAACGATCAGAAATGTACACAGTCCTCCAGCTGTATCTGAATTATTACCTTTTTTTTATATCGTTGTACCATTAGTGCTTTGCTTTTTGAAATAATTTTATGCCCTGATCAATGAAGACAAGCACCCTCCAAACACAAGATCGCAAGAAAATAGATTTAAGAATAGGTCCCTCCATCCTGTTCTGCCATTCAATATGATCATGCCTGATCTATGCTCATCCAATTCCTTGCCCCCTTGTTCGAAACTCCCTGTACTGGAAACATCTCAGTGTCAAGCCTCTCATCCCCTTATCATTGTGTACATTTTTATCGGCCCATTCCTCATTTTTCTAAACCAGAAAAATACACACCCAAACTGTTTAGCATCTCTCAATTGGATGTAGAATGCTTTACTGTTGTAAAATGCTTTGGGATTTTCCTTGATTTTTTTTTGTGTGACTATTCTTTCACTATTGAAAGGATGATGGAATTGATTTACAGAAGGGGCTAAATATTTGGGGGGGCGGGGAGAGGAAGAATTTTGCATGCTTCCGCAGGAAAAAGATCAGAGGAATGCGAAACTCGTGGGTGGAGCTCATGTTGCCGGTCTTTTGAATACAGTGAGTCATCATGTGTATTTTTCATAAACATTGAAGTACATGCCATAGGTGAGTAAGAAGCAGGATCTAAGTTGCTGGAGGATATGCTGTCACTGGAATCTGGGAACAGGAATAATGTCTCTTTGGCTTCTCTAACAGGGTTGCCATGATTTAATTCTGAAGCGTGAGGAAGAGTTGCATTCCACGCACTGACATGCAGCTAAAGAGACAAAAATGAGTGGGGTATAAAGTAAAGTGGTCTGCAAGGATTGGAATTTTCCTGAACTGCCTTAAAATGGGGTTATAATTTGAAGCTCTGTTCGATGAGGAGGTGGAGAAGTGATTCCCCATAATGGATCAGTGAATTGATCCATTGTGTGATGTGCAAGACTGTTGACTTCATTTGGAATTATCAATAAAGAACAATGGTTTTTTTTAAATAAATGTCCCCCGGATGAGGTTCACTTGGACTTGTTTATTCCCATGCTGCCAACTGTGAACTGACTGGATGGATTGAGAATCACTTTGATTGCCACATTCACTCTGGTTTTATTGTTTCCATTTAGATCCATTATCTCAGTGGAAAGACTTGGTAATGTCTTTCCCTTTCATCTTGTGGTCTAACAGCATTGTGTCAATCACTTACTTGACTGCCGAAGGCCTTATGTGTATTAGTGAATGGGTTTGCGTGTTTTCATTCTTTAAAATTTTTAATTTAAGACCTACAGCACAGTAACACGCCCAATTAACCTACATCCTCCGGTATATTTTGAATAGTGGGAGGAAACCGGAGCCCATGATGAGAACATACAAACTCCTTACAGACAGCGCGCGATTCGAACTCTGGTCCTGAACACTGGTGCTGTAAAGGCATTGCACTAACCGCTACTTCCTTCTTCCTAAAGTTTTGAAAGCTTTTGGTGCGGAACAATAGGACATTCTTCGATATTTTAAATAGTCATTAAGAGAACTTGAATAATGTTGCAAGACTGAAACCCTCCATTATCTAGTGGCCTTGATTTGCGACATCTTTTAAGGCATTTCACCATTTGTGCTTTTTAAAATTTTGTTGGAGTTTTTTAATTAATTTTGAAAATCTTGATCTGATGAACCTAACTAAAAACAATTGAAACAAATCAGGCCACAGACCAGAGGTTTTGCCGTCATCTGCAGTTCTTTATCTGCTTGCAGGAGAGAAGAGCTGAGTAGGGAATGGAATATGCGGCTTAGCTTTAAAAATGATGGGTATTTGCATTCCGAACAAAAACATTTTTTGTGATCTGGAAGCATTGCCTGAAAGTTATGGTAAAGGATGCATATTGCAAAAAAATGATTGATAAATACTTGGAAGAGGAACAAATTGTATGGCTGTGAATGAAGAAATAAAAACTTAGGGCAGCTCGGTTAGCACAACGCTACTACAACACTAGCGACCCAGATTGATTCCGGCGCTATCTGTAAGGAGTTTGTACGTTCTCCCTATGTCTGCATGGCTTTCCTCCAGGTTCCTTCCACGTTCCAAAGACATAGGGGGTTCATAGGTTAATTGGTCATGTGGGTGTATTTAGGAGGTGCAGGGTTGTGGGCCGGAAGGGGCTGCTACTGTGCGGCAGATCTAAATACCTCTTGTAAGAGATGGCATGACTGCATAGGCCGAATGGTGTGCTGCAGAATATTGAGCGAACCAGCAAGCCTTTAACAAATAACTCTAACATTTGAGCAGTTTATCAATGTTATCCCAGTTCCAATTACTACCTAGGACTAAGCTTGTCAGTTAACATTCATCACGGTATATAAACATTTCAACAAAACACTATTTCTAGCATTTCCTAATGCCCATTTCCTGCTAAGTAATAATGACAGACAGCAAAGGCTTGACGATGCATGCTTTGCACAATACGATTGATTGAATAATACTCCATCAAAGCACCAAGCTCCCTCAACTGGGGCCACAGAAATATGAGATTTATTCTCACCAAGCACTGACAATGGTGGAAGCCATTTAATATTAATGCTTTTGCAGAGAAAGAAAGTGAAAATCTGAGATGGTTTCCACATCTCAAGGTACAAGATCCCTTTGTTGCCAGAACATGTAATATTACATAAAATTGCCAGTAGCAAAAGAGAGTTCCTTCAGAGTCACTGATGTCCATAAATTTGCATCCAGCCCTCCCGCAGCCTCTGCAGCCGCACAGACTCCTGTTCAATTCATCGGCCACCCAAGCTCCAGAGCCAAATGCCCGACGTGATCATGAAGGCTTCAGGCCCTTCGGTGAGCCCTTCTTGCCCTCAGCACTCTCTTGAATTCAGTAAGGCAGACAGAGTCGCCATTAGTGTCGCCCTCCTCCCCTTACACTAGGAGAGAAAGAGCAACAAAGGAGAGCCCCTCCAGAGACGCTGAGTGCCTGTGGATTCACCTCCAGCTTCTGCAGCCGCACAGACTCCTGTTCGATTCATCGGCCACCCAAGCTCCAGAGCCAAATGCCCGACGTGATCATGAAGGCTTCAGGCCCTTCGGTGAGCCCTTCTTGCCCTCAGCACCCTCTTGAATTCAGTAAGGCAGACAGAGTCGCCATTAGTGTCGCCCTCCTCCCCTTACACTAGGAGAGAAAGAGCAACAAAGGAGAGCCCCTCCAGAGACGCTGAGTGCCTGTGGATTCACCTCCAGCTTCTGCAGCCGCACAGACTCCTGTTCGATTCATTCGCAATCGTTAATGACAAGAACAAATTTTTCCTGGCCTGCAGTGAAAGGAACCTCCGGGTATAAGATTCAAGATTCCTTTATTGTCGTGTAATAAAAACAAGGCCATATTACATGGTATTTGTTTTCACCTGCCTTGAGGCAGTCAGATTTGCCATCGACAGAAATTAGCTGAAGCACCTCTTATAGTCATAGAAAGAGAAGCAAAAGAGAGTCCCTTCAGCGACTCCAGCAGTGCTGCAAACTCTGCAGCCAACACACAGTCCAGTCCACACCAGCCTGAGCTCCAGGTCCGAACCTCTGATACGATTAGGAAACCGTTAGCATCTGAGGCCCTTCGTGATTGGCCTCTAACGTGTGCTTCACATCCCAAATACACCTTGGTTGAAAAGATTGAGGCATTTAGATTTTGTTTCAGTTGCATTAAATTTTTTGAGACTTGACTGCACTTTGGACTGGTGGTGGAAAGGAGGGGGCATAGTGGGGTGGGGGAGAGTAGATGCGGGCGATGTGTTTGAACTTTTACTTTGAAGGTGAATTACTGAATGATTTTTCTTGTGATTAGAATCCCATTAACAAAGTTGCAGGTACGTGTAGCTTTGAGAATCTAATTTCTGAGATGTTTGATATCGGAACCTTTAATTACAACAACAAATGCCATCAAAGAGGAATCCTGTTACCTAGTGTTTTATTTACTGGCCGACACAAGGACATACTGTGGCTTCCATTTTCCCCCCAAAAGGCTGTTTTGTGAAGCAAAGTTAAGCTCATTAACAGGGATCAGTAGCTAAATTCTCACTCCCTCAGCCTCCCTTAAGAGGCTGAGGCTTGAAATCGGAGCTGAGGAAGCTTTGCTGCTGCTCTGTGACTTGATTTGGTGTTGATGTGAATCTCACCAGAGATGTTTGTGGTCACAAGCCACTGACCTGTACACATGGCCCCTGGACCCTTTCAACGTCACATATTCAAGGTTTAGACCAGTGGTTCTCAACCTTTTTCATTCACATACCACCTTGAGTAATCTATTACTGACAACAGAACACTTATGGCATAGATGCTCTGTGGTTAGTAAGGGATTACTTATGGTGGTATCTGGGTGGGGAGGAAAAAGGTTGAGAACCACTGGTTCAGACCCCAGTAAACAAGATCATAGAAACAAAGGGGTTATCTCATTAGAGATTTAGGATCCTGAGACTAAACTCATTGGATTTGAGAAGGATGAAGGGGGAAATCCTAATAGAGACATAAACTTATGAAAAGAATAGAGAAGATAGAAGCAGGGAGGTTATTTCTGCTGGGAGATGAGACTCGTATGAGGAGACGTAGCCACAAGGTCCAGGGGAGAAGATTTAAGACAAACAAAGGGGGACCACTTCTTCCAGAGAGTGGTAAACCCGTGGAAGACTCTGCCCAAGGAAGCCTGAGAAGATGCCTCATTGAATGCATTTAAAACACAGATGTTTGAATAGTCAAGGAATTCAGGATTATGGGGAACAGGTGGGTAAATGGAGCCGAGTCCACAATCTTATTGAGTGGTGGAACAGGCTTGATGGGCCAGGTGCCAACACCTGTTTGACTTTCTTGTGTCCCTCTGAGTCTAACGGTGCCATGTTGATCACTAATATTGCATTGTCAATTTTGATTAAGTCTGTTTCGGCAATTTGATGAAAAGACTGATATTTATTCTTTTAAATAATCCAGGATGTTAACATCTTTCCTTTGAACATCTTGTTCAGTTTTAAATGCTGACCCTGACCGTCCTGCATTTTGTAAACCAGATATGCATTCATTAAACATAATCATCTTGACTGTAATGCCTGTACCCACTGATTTTTGCTGAAATTACCATTGTGAAATAGGTACACGTTTTTCTCTTCGCCAAGGTTCCTTCCACACAGATCCCACAATGGTCAGCAGAGTTGTGGTCAACATGGCTTTATGAGTGGTAGGTCATGTTTAACCAATCTTATAGAGTTTTTTGAGAAGGTTACCAGGAACATTGATGAAGGAAAGGCTATGGATGTGGTCTACATGGACATTAGTAAGGCCTTTGACAAGGTCCAACATTAGGTTAGTCAGGAAAGTTCAGACACTAGGTATTCATAGTGAACTGGATTTAACAATGGCTGGACGGGAGAAGCTAGAGAGTAGTGGTGGATGATTGCTTCTCAGACTGGAGGCCTCATACTAGTGTTGTTGCCTCAGGGATCGGTGCTGGGACCATTGTTGTTTGTTATCTATATCAATGATCTGGATGATAATGTGGTAAATTGGATCAGCAAGTTTTCAGATGACACCAAGATTAGAGGCGTTGTGGACAGTGAGGATGTTTTTCAAATCTTGCAGAGGGATCTGGACCACCCGGGAAAATGGGCTGCAAAATGGCAGATGGAATTTAATGCAAACAAGTGTGAAGTGTTGCATTTTGGAAGGACAAACCAAGAAGAGGGTTACACGGGAAATGGTAGGGCACTGAGGAGTGTGGTAGAACAGAAGGATCTGGGAATACAGATACATAATTCCCTGAAAGAGGTGCCTCAGGTGGACAGGGTTGTCAAGAGAGCTTTTGGCCTATTGGCCTTCATAAATCAAAGTATTGAGTATATGAGTTGAGATGTTATGTTAAAATTGTAGAAGACATTGGTGAGGTCAAATTTGGGACTATTGTGTGCAATTTTGGTCAGCTAACTACAGGAAAGATATCAATAAGTTTGAAAGAGTGCAGAGAAGATTTACTAGGATGTTGCCGGGACTTGAGGCACTGAGTTACAGGGAAAGGTTAAATAGGTTGGGACTTTATTCCATGGAGCAAAGAAGAATGAGGGGAGATTTGACAGAAGTATTTAAAATTATGAGGGGTCCTGACAGAGTAAATGTTGGCAGGCTTTTTCCACTGAGGGTAGATGAGATACAAACCAGAAGACATGGGTTAAGGGTGAAAGGGATAGGTTTAAGGGGAACATTAGGGGAAAACTTCTTCACACAGAGAGAGTGGAACGAGTTGCCAGCTGAAGTGGTGAATGTGGGCTCAATTTTAACATTTAAGAAGAATTTGGACTGGTACATGAATGGGAGGGGTATGGAGGGCTATGGGCTGAATTCAGGTCAGTGAGACTGGGCAGAATTATAGCTTGGTGCAGTGTAGAAGGGCTGAAGGGCCTCTTTCTCTGCAGTAATGTTCGAAAGACTGTCTACCCATTTTCCCCAAGTGCTGATTCCTACTTTGAGATGGTCTGTGAGCAGAATTAAACATTCCAAATAACACATTCCTCCAAGGCCATAATTGTTGGTAGACTGGAGTGGTCACAAGTGCTTGCTTGCCTGGAATCTTTGCGGTGTAATTAAACATACCTCACAGCTGTTGAAACATGCCATTATGGACGGATGGTTTGTTGTACGAGGATTACTTGTCAGATTTGGTAGATTTCATTCTCTTCTAAGTGATATACAAACCAGAAGATATGGGTTAAGGGTGAAAGGGATAGGTTTAAGGGGAACATTAGGGGGAAAACTTCTTCACACAGCGAGTGTGGAACAAGCTGCCACCTGAAGTGGTGAATGTGGGGTCAATTTTAACATTTAAGAAGAATTTGGATGGCTCCTAGAACGCTTCCATCAGTGCTGTCTCCACTCCAACCTCAACATTCATTGGAGTGACTTCATCACCAACATCGAAGTACTCGAGCTGGCAGAGTCCGCAAGCATCGAATCCACGCTGCTGAAGACCCAACTGTGCTGGGTGGGTCACGTCTCCAGAATGGAGAACCATCGCCTTCCCAAGATCGTGTTCTATGACGAGCTCTCCACTGGCCACCGAGACAGAGGTGCACCAAAGAAGAGGTACAAGGACTGTTTAAAGAAATCTCTTGGTGCCTGCCCCATTGACCACCGCCAGTGGGCTGATCTCGTCTCCAACCGTGGATCTTGGCGCCTCACAGTTCGACGGGCAGCAACCTTCTTTGAAGAAGACCGCAGAGCTCACCTCACTGACAAAAGACAAAGGAGGAAAAACCCAACACCCAACCCACCAATTTTCCCTTGCAACCGCTGCAACCGTTCCTGCCTGTCCCGCATCGGACTTGTCAGTCACCAACGAGCCTGCAGCAGACGTGGACATACCCCACCATAAATCTTCGTCCGCGAAGTCAAGCCAAAGAAGTGATACTCTCTATAATTGTGCCTCTTGTTTTGGATCTGAACAAAAACTGGATTTTGGTCCATCATTGTATTGTTTGTTTTGTCCCACCCATAGTTAATGGCAACCTTCATTCTTGTAATTGGGTTAATTAATTTTATTGCCAATCCATTGCTATGGGAGGAAAGTTTGAATATTGTCATCATTCAACTGCATCGGGACAATTGGACGAAACAACATTCTTTGGTCCTCGGTGTAAAAACACAGATAGAGACATCGCACACATATTTACAAGCAATTTATATGCAGTACATTTATAAAAATAAATAAATATTGTTAAATAAATAGTAGAGTTTCAGAGGGATTATATGAGCAATTCATCAGTTATTCAGTGTTTTCACTGCCTTTGGGAAGAAGCTGTTTCTCAGCCTGGTGGCTCTGTTCGTTCTGGATCTCTTTCCCGATGGAAGTAGATGTATGTGGAGTGCAAGGGGCCCTCAATGATTTTTAGAGCCCTCTTCAGACAACTATCTTGGTAGATCTCGTCAATGATGGGTGGGGGGGGGGTGGAGGTGGTGTGGAGGGGAGGGTGACCCCAGTGATTCTCTCTGCCGCTCCTGGTCCCGTGGATTGACCTCCAATGCAATGCTCTACAGCAATCGTACCTACACTGTGTTGCAGCCTGCCAGGACACTCGCGATAGAGCTCCTGTAGAAGGGTGACGTAATGGTGGCCGGTCGCCTTGCCCGGTTCAGTCTTCGCAGGAAGTGCAGTCGCTGTTGCGCCTTCCTGACAAGTGAGGAGATGTCTGTCCAGGATAGGTCACTAGTTAAAGAACTGCATTAAAATAACTTTCCTGGTGGTCCCTTTTCAACATGTGTGGGGCAGAGTAGTGTTAGATCATATGACTGATAATCAAAATGCTGGATCTCTGATTAGAGACATGTTTGACTCTCACCTTTAGCAAATGGTTTTCAAGTAAAATGATGTGGAATATATCTTTTTAAAAAAAAAAGATAATCTTAGTAATAATGAATCCAAAACTGCTAAACTTGAGTCTAAAGTTTAAATGTCCCCAGGAAAGAGAATCTGCCTTTCCCCCCCCCACCTTTTCCTGCTCCCAAAATCCTGGCCGGTATTGGACTCCTGGCCGGTGATTGACTCTTGTCTGTCTCTGAATTTTAAGAGTGATTGAGATGACATTGTCCCTGCTGTGTCCACGTCCACGATGGATTACAGTCTATAAAACCAGATTCACCCAGTGAAACACTTCATAAAATCCCTTTGTATCATCGTTGCAAGGCAGGAAATGCTGCCATTTTGCACACAACCATCTTTTGCAATTTAGTCTGAGTGCCCAATGATTGAGGGATAAGCGTTTCTCTGCATTTCTATGCTCTAATGCCATGCGATATTATGTTTTCCTGGGTCCTGCTAACAGTTGGATCCATCTGACAGTACTTCGTCTTCGAGTGACTTTACTGGACCGTTGGCCTGGATTTGTGCTCAGATCTCCAGCGAGTTTAAAAATTGTCCACTATTGAATGCTACTTATTTCCTCCCTTCCTCCCCTCCATGGCAAAGTTTATACTTTCATACATGGAGGTGAGGGGGTTGGAAGGTTATTGGCAGTGAACAGGAGGTTTGAACTAGTGGAGTTGTTCTAGTGAACCGGTGCAGACTCGAAAGGCCGACATGGCCTGTTTCTGCTCCGTAAATGGTTATATGGAGTGGGATTTTGAACGAGGAATCCTTTCAGTTCTTGAGACCAAAATGCTTCCCACTGAACTACAGCTGAACTGGTGATAAAATGGCAGCCCCATATAACCATTTACAGCATCACAGAATCTTTCTCTCTGTGTTGTCCTTTTTGGAGAAATGCTGGGAGATCTGCCCATTGCTTCTTGCAATTGACTAACTTATACACAAATGAATACATTTTCCAGTTTCGTGGTAACCCACCCCAACACATTCATTCAGTAGGCTGGCGATCAAGGGAAGGAATACTCTCTGGTTCCTGGTTGTCCTCATTGATCCAAGGGACTTGAACATTGTGCAGACCTGTCATGAGCACTCAAGCCTGTATGAGTCTGATATTTCCTGAATTAATGGACTGGCCCATTCAGGGAGTCTGAATTTTGGCTTCAACTTTGTATTGTGGAATTTGTTCCTTCAGTGTTGGCAGAGATTGCTTTCGGTGGATTTTTAGTCTTCTGTTTAACAATCATTTATAAGTTGTCACTCAATAAAATTCCTTATTCCACAATCTTCCATCATAATCAATAAACTTTCTCTTGGTTAACGTGCAAATAATCAGATTCATTATTTTGCCAACTTGATGTTTTGTTTCTTTGAGAGAATTGACGCTTTAGTTTTGGTGAAAAGGACAGAGAATGAACAGTTTAATCATCTGGGTTGGAACGGTTTTCTTCCCCACATGCTCACTACCTCCCCTCCAGCTTCATTGTGAAATTAACCCTCTGGACTTCATGTCCCTCTTTTCAGGAACTGCCAACAACCCCATATACTCAGCGAACCCATTTTCTGGGACTGGTTTTATACCCAACCGCTGGTGTTCATACTGTAGTGTACCCACAGACCCAGTCCAGAATATGTATGATGAAAGGTTAAAAATGGCCGGGGTCCAAAAGGTTAAATGAGAAATGACTTGGATTTCGGCTCCAGCGTGGCTATTTTTTGTAAACTAGAAGTGTTATCCCTTGAGGTTATTCTTTACCTTTCACTCAGTGAGAACTTAATGCTCTTCAAAGACCACAGATTTCTGTCCTGTTTTGTAGGAAACAATTCATACCTTGTGTAAAAAGAAAAACTTAAGAATCAGTAAATGCTTATTGGAGTTGCTTTCTAATACTAATACTATTTTTCCGGATTCCATTGCTGTGGCACCATCACTGCTTGGAAATGTAATTTTACTATTGCCATAAGAAGACAGGAAACATAAAGCAGCCCCCCCCCCCCCCCCACAAATCAGCCTGTCTACATTTGCTCTGTCTACCCCCCTCATAATTTTAAATATCTCTATCAAATCTCCCCTCATTCTTGAGTGGAAGAGCAAATTGTAATGAGGATGTGGAGAGTCTGCAGAGAGATATAGTTAAGCTGGATGAGTGGGCAAAGGTCTGGCAGATGGAGTACAATGTTAGTAAGTGTGAGGTTATCCACTTTGGCAAGAAAAATAAAAGAGCTGAATATTATTTAAAGGGTGAAAAACTACAGCATGCTGTTGTGCAGAGGGACTTGGGAGGGCTTGTGCATGAATCGCAAAAAGTTGGGTTGCAGGTGCAGCAGGTTATTAAGAAGGCAAATGGAATGTTGGCCTTCATCGCTGGAGAAATTGAATTCAGGAGTAGGGAGGTAATGTTGCAACTGTATAAGGTACTGGTGAGACCGCACCTGGAGTACTGTGTCCAGTTCTGGTCTCCATATTTGAGGAAGGATATACTGGCTTTGGAGACGGTCCAGAGGAGGTTTACTAGGTTGATCCCTGGGATGAAGGGGTTAACTTATGATGAAAGATTAAATCGTCTAGGATTGTATTCGCTCGAGTTCAGAAGAATGAGAGGAGATCTTAGAAACATATAGGATTATGAAGGGTATGAATAGGATAGACGTAGGAAGGTTTTTTGAACTGGCCAGGGAAACTAAAACAAGAGGACACAGTCTCAAGATTCGGGGGAGTAGATTTAGGTCAGAGACGAGGAAAAATAGTTTTTCCCAGAGAGTAGTGAATGTTTGGAATTCTCTAACCAGGGAAGTGGTTGAGGCTGCCTCATTAAACATATTTAAAATTCGGTTAGATAAATTTTTACATGATAGAGGAATTAGGGGATATGGGGAGAAGGCAGGTAGGTGGAGTTAGGTCATAAATTAGATCAACCATGATCGTATTGTATGGCGGAACATCTGCCCTGTTGAACCTTTCCCTGTAATTTAGTTCCTGAAGTCTGGACAACATCCTAGTAAATCTTCTCTGTACTCTTTCTATCTTCTTGATATCTTTCCTGTAGTTCGGTGACAATACTCCAAATGAAATTCGGTGTTTTACAGGAACAATCATAGAGCAAACATAGTAAAACCATCTTACGACATTAATATAAAAGATAAAGGAATAACAACAATAAGGAGGGCACAAAAAGTAAGGCCGTGTCTGTGGTTCATTGATTATTCAGGAATCTGATGGCAGCGGGGAAGAAGCTGTCCTTGTGCCGCTGAGTGCTCGTCTTCAGGCTCCTGTACCTTTTACCCGATGGTAGCAGAGTGAAGAGGGCATAGCCCTCTTTGAGGATAGAGACTGCTTTTTCAAGACACTGCCTCATCCAAATGTCCTCGATAAAGTGAAGTCTGGTGCCTGTGCTGTTGCAGGCAGCGTTCAACAACTCTCTTGAGTTTTTTCTTGTCCTGAGAGTTGGTGCCTCCATACCAGGCGGTGATGCAACCAGCCAGAATGCTCTCCACGGTAAACCTGTAGAAATTTACAAGAGTCTTTGGTACATACCGAACCGCATCCATGGTTTTGTAAAACTTTACCATAACATCCCAACTCCTGTACTTAATGCTTTGATTTATGAAGGTCAATATGCCAAAAGTTCTTTACAACCCTATCCACCTGAGACGCCACTATCAGGGAATTATATATGTGTATTCCCAGGTCCCTCTGTTCTACCGCATTCTTCAGTGCTCTACGATTCACTGTGTACGTCCTTTCTTGGATTGTCCTAAAATGCAACACCTCACACTTGTCTGCATTAAATTCTATCGGCCACTTTTCATTCCTTTTTTCCAGCTGGTCCAGATCTCTCTGAAGAAATTGAAAACCTTCTCCACTGTCCACAACGTCTCCAATCTTAGTTCATCTGCAAACTTGCTGATCCAATTTACCACATTATCATTGATATAGATGACAAACAACAATGATCCCAGCACTGATCCCTGAGGCCCACCACTAGCTACAGGCCACTAGTCTGAGAAGCATCATCCACCATTACTATCTGGCTTCTCCCACCCAACTATTGTCAAATCCACTTCACTACTTCACCATGAATATCTAGTATCCGAACCTTCCTGACTAACTTCCTATGTGGGATCTTGTCAAAGTCTTTACTAAAGTCCATGTGGATAACAACCACAGCCTTTCCTTCATCAACTTTCCTGGTAACCTTGAAAACTCCATGAGATTGGTTAAACACGACCTACCACACACAAAACCATATCCCTCATCAGTTTCCAGCTATACAAATAATTGTATATCCGATCTCTCAGAACACCTTCCAATAATTTACCTACTGCTGATGTCAGGTTCACAGGCCTTTGATTTCCAGGGTTACTTTTAAAGCCATTTTTAAGCAAGTGAACAACGTGAGCTGTTGTCCAGATCCACACCCGTGGCTAAGGACATTTTAAATATTTCTGCTAGAGTCCCTACAATTTCTACACTAGCCTCCCTCAAGGCCCAAAGGAATATCTTGTCAGACCCTGGGGATTTATCCACCCTTATTTGCTTTAAGTCACTTTCTCCTCTTTAATCTGTGTAGGTTCCATGACCTCACTACTTTCTTTTTCTTACTTTGCACATTAATATTTCCCATCTCTTTTGGATCTTCACAGGGCCAATTTTGTCTCTTTCTATACTTTTCCTCTTAACACACCTTTAGAAACACTTAAGATTTTCCTTCACATTGTCTTCCAAAGCAACATAATGTCTTTGTTTTTAGCCTTCCTGATTTCTTTCTTGAAGTTTTTCTTGCAATTTTTATACTCCTCAATGACCTCATTTGCTCCATGTTGCCTAAACTTGCTATACATCTCTCTCTTCTTCCGAACCAGAACCCCAATGTCCCTTGAAAACCAAGGTTCCCTATGATAACATTGCCTTTAATCCTGACAGGAACATTCAAGCTCTGCACTCTTTTCATTGATGGTCCTCCACTTGACCTCGCACATCCTTGCCTGAAAACAACTTATTCCAATCGACATATTCCAGATATAGATATAGAAACTTACAGTACATCCTTTCTCATTTCCTCAAAATTAGCCTTTCTCCAATTTAGAATCTCAACCCGAGGCCCAGACCTATCCTTTTCCATAATTAACTTGGATTTATGATCAATGGACCCAAAATATTCCTCTGCATATACTTCTGTCCCCTGTCCGGACATTCTCTAATAGGAAATTCAGTATTGCATTCTCTTTAATTGGTACCTCTATGTAGAAAACTTTCCTGCACACATTTGACAAACTCCAAGCCATCTAGCCCTTTTACAGTATGGGAGTCCCAGTCGATATGTGGTACGTTAAAAATCCCTTACTGTCACAACCTTCTGTTTCCTGCAGCTGTCTTCTCTTTCTACAGATTTGTTCCTTCAATTCTCTGACTATTGGGTGGTTATAATACAACCCAGTTGTATTTTCTAGGCTTAGAAATGCACTCGCACGCGGAGGCATTGTGCCTTATTCTTTATTGTAAATCTAAAATGGTTCCCTGCAGCACACAATATACATGCGTTATGATGTCATACACAGGCACCTGATTGTATCCGACAGCAACGTTCCCTGTAGATGTACTCAATCGTGGGGAGGGTTTTGCCTGTGATGTCCTGGGCTGTGTCCACTACGTTTTGGAGGCTTTACACTCGGGTATTGGTGTTCCCATACCAGATTGTGATGCAGGACACTTTCCACCACACATTTGCTTGAGTTTCTGATGTCATACAAACACTCCAGGAAGTAGAGGCGCTGACGTGCTTTCTTCCCAATGCCATTAGTGTGTTGGGTCAACAGAAGCTCCTCCGAGATGGTGACTACCAAGAACTTAAATTTGTTCACTCTCTCCACCCCTGATCCCCAATGATCACTGGATTATAAACCTCTGGCTTTCCTTTCCTGAAATCAGTAATCAACTCCTTAATTTTGATGACATTGTGAGGTTGTTGTTGGTGCACTCTTCACCAAGTTTTCAATCTCCATTCTGTATGCTGACATATCCCCCTTCCTTTATACAACCCACTAATGTGGTACCATTGGCAAATTTGTAGTTGGTGTTATTGTCATACCGAGCTACACAGTCGTATGGCGCTGGCGACAAACAGTGATTTGCTGTGGGTTGCAGAAACCACCGGAACAAATCAAACTATATCTTCTATCTTCACAAAGTTCATAAACATCAAAGGTCCCAGCACCAGTCTCTGAGGTTCATCATTCAGTCACAGGCTTCAAATCAGAAAAAAAATATCCTTCCATCACTAACTTTTGCCTTCTATCATCAAGCCAATTTTGAATGTAATTAGCCAGGTCCTCCAGGCCCCATATTCCTTTACCTTCTGGAACAGCACACCGTGAATTATTTTGTTAAATGCCCAATCAAAGTCCATACTTAAGACATGTATTGCCTGCCTTTAACTGAAATCAAAAAAATTCATATAGACTATTGCTGACAGCCAATGGCTTTCCAAATTTGCATACATCCTGACCTTGAAAGGTTTCCCAAATAATTTCCCTACCTCTGACGTCAACCCCTTTTTCCTCTGGTACCCAGTCCCAGGAATTAACTGGGAATTTACTGGGACAGGGTCCAGTGGAAAAGGAACACTGTCTGAACACCAGCATCAAATGATCTCATTTCACACTGGGGATTAACTGCCTCTACCTCACTTATATCCCTGCCGTTTGCCGACACCGACGTACTGATAAAACCAGTGGAAAAGGGACAGCAGAAAGTCACCCTTTTCCAGTTGAAGGTAGAACACTCCGATCCCCGGGAATGAGTTGTGTTCAGTGGAAAAGCAATTAGTGTCCCAGTTAAGGGTGGCCCAGTGGAAATGACACAAAGGGCACTGCACAGCCAATTAACTGGGATGCCAGTGGAAAAGAGGTAACCTGTAGTTACCTAGGTATCCCTGCTGTTGTTCTTGAACAAAGGAGCAATTAACTATCCTACAATCTTTTGGCACCTTGCCAGTTACTAATGAAGATGCAAAAATCTCCACCAGGGTCTCAATAATAATTTGCCTTTTTCCCACACATTCTGGAATAGATCTCATCCAACTCTCGTGTATTCCAAGACATCTAACGTCTTCAACTTCTTAATATATTACAGACTATCAACATATCTCTCCTTGCATTTGCTATCTTCAACAGTATTTTTTGGTGAGTATAGTTAATACATTCATTTTAGGACTTCCCCCACATTTTATAGCTTCATACATCTTGAAACCCTGAAGTAGAGAAACCCAGATGCATGACCTCTGCTTTGTTTCTTTCTTTCAGGACACTGTTTAAACTGCCAGGGATTAATGTTTCAGACAGAGTTTGACCAATTATGTGGTGCTTCAATGCAACATCTTTCCGACTGTCAACAAACCCTGAACTTCTCGTGGGTGAAGTTGTTTGCATTGAAATGTACATTCTGCGGCCTTGGCCAAGGGTTGAAAATTTGCCTGGACGCCAGGTTGCGGAGTCAGACAGTTGCACAAAGATGCCAAGGAAAATCGGAGTGAAAGTGAAATGGGCTTTTGTCTCTCTTCCCGTGAACACTACTCCTTTTCAAAAGGTTAATCTTTCACATTCATTGACACAAATCGGGCAGGAGGTTTCCACTCTTGCACTTGGCTGTGGATATGACATTGATTGTAATGTTCTTCAGAGGAAGATCTGAAAGTGCAGTATTGGAAAGTCCCACTGGAGTAATTTGAGGAGAGCAGAGCAGAAAGTGGGGTGACAAAAGGGAGTTGGATGAGGGGATCAGGGCATATGGTAAGAAAGCAGGAAAAGGGTGACTCATCACACAACCTCAGTACCCCATTCCTGCTCCCACCTTCTGTGATTCAACAAAGATAATCATCTCATAAATACAGGAGACTGAATTCAGATTAAAGTCCCAGTCAAGATGACTAACACAAGTTAAAATGTACTAAATGTAGAGTGGTTTGATGCTCAACTCTGTAAAGAAATAAACAGGAGGTTACTATAATAAATTTCTGTGAAGACTTGTCTTCGACTTTAAGCCTCCCAGTTCTAATCACTATTTCCAACTCTATAACTGAGCTGAAAAGCAAATTTACAATACATTAAAACCCCTGTTATCTGGAATTCAAGGAGCCAACATCCTCAGCAAAATGGCAAAAAATTCGTAGAAAATATATAAGTAAAAAAAAAACCCGTAAGTTTAAAATTGGTACGCTTCACTGTTTGTTCATCAATGCACACAACACGCTATCTCAAGCAACTGGAAAATTCACTTATCCGGCATCTAACAATCCTCATAGGTGGCGGATACCAGGGGTTTTATTGTATTTATCTAAATTCCAATGTTGTTTGCGAATGGGTGGGGGGATCTAGTGGAGTTGTTTGAGTGAACCAGTGTGGACTTGAAGGGCTGAGATGGTCTGTTTCCATGCCATAACTGTGATATGGTTATATGAATGATATCTGAAGTCAACAGGACCAAGAAGATCTGTGGCAATTGGTTTATTGCTAAACAATTCTTTGGTTTGGTAAAGAGAGATATGATAAGATTGATCTGCATGGTCACTGTCTGATCTTTTCCAAAGGGAATCAAAAAATTCCTGAGTTTAATTAACATAGAGACTGGAAATATGAAATCTAGAATTTCCTTGAACGCCATGTAGCACCCAGGATGGAAATCGAAAATCCTGAATTTTCATAAGCGCAATATATTTCCAGAGACTGGAAACCTGAAATATAACACCAATTTCTTGGCATTTTCACCTGTACGCAGTGATGAAAGGTCACATGGGACAATGAAGGTTTTGCCTCCTGAATACTCTTGGGTGATTTATGGATTTTGGGCTGATGTTCATAAAAATTACCTTAACATTTTCCTAGCACATACTGTTTTTTAGATGTAACCTATTTTTGTGATTTACTGTCATATTTTAAGTCCACTTCAAGCAGACAAAACCAGTAAGTGCAACCTATCTTTGAAAATTCATTTTCTGCATTTGCACTTGGACTTCTTCCCTGCTAATCTTGGTGTAGTCAGTGAAAGGTTTCACCTGGACATTGAGACTGTGGAAAAGTGGTATCAGGGCAACTGGAGTCTGACTATCGTTGGACACTGACACAAGAGGCATCAGATGCTGAGTACAAATGAAAATCAGCGGCAAACCGTTTTTTATGTCGGTTGAACTAACGCAATGTGTCAACATCATTATGATTAAACAGGATAAATTCAATAAAAATTCATTTAATGTTTCTCCAACTTCCCACGTAATATAGCAAATCTGAAATGATCTTCGTGTTCAGCTTGAAGTTGCCTATCATAATACCTTATTTTTTTTCCCAGAAAGCTGAACAAGATTGTTGTCAGTCTTAAACTTAAACTCTATTTCTCTCTTGCAGTAGCTGCCAGACCACTATGAAATATTGACTTTTTCTTTTTCCGATGTTACAACAGTATCTATCCTTCAGAAGCATTTTATTGGCCACCCAATGCTCCTTCAGTTCTTAAAGTTATAAAGAGGCTGTATCGATTTTGTTCAGAATGTTTTATGATGTGAGTGGAGGGTTCAGTCACTGAAAGTTCAGTGGGACAGATGTGTTACGTGGTAACAAAAAAGACCGCACTTCGGGAGTGTAAGATCGAAAAGCATTGTTCTGTGGCCATCGGGTAGCACTTGAACGTCACAGAACTTGCAGCAAAAAGTTGTGAATCTGTTCTCTCTCGATTTTCATATGGAGCTGTCCTCCACTTTGCTACTGTCCAGTATGAATCACAATTTACCATGTGTAAGATATTTACTTCAGTCAATGTAATTTAAAATACTTTATAATCTGTTGAATTCCATGAACTTTTAATAGATTATAAAGAGTGTACCTTTGTTACCATGTTATGGCAAATCCACTGACTGAGTATGCTATTGTAAAAATCTCTTCTCAAGTGGAGCCCATTTACCATATATTGCAAATTGCAGTTTCCTGATTAACTTGGAGTTGTGCGACAATAAAAAAAATTCTATGTCCTCCTTTGTGTTTCTTTGGCTTGGCTTCGTGGACGAAGATTTATGGAGGGGGTAAATGTCCACGTCAGCTGCAGGCTCATTTGTGGCTGACAAGTCCGATGCGGGACAGGCAGACACGGTTGCAGCGGTTGCAAGGGAAAATTGGTTGGTTGGGGTTGGGTGTTGGGTTTTTTGTCTTTTGTCCGTGAGGTGGGCTCTGCGGTCTTCTTCAAAGGAGGTTGCTGCCCGCCGAACTGTGAGATGCCAAGATGCACGGTTGGAGGCGATATCAGCCCACTGGCGGTGGTCAATGTGGCGGGCACCAAGAGATTTCTTTAGGCAGTCCTTGTACCTTTTCTTTGGTGCACCTCTGTCTCGGTGGCCAGTGTTTTACACAATTAGGAATTGCCAATGTCACATAAGTGATCTTTCCATTTAAATTATTCAAGCACTGGCTATCGCTTATCACATTTTGTTCTGGGGTTTGTTTATATTGGACAGTTTTTTTAAAAACTTTCTGGTTTAAATAATTTATTGTTTTATAACTCAGTTGATATAGTAATTTTTAGAAGTTCTTTTATAAGGACAGGCATTGAATCCTTTAATAAATCAATACTTCCATTACCATTATTGAGTACAGAAAAAAAATTTTTGGACAAATGAGGATATCCGAACCAATCAGAAATGCTCATATATCCAAAATTTTTTGGAGTTGAATTGACCTCACAGGTTGAAAAAAAAATTCACTCCACATGAAATTAGAATGACGATTGCCCTCATTTCTGGTAACTCCCTCCCCTCTCTCTTTCTATTTCTTCTTTATCTTCCCCCTATTGACATTCTCTCCTACTCTCACTCTCAATTTGTGTGCCACAAGTGGTCAAAAGAATTCCTTGTCCCAGCTTCATCAAGGAAAGCGGCCTCCCGGGCAGGAGGAGGACCTTGGGCTCAATGGCATTCCCTCCTCTCCCCTTACTCACACCTTCTGTCTCACTTCCCCTTCCCTCCTATCCCTTCCCCTCCCTCTCTCGGCACACCAGAGCACCTGACGCTGACTCTGGACCCTGGACCAGGCCTAGGGGAGGATTTGGACCCTGGCGCTGGGTGCTCTGGTGACCGGACAGACAGGAGCCCACCGATTCGCCAGTGAGTGTTCCACCAGGCCGGGAAGCATCCTTGGGGATCAACAGCGGCAGTTAGGTTTCCAAATATTATCAAATTTTTCTGGTTGATTTTGTAAATTATGTTATTCTCTCTAATGGTATACAATTTAACCATCATCCAAATCATTGATATAGATGACGAACAACAATGGTCCCAGCACTGATTCCTGAGGTAAAGCATCTGTCACAAGCCTCCAGCCTGAGAAGTAATCATCTGGCTTCTCCCGTATGGCCAATTTTGAATCCACTTTACTACCTCACCATGAATACCGAGCATCCAAACCTTCCTGACTAACCTCGCATGTGGGACCTTGTCAATGTGGACAACATCCATACCTCCTCGAAAAACTCGATAAGATTTGTTAAACATGACCTTCCATACACAAAGCCATGTTGGCTATGTGTCAGTCAGTCCCTGGATTTTCAAATACTTGTATATCTGATCTCTTGGGACTCCTTTCAATAATTTACCTGCTACTGACTTCAGGCTCACTGGCCTATAAATTCCTGGGTTACTTTTGGAGCCTTTTTTAAACCATGGAACCTCATAAACTGCTCTCCAATCCTCCGGCACCATACCCGTGACGAAGGACATTTTAAATATTTCTGCCGGAGCCTCTGCAATTTCTGCACTCTTCTCTGCCAATGTCCAAGCGGATTGTCAGGTCCTGGGGATTTATCCACCTTACCTTTAAAACAGAAAACACCTCATCCTCTTTAATCTGTATTGGTTCCATGACTTCATTGCTTGTTTTCTATAGTTCCCTAGACTCTGTCATATACAATTGATGATAAACTGTTGCAATGCAGTCTTTTGGAAAGACTTTAAAATGAGGTTTTCTTAGGTGGACATAAAACATACAGCAGCACGTTTGACAGCTCTTGGCCTTCACTCGTTGGGATTTAGGAGAATGAGGGGGATCTCAGTGAAACATTTTGAATGTTGAAAGGCATGGACAGAATTGATATAGAAACGTAGTTTTCCTTAGTGGGAAAGTCTGGGAAAAGAGGGCACAACTTCAGGATTTGAAGGGGATCCACTTAGAACAGAGATGCGGAGGAATTTCTTCAGCCAGAGGGTGATAAATCTGTGGAATTGGTTGCCACGGGCGGTTTTGGAGGCCAGGTCATTGGGCATATTTGAGGCTGAGATTGATAGGTTTTTGATTAGCTAGGGAATAAATAGTTCTGGAAAGAAGGCCGGGCAGTGGGGCTGAGGTGGAAAGTTGATCAGGTTATGATTGAATGGCGGGGCAGACTCAATGGGCTGAATAGCCTTTTCCACTCCTCTGTCTTATGGTCTTAATGACAGTAAAACCCCCATTATCAGTTACCTACAGGTATAATGGATGTTGGATATGCAAATTTTCCAGTTGACTGAGACTCATTCTTCCAGTGCCTAAATAATAATAATAACATAACAATTACAGCACGGAAACAGGCCATTAGGCCCTTCTAGTCCGCACCGAACCCAAGACCCCTTTCTAGTCCCACCTCCCTGCACGATGCCCATAACCCTCCATCTTCTTCTCATCCATAGACCTGTCCAACCTTTTCTTAAATAATACAATTGACTCCGCCGCCACTATTTCTCCCGGAAGCTCATTCCACACGGCTACCACTCTCTGAGTAAAGAAGTTCCCCCTCATGTTACCTCTAAACCTCTGCCCCTTAATTCTTAACTCATGTCCTCTTGTTTTAATCTTTCCTCCTCTTAACGGAAATAGTCTATCCACATCCACTCTGCCTATCCCTTTCATAATCTTAAATACTTCTATCAAATCCCCTCTCAACCTTCTAAAAATAAGATACCTGCATTAAGCATACGCAGTTTAAAAGACAAAAGACAGTGCAAAATGTAAAATAATTTTTAAAAAATCAGTATTATAGCCTTTAATTATGAAAAGTTCAGTTTAATCAGCTAATTCCGGTAACTTTCAAAATTTAAATTCGAAACACTGGCGCTGTAACAAGGTTGTACTTACCACTGCACTGACTGCACATCATAATTAAACCCCCACCTTTCACACTGACAATCCGACTTATCTCCCCGCAAGAGTCCTGGTCAGCCCCTCGGTGCAACCTGACTCACTCCATGCAAGTGTCCCAGTCTGGCCCTTGGTGCACCTTCCTTTAAATTTGAACCCCATTTGCGTGCACTGTAGCATCAATGCACTAGCTGCTACGCTAATCATGTTGCTGTCATAATGAACTTCCCCACCACCCTCCTCTTCCCCAAAGTTTGCAGATAAACTTACTAATATGCTTTATAATATACTAAGAGAAATAAAAACTTATCAGGCAGGGATAGGGAGACAATTTGGGAGTGTCGCTCCAGTGGTGAGTGGAACTCGGGCTACTTCTTCATCCTGACTGCGGCCATTTTATTCAATCACAACTTTATTCAAACCGCTGCTACGGGCAGGGCACGATCCATTGGCAGAATTTTGCTCCCAAGGAGTCGTCTTGCCTTGGAGATCCTTTACTTCTCCACTTTTAAACTTTTATTTAAAACTTTATTTCTTCTCATTTATCTTAAATTTTATTTATTTCTTTCCTTTTTTTCTGGTTGATTGAGTGCCAGACAATGGGGATCTGGTTAGTAGTGCCTTGCTGTTGTGAGATGTTTATGTATACAAATTAGCTGCTGTGTTTTTGCATTGGGAGTTGGTATATGGAATGAGCTGCCAGAAGAAGTGGTAGAGATGGGTATAATTGCAGTGTTCAAAAGACATTTAGGCACAAAGGATAAGAACGGTTCAGAGGGACGTGGGCCGAGGAAAAGTGAAATTAGCTTGGATGATTTGGGACAGCAAAAAAAAATGTAACACTGGCTAAGCATAAGGAATAGTGTTTTTTGGATATTCAGCTCTTTGAAATCTATTTATTCTGTGATTCAGCAAGGTGGCATAGAAATGCACATCTGTAGGAACTCAAAAAGTCCGAAGGGTGTGACGATGGCCGTTTTTGGGACATTGCTGGGTTGCACTGGAATCTGGTGGTGGTACCCCTTGATGAGGCCCACCTTGGAAAAGACCTGGCAGCCTTGGAGCCTTGTGTCAAAGTCCTGGACATGTGGGATAGAGTACCTGTCTGGGACTGTAGCATTGTTTAGTCACCTGTAGTCGCTGCACGGGCGCCAGACGCCGGAGCCCTTCTGTATCATGTGCAGTGGGGAGACCCAGGGGCTGTTTGAACTGTGGACGATCCCCAGCTCTTCCATTGTGGTGAACTCAGTCTTGGCTTGCTGGAGTTTGTCTTGTGAGAGGCCCAGTGGTCTCGATGTGGTGCTCCACACCACGTGGCGATCTGGCGTTGTGGAAATTTGGTGCCAGTAGGGATGGGTACTTGGCCCGTAGGTAGGAATACTAGTTTTGGTCCAAAGCGTGGATTTGTAATAGCAGAAAAAGGACGTTGCTGCAGAATAAGGGGGTATGACTGGAATGTTCATGTGCCCAGAGGAAATCTGCTCCAAGTAAGGCCTGTCTCACAGCAGCGATTGAGCACTTCCACTGGAAAACTATGTCCACGGCGTGGATTGTGACCAGACAGGTGCCATAGAGGAACCATTGGCTGCTTGTAGAGGAAGTCCCTTGGGGTTGTGTTTGGTCTCGAAA
Source organism: Narcine bancroftii (assembly GCF_036971445.1). Classification (NCBI taxonomy): domain Eukaryota; kingdom Metazoa; phylum Chordata; class Chondrichthyes; order Torpediniformes; family Narcinidae; genus Narcine; species Narcine bancroftii. Next base: position 485,523,353 of record NC_091469.1, on the reverse strand, counting down.
TATGTCGGTGGGATGAGGCTTATCTCTCAGGCCGTGTCGATCAGAAAGTCCCTCTTTGTTCTCTGGTCTCTGAAGTAGAGTAGGCCTTTATGAGAGCCAACTGCCGAGGTCGCTATCGGCGGCCGGCCTTCCCGTTTCCTATCACTGTGTTTGATTTGGTCGTGGGGTAGGAGCACCGGGTTGGGGGGGGGGGGGTGCACCACTGGGCATTTTGGCCCCATCTGTGGTGGTAGAAGCAGTTGGGTGCTCGTTTTGCTGTGGTTGGGTCGCAGCTACTGCTGGGAGGCCCAGCAGAGGTGCTGAACTGGCGGCGGCGTCGACGGCCTAGATGGGCTGAACGTGGATTGAGCTCTTGCAGGGTACAGAAAGGTCTGTCTGATTCCTTGGCTACCAGGTGTGGGACGCTTAAATCTATGTTGGAAACTGCCGAGGAAACATACCAGCAGCTTGGAGAGGAACAGGGTCTCGAAAAGGAAACAGTTCGTGTGTCCGCCTGCTCGGGCCACCATTTCGTGCATGAGCTCAGAGGGGTTCCTATCGCCCAGGCCTTGCGTACTTTGGATGCGAAGGGCGTGCTCGTGCCAGCTGAGTTCCAGGGAATTGAGGAGGAAATGCTGGAATTGCTTGTAGCTATGCTCCACAGGAGAACTTTGCACAAAGGAGCTCACTTTGGCTGTGGTGGTGACGTCCAGGGTGCCGACGACGGCCAGACTTGGTGTCCTCTGATATGGTAACTCTGATGGTGGGACTGTGGTTCGGCCAAGTTGCAACCAATTCCTCATCTTGTTTGCCCAGAAGAGTAGCAAATGGACACCCACCGCGTTAGTTAAAGCCATTGCAACTGTAGCAGTCGTAGCATCTTGCATTCTGTCATGTTCGAGATAGGTTCCAAAAATGTTGGAACTGTCGGGGGGTCACCACTGTAGTGTCTGCTACGGCAGCACTATGGAATCAAGAGACGTGGTGTGAGGGTGAACTACTAATTGTCTTTATTGTTTGAATTCTTCGCGCTGCGCGCAGGGAAACACCCGCTTCTGATGATGTGTGCGCTGGCTTCTGCAAGTGATGTCGTGGCGTCCCTGCCTGACCAATGCTGCGTTACCCGGAAGCGGTGATGTCCGCTGGGCAACCATTAACTGCAGGCTTCTCTACCGGCACCATTTTGAGCTGGACGACTGGGCCGGCGATTCGGACCGTCTAACTGCGTGGTCGCTCAGCCCACTGTGTGCGCGTGTTTTATAGAGACCCACACATATACGAAGATTCATCTATATTAAAGGGTCGGGTCTGAAACGTCAGTAACATACCTTTACCTCCTATGAACGCTGCAAGACCTGCTGAGTTTCTCCAGCATTTCTATGCTTTGACTATAATCACAATGTCTGCAGGCTTTCATGTTTCACTCCAGATCCAGAGGATCTGAAGGCATGGTCGTCTGGTCTGCACACCATCTGCACTGAGCCTTGCTCATGAATAAATAGCCCCTTGTGTGGAGGTAATGGAATATATCAAGTCACCCCAAAGCTGACTCAGTGGCCAAGGAAAAGCAGAACAAATGAGAGTTTGATGGAACCATTCGCTGAAGAGAACAGAGATACTCAATGTCGTGTTTATTATTGCACTTTAAGGTATTTAGTGACAGGAAATCATAGGAATGCTTTAATTTCTAAGATTGAATTAATGAATTGTATTGGAACCCAGAGAACAAGCTTCCTATCTTTTAGGGAGGAAGGACTATTGTAAATTTGCATCAATTGAACAATGGCAGAGTAGAAAGTGTTAAAGAAAAAAAGCTGCAGCCCTTATGAATTTGGTCACTTCTATGGATTGGAGGGATAAGGAAGAATATGTGTAGGTCAGTGGGACTAGCTGAATAATAGCACAGACTAGAAGGGCCAAAGGGCCTGTTCCTGTGCTGCGGTGTTCTATGTAGCGTGCTGGTAAGGGGTAGTTGGATCAAAAGAAGGGACAAGTTTCAGGGAAGTACAAGTGGTTTAGAAAGGAATTTTGGGTTGAATTCTAGTGGGAAAACTGCACAATATTTAATAGAGTGAAATGAGGCGATAGTGGTGAGTGTGTAGTTAGGCAGAAGGTCATAGTTGTTGAGGTGGGTGTAACAGGGGAAGGGTGGTGCAACAGAGCTGGTAGGTGCTGGTAAATTGTAAAATGCACAGTCAGTCGTAGAGGAAATTGCGATTTGCTAAGGGATATGTCTGGAGCCAAGCCGTGTGTAGTCTGCTTTATTCTCAGATAAATGGCCATTTGTTAGATATTCAACAGGCAAAGCAAGAATGCAATGCAGGCTGCACAACGTTTCCTGTAGAATTCCCTGGTTCAAAACCACTGACCTGGCAGAGTTCCAGTGAGCAGCTACAGATCCAGACAACAAAATGGAGGAACATTTTAGCAGCAAATGTGCCTCAAAATGGCTAGGTTTAAGAGCATGTAAAGGGAGGGGACATTGATTTGTTGTGTTAATTTATCTGAGAGTTCCTATTAACTAAATATTTTTTAGCTTGCCATGCATTCCCTGAATTGTTTATAAATAGTTTTTGTGTCCTGTTTGGAGCTTGACTTACTACTGCAAGAAGCAATGAAAATAATGGACCAAGTGTACATTTTCCTTGAGTCATGATACAACCATTCCTTGTGTGTATTCATTTTGATATTCTAAGAGAATTGACCATTCTCCAATTATCCCCTACTATGTGCTCATATTTATAATCACAAAGTTATTTGTAGATCTCAAGTTTTTAATCTGTGAGCCTCGTACATGCTTGAAATAAAAGCTGGTATTTTATGTTTTTTAGCTATCTTTAGATGGTTATTTTACTAGAATCAGTTGTATTTTTATGGAGGTCGGAGCAGATCAAAACACTAGATATGTATATTCTAAAACTGATTATACATAGCTCTTGCACAGTAAGTAACCATTTGTCACCGACAATCTCGGGATGTCTCAGTCCCAGTGAAATGGTTTTGAAGTGGCTGGCTGTTGTGACGGAAACACAGCAGCCACTTTGTTCACAGAAAGCTCCCACAAGCAGCAATTGGTAATGTTGAGCTTGAAATTTGAGAGCAGTTTTGAGACAGCTACAGAGGTTTTTTTAAGAAATTACCTTTGAGCTTGCAACTTGGGATCTGTGACTCAGTGTAGCACGAAATCACCTGGATAAGTGTTATGCATCCATATTGCATACAGCATTTTTGAATTTCAGGACTGGTCTGGCTGATGGTCCCTTTTTGTTTTTCATCGTTTCCCTTTGAGGACAAAATAAACCAATATTTTAATTTATTATCAGCCCAAACCAGCAGAAAAGCAGGAAATCCAGCTCCATCAAGTCTACCTCATTGAATCCCACCCTCTGATCTGTGGCTTATTTGGCAGCGTTCTTGCCTCTGAGACAGAATGTTGTGCACTAAAGTCTAGACATGGAAGGTGACCATGGCAGCGGACCAGCGAGTGGTTTAGCAGCTAAAGAACCCAGACAGGCTGCGGGCTGTTTGCAACTTGCGGCCAAAGGATCCATGGACTGCTCAAGACTGGCTCATGGGAACCAGATTTTGGAACTGGGACTCGAGAGGGTGCTGAGGGCAAGAAGGGCTCCAAAAGGGCCTTGAGCGCTGAAGACTTCCAGATCTCATCAGAGTTTGAATGTAGAGAGCTCAGGTTGCCCTCTATTGAACAAGGATCTGTCCATCTGCGGGAGTGCTGGAGACTAATCCATGGACACTCAATGTTTCTGCAGGAGCTCTCTTTTGCTTCTCTTTAGCTTACTGTAATGGGTGCTGGGCAACACTAATGGCAACAGTAAATAAATCTTGAAGTTCTAGTGATGCACCTTCAAAGGTTATGTCTGGCTTCAGATGGTGTAAGGGATCACATGGTATTGTTTTACAGAGGAGAAGCAACAAGTCTTGGCCAATATCCATCAGTTGGCCTTGGTGAAAAGAGTTGGTCATTTTGCTGTTTGTTGATACTTGGAATTTGTGATCAAAACTGTACACAATACTCCATATTTGGCCTTGTTCAATTTTAACATAACATCCCAGCTCCAATAATCAATGCTCTGATTTATAAAGGCCAACATAAGCTTTCTTCACTACCCTATCCACATGTGACTTCACCTCTGTTCTCCTGCACTCTTCAGTGCCCTACCATTCACTCTATGTCCTATTTTGATTAGCCCTACCAAAATATAACACCTCACACTTATCTGCATTAAACTCCATTTGCCATCTTTCAGCCCACTCTTCTAACTGGCCTCAATGCCTCTTGCAAGCTTTGAAACCCTTCTTCACGATCCACAGCTCCACCTGTCTTCACATCATCCACATACTTACTTATTCAATTTACCACCCCATCATCTAGATCATTAATGTATCTGACAAACAAGAATGGACTCAATATTGAACACTGAGGCACACCACTGGTCACTGGCTTCCAATCTAACAAACAGTTATCTACCACTACCCTCTGGCATCTCCCATTGTGGAATCCATTTTACTACTTCAATGTTAATACCTAATGATTGAACCTTACTAAACTCCATATATACAATGTCCACTGCCTCATCCTAATCAACTTTCCTAGTAACCTCCTCAAAAAATTCGATGAGGTTTGTCAAACACGATCTTCCCCTCACAAATCCATGTTAGCTGTTCCTAATCGAACCCTGCCTATCCAAATGTTTATATATACCATCTCTAACAATACTTTCTGTGAACTTACCCTCCACTGACGTCAAACTTGCATGCCTATAATTACTCGATTTACTCCTAGCATCTTTTTTAAACAATGGAACTACATGAGCTATCCTCCAATCCTCCGGCACCATTCCCATTACTTTTCTTTTTTTTTCTTTGGCTTGGGGTAAAAAGTCCACGTCAGCTGCAGGCTCGTTTGTGGCTGACCAGTCCGATGCGGGACAGGCAGACACGATTGCAGCGGTTGCAAGGGAAAATTGGTTGGTTGGGGTTGGGTGTTGGGTTTTTCCTCCTTTGCCTTTTGTCAGTGAGGTGGGCTCTGCGGTCTTCTTCAAAGGAGGCTGCTGCCCGCCAAACTGTGAGGCGCCAAGATGCACGGTTTGAGGCGTTATCAGCCCACTGGCGGTGGTCAATGTGGCAGGCACCAAGAGATTTCTTTAGGCAGTCCTTGTACCTTTTCTTTGCTGCACCTCTGTCACGGTGGCCAGTGGAGAGCTCGCCATATAATACGATCTTGGGAAGGCGATGGTCCTCCATTCTGGAGACGTGACCCATCCAGCGCAGCTGGATCTTCAGCAGCGTGGACTCGATGCTGTCGACCTCTGCCATCTCGAGTACCTCGACGTTAGGGGTGTGAGCGCTCCAATGGATGTTGAGGATGGAGCGGAGACAACACTGGTGGAAGCGTTCTAGGAGCCGTAGGTGGTGCCGGTAGAGGACCCATGATTCGGAGCCGAACAGGAGTGTGGGTATGACAACGGCTCTGTATACGCTTATCTTTGTGAGGTTTTTCAGTTGGTTGTTTTTCCAGACTCTTTTGTGTAGTCTTCCAAAGGCGCTATTTGCCTTGGCGAGTCTGTTGTCTATCTCATTGTCGATCCTTGCATCTGATGAAATGGTGCAGCCGAGATAGGTAAACTGGTTGACCGTTTTGAGTTTTGTGTGCCCGATGGAGATGTGGGGGGGCTGGTAGTCATGGTGGGGAGCTGGCTGATGGAGGACCTCAGTTTTCTTCAGGCTGACTTCCAGGCCAAACATTTTGGCAGTTTCCGCAAAGCAGGACGTCAAGCGCTGAAGAGCTGGCTCTGAATGGGCAACTAAAGCGGCATCATCTGCAAAGAGTAGTTCACGGACAAGTTTCTCTTGTGTCTTGGTGTGAGCTTGCAGGCGCCTCAGATTGAAGAGACTGCCATCCGTGCGGTACCGGATGTAAACAGCGTCTTCATTGTTGGGGTCTTTCATGGCTTGGTTCAGCATCATGCTGAAGACATTACTAAAGACATTATAAATAGCTCCGTTAAACCCTCTACTATTTTCACACTAACCTCCCACAAGGTCCTAGGGAATATCTTTTCAGGACCTGGAGACTTATCCACCTTTATTAAAAGCGCCAGGAAGAGGAAGTATTCATCATTGTTTCCGTAACTTCCCTACTTATTTCCCTTACTTTACTTTCCTAAGTAAATACTGAAGAAAAAAAACACTGTTCAAACTCTCTCCCATCTCTCTTGGCTCCACGCATAGCCGTCCACTCTCATCCTCCAGGGGACCAATTTTATCTCTCAATATCCTTTTGCTCCCAATATATCTGTAGAAACCCTCAGAATTTTATAAGCTTCTCTTGCCTCCTTTGCTCCCTGGAAAATATCCCAGCTTTGCTTGTTTTCAACTAGTTGTCCAATTTCCAAGACAGAGTGATGGTCCTGGACCACACGTCAGGAAATTAGGTGTTTTGTGGCATTTGACCAAATGTGTCACAATGAGCCTTGGTAAAGCTGGTCCAGTCGGCGTCAAGGGTGAAATATTTCAATGATTCCACAAATAAAGTGGTTATTGTAGGACTATATCCCATCCCCAGTACATTACCAAAGGCAGTGTCCTGTGCCTAATTACCTTCAGCCACTTCTCCAGCGACCTTCCTCCCATCATAATGTCAAAGAAAAAAATTTGTTGACTTTGCTCCTAAGCAGTTTATATCTAATATACAAAGTTTTTTTTCCCTATTTTCTCCATTTAAATCTATCGTAACTTTTTCCCATTTTAATATTTTCTACTGTTGTGTTTTTTGGAGATAAGTTGGGGCAGGTTTTTTTTAGAGTAGGTCACATACAAGCACTTCAAAACAGATCTCATTTGAAATACTGGAGCTCTGCTCAAGCCAGACAGGGCAGCTCCTGGGGGCCTTTGCAAAAACTTTGGGGAGTGCCCGAAAGACTTCATTAATGGATTGTTGTTTTGAAAAACAACAGATGAAAGAGATCGGAGGAGGAGTTCGGAGCTGCAGGCTGTCTGGAATGCAGCTTGCTCCTCTAAGAGGGTCATGTGGTTTTGCAAGCAATGAAGAGTCAAACAGGCTTTTTTTTTTCCGAGAGAGAGAGAATTCAGTTTTTCAGTTTAACAGGTCACCAGGAACAGCTGGGACTAGAACAGGACAAGCTGGCAAAAACCTCATTTTGAAGATGGGTTATGAGTGCTTATTTCAGCCTAGTCAAAGCCCTTGTGGTTCATACAAGAGGAGAGGTCTGGCTGCCTAACGTTTCACTTGAAATAAGGGAAACGAAAAGGAACTCTATGGTGACCTGAAAGAAAGAGGTTATCATCTGTAAAATCCTGATGGGACAAGTTTCTTTGGCAAGACACTGTCATGGCTGATTACAAGGGATGAGTTTGTGTCCAGCCAACAACAAATCTCTGAAAATTGACAAGCACCTTCCTGAGTGGTAACCATTTACCTTTCAAGCACCAAAACCTGCTGAATTGAACTTCATAAATGTTAAATTCTATCCACAGTATAAGAATTGGCTGCAACCAGTAAACTTGGATGAATGAGAAGTGAGATTGGACTGTGAATCAAAGAACTTCTCTGAACTTGCATACACATAGAAACATAGAATTATAGAAGATAGGAGCAGGAGTAGGTCATTCGACCCTTCGAGCCTGCTCCGCCATTCAACGAGATCATGGCTGATCTTAAAGTTCAGTACCCCGTCCCCGCCTTCTCTCCGTAACCTTTAATACCCTTATACTGAAGAAATGTATCTAATTCCCTCTTAAATATATTTAATGAACCTGCCTCTACTGCCCTCTGTGGCAATGAATTCCACAGATTCACCACCCTCTGGGTCAAGAAATTCCTCCTCATCTCGGTCCTAAATGGTTTGCCTATTATCCTTGAACCATGGCCCCGGGTTCTGGACTCCCTTCCACATCCATTCTGTCCAGTCCAGCCAGAATTTTATAGGTCTCTATGAGATCCCCTCTCACATGTGCGCTTAGAATTAGAAGGGGATTGTTAGGTTAGTTAAGTTATTAGAATAAGTTAAAGTTTGAACCTGTTTTCATGTTTAAAGATGATTAAAAGCAACTTTTGTTTAAATAACCATTTGTCTTGGTGAATATCTATTGCTGCTGGGTTTTGGGGTCCTCTGGGCTCGTAACACTACTCATTTTCACCCAAGCTACACTGCTTGGTATACATTTCTCTGTCTGGTTCTAGGTGGTCATTAGAGTCTTGGAGAGATACAGAAATAAGGCCTTGGTCCCACTGAAACTGCATTGACCATCGAGCAGTTATGTATGCTAATCGTGTGCCAATCCTATTTCATTCTCCCTACATTCCCATTAATTTTCCACTGCTACAACCACTCACCACACTCTAGACAATTTATAGTGACCCATTTGCCTTCTAATGCACATATTTTGGATGTGGGAGGGAACTGAAGGACCAAGTAGAAGCCGTCATGGGGAGAACATGCAACTCTACACAGGCAGCACAGGATTGAATCCAAGACACTGGTGTGTGAACAAGAGACTGCAAATGCTGGAATCTGAAGCTGCACCAAATTGGCTGAAGGAACTCAACTTCCCCCATCCCTTTCCCACACAAAAAAAGAAAGGAAAATAGAAGGTTATAGGGTTATAAGATAGGGAAGTTTTAGTTTTTTGAGTAGTTTATGGAGGTCAGCACAACATTGTGGGCTGAGTGGCCTCTACTATGCTGTCGTGTTCTATGTTCAAATGTCTGTCCTGCACTTTCTCCATTGCCAGAGTGAAGCCCAATGTAAAATAGAGGAACAACACCTCAGATTCCTCCTGGGCAGCCTATGGCCAGTTGTATGAGCAGATTATTTTTAAATTTCATGTACTGAGTCCCCTCTCCTGTGCCTTTTCAGTTCTTCCCCTCCCTCTCCCTCTTTGCCTCCCCTTCTTCCGTTATCCCCTTATTTTCATTCCATCTTCTTCCTCCCCATCTCACCATTAGATCCTTTGCTCTCCCCTCTCCCCCTTCTTCAGTTCCATCTGGACTTTCTTTATGCCCCCATTCTCACCTCTCTGAGATTCCAGCACTGGCAGCTTTTGTCTTCTAATCACCCACCCCAGCTTGAATGATTCATCTTTCTTCATCTGACCACTTGGTTTCTCTTTCTTTGCTCTCCCTTCGTCTGGCATCTGCCAATCCACTTCTCTCTGTCATATTTCACCTCCCCGCCAATCATCCCCTTGGTACCTATCCACTTGTGCCCATACCTCCTCACTTACCATCCACCATTCGGGGCCCCAAACAGTCCTTCCATGTGAAGCAACATTTCACTGCATCTGGTGCTCCCATTGTGGTGCAGACAGGGAGATTGCTTTGTTGAGCACCTCAGTTCTGTCCGCCGCAATAGCATGGATCTCCCAGTGGCCATCCATTTCAATTCCCCATCCCATTCCCTTGTTAAAATGTCTGTCCTTGGTCTCATGCACTGCCAGTCTGAGTCCACCCGCAAATTGGAGGAACAACACTTCATCTTCCTTCTGGGCCCCCTCCAACCAGATGACATTAATATCAACTTTTCTGGCTTTCGTTAAAAACCACCTCTTACCCCCCGCCCCCCCGCCCTTTCCTGCCATCACCTTCCCCAGCTCTGTCTCTCTCCCTTTCATACAGACGTAATCAATTCTTTCTTTTTATTCTTCTTTCTTTTTCTTTTCTTTGGCTTGGCTTCGCGGACGAAGATTTATGGAGGGGGTAAATGTCCACATCAGCTGCAGGCTCGTTTGTGGCTGACAAGTCCGATGCGGGACAGGCAAACACGGTTGCAGCGGCTGCAGGGGAAAATTGGTGGGTTGGGTGTTGGGTTTTTCCTCCTTTGCCTTTTGTCAGTGAGGTGGGCTCTGCGGTCTTCTTCAAAGGAGGTTGCTGCCCGCCAAACTGTGAGGCGCCAAGATGCAGGAGAAGGAGAATAGAAATAGCATAATTAAAATGATTTGTCCAAGCCTAAGTAGTGTAAGTATATAAATTCCAAAAGTGAAAATATGACATATTAGAAATAATTCTCCTAACAAAGAAAACAGAGATAAAGAAATATTTTGAATAGATTAGAAAACCCAACTCGTCTACTAAAACAACAGAGCAGCCTATCCTGAGGATCTGTCGAATCGTTTAAAACGTACCTCCAGTCCACACCTCCAGATAACAGAAACAGCAAAAAATTAGATCTGGAAAGAAAGAATTCTGCTGACATGATCAATTCTCACTTCTCCCCTCATCATATTGAATTAACACCTTTTGTTGGTCTGGATTCCATCCCCAGCCAGCATGGTCTGTATTCTGAGATCCATCTACAAGTTTGCCGCTGATCCCATGGTAGTGGGTTGTGTATTAAAGTAATGGAATGAGTCGGCATACAGGAGAGAGGTTGAAAACGTGGCTGAAGGGTGCACCAACAACAACCTTGCACTCAATGTCACCAATAAGGAGCTGATTGTTGACTTCAGGAAGGGAAAGCCAGAGGGATACAATCCAGTGATCACTGGGGGGATCAGAGCTGGAGAGGGTAAGCAATTTTAAATCCTTGGAAGTCACTATCTCAGAGGATCTTTCCTGAACCCAACACACCAATGGCAGCGTGAAAAAAGCACATCAGCGCCTCTACTTCCTCAGGAATTTGCGGAGGTTTGAGGTTTGGTATGACACCAGCAACCCTGGCAAATTTCGACAGATGTGCAGTGGAAAGTGTGCTGTCTGGTATGGGACACCAATACCCCTGAGTGTAAAGGCCTGAAAAATGTAGTGGACACAGCCCAGGACATCACGGGCAAAACCCTCCCCACTACTGAGTACATTTATAGGGAACGCTGCTGTCGGATAGAAGCAGCAATTAGCAAAGACCCACACCACCCAGCACACGCTCTGTTCTCGTTCTACCTTCAAGATGCTGCAGGTTCAAGAACAGCTGCCACCCCTCCACCATCATAATGGCAAACTCAGAAGACCCCTTCAGGTGGACCCTCCGCCTTGAGGCTGGCAACAGGAGCAGATTTTAAATTGCTAACTCACCTTTCAGGTGGCAGGCTAAAAGGCTGCTTGCAGCATTACCAGGCCCACCTGAAAGGGCCTATTCAACCAGAGGTGCCTCGTAGTGCCCTCCGGACTGGTGCCGCAGCACCATCCATCATAAATATGCGGCATAGCTATGGCAATCTTCCCTACCCATAATCCCCCACGCAGGTGGAACTGCTCTGTGTTTCCCACAACAGTTTCAGCTGTGAGGGGGATTATGGGTAGGGAAGACCGCCATTGGTATACTGCCCCCCCCCCCCCGACATTCCCCGCTGGCCGCCCCTGCCCCGACAGCCCCCGCAGAACTCCCCTGCCCTGACGGCCCCCGCCATCCTCTCCTCGCCAGTAAGGCAAGGGGCTGTCAGGCAGCGGAGAGTTGCTGACATTTCATGACCAGATGATATATTTGAAAATTTACAATATATTAAGTTTGTAGTCTGATATGGCTTTTTAGAATTGCAGTCAGAGTCCTGAAAATCAAAGTAACACCTTCTTTGTTGCATTTAAGACATCTCCACTGCAACAAAACAATCACAAAAGTCCAGTAATTGTTTTTAGATTAAACCATTCCCAAGCTCGGTGACTCAATTGAAAGTGATTTTAATTCTCCTGACAACGATGCTGTTAATGGCAGTACGTTAACTTGTGGTGTATTAGTGGGGAGTTGGGTTGCAGGCTGATGGAGTCATTAGCCTGCCCTAAGCAGCGGCTGCATGTTCAGGTGCTTCAGTGGAGCCCGGGGCTCCGCCAATTATCCCTCCCCAAGGAGGGTTGGTGTATCCCCTCTGAGGTGCTCTTGGTGCTGCGCTCAGTGCATTCAGGTCCTTAACCACATGGGGGGAGATTATACAACTTTACAAGGGCCAGCTGAAAGGCCTAGAGACTCATTTAAGGATTTTTACTTGTGCACTCTATTGATTTTCTTTTTTTACTTTCTCTGTATTGCAGTCAGTTTGTTTGCATTTATTATCTGTTTATGGTTTTTTATTTGTTTACATGTATACACTGTATACAGTTTTTTTTGCACTACTCCTAAGGGATAATTCTGTCGTGCCTGCAGGAAAAAGAATCTCAGGGTTGTATGTGATGTCATGTATGGACTCAGACAATAAATCTGAATCTGAGATTTCCTGTTTTCTTCTTATTCCTTGAAGAAGGGCCTGAGCCAAGTATTTCGGTGTGTTTTTACTACAATCAGTGTTTGCAGACATTTGTATTTCACACATTTCACCTCAACCAAGTTCAATGATTCCATATGGGGCTCTCTACTTCACTTCACCAGTCTCAATAAAGGGTTTAGCCTCAAAACATCAACCATTCTTTCTCTCCCACTGATGTCAGTCGACCTGCTGAGTTCCTTCAGCAGATTTTGTTTAGTTTTAGATTTGTTTAGAAGATCTGTGGTCTTCTGTGTGTGTCAATTGATGAAACGGATTGTTAGATCTGATTTTCAACTCATGTTAAGGTTCCTTCCAGCTACATGAGCATGTTGTCACAATGCCACTCTCAATGCAGGAATGCACAAGGCCTTCATGCTGTTTTTTTCTGCTGAGGTGATGAACTGAAGCACTGTTACCCCACAGTAAAAGTAAAATGTAAATAAAACCTCACAGATTGGAATAAAAGTTGATACACAAAAGTACAGCAGGTTATGCAGCATCCAGAGGAGACAAAGCTACCAGTACATAATCATTTTGGGCAAAAGCAAGCAGGCATCTGAATAAAAAGAAGCCACGGCAGCGTTTCTCAACTGGTGGACCATGTGGGTCTTTAAAAATGTTAAATAAATTACTTTAAATTAGGTGAATACGTGCTTCTTACAGACCTGCCTTTGACTTGAAAATATGACTCAATCGTTGCTCCTCGTGGGCCATGGCATGTTAGGCCATAAGCCAGGTGGCCCTTAGACCACAGGCAGACAGGGATAGGAGAGGGCAGGAGAGAAAAGCTGAGAATTGATCTGGGGAGGGGGTAGCTCTGAGAATTCAGAGCAGGAGACAGAGGAATGGGGAATGACAGAGATAGGGTAGGGGCCTTAAAGGAAACAAGGGAAGTCTTCTGGTTGGAGACGGCCCAGATGGAACGCAAGGTGGTGTTCCTCCAATTTTCAGGTGGTCTCAGTTTGGCAGAGCATGAGACCATGGACAGATATGTCAGCAAAGGAATGGGGCGGGAAATTATAATGGGTCGCTGGAGATCCCCGCTATTGCAGCGGGCAGAGTGAAGATGTTCAACGAAACAATCTTCCATTTTGCATCCATTCTCTCTGGAGGCCAGAATGCGAAGTTATTGACTCTGTTACAAGGATAGCAAGGGGCTGATGTCCTGTCTGATATTATTCCTTAACGATTATTCCTTAACGAACAGTGGTAAGAGATTTATCTCTCTATCATCATTAAGTGTTGTGTAAGAACTTGCTGTGGACATTTGTTGGTTATTTTGCAGTATCCAAAGTACTTCATTTGGTACGATATTCTTTGGATAAGGTTTGTGAAAAGCAACCTTGTTCTGTTATTGTTGACCCACACCATACGATCTTCACGTCTAACTGGAGTTGAGTCACAAGCTTGTTTTAGCTGGTGTTAATAAGTGGAAAATGTACGTCACTCTATACTGCCCAGGGAGGAAATGGCCTTGTCTTTGCTGTGTGTAGCCATTTCCTCCTTGGCATCTGGAAAAATGCTGAAACAAAAGCCTCTGGAAACTTGGGAAGATTAGGTCATCCATATCTCCCCTGCACCGTGACGGAGAAACGGCAGAAGGACCCAGGTTGGGACTGGGTCCGTGAGGATAGAAACAATACATCCTTCAACTTTGCAAGGAACACTTCACCATTGTTCTAAAGATCCTTTGTGAAGGGCTGCAGGTGATAGCAGCTGGTTCACTCTGCAGTCTTCTTTTACTTGCGACTGGGGGTGATTGGATGCTTGTGGGTTTATGGTTTCAGTGCAACATTCTGTGCATTCTTAAGAAACCCCAGAGTCGAAGCAAACACTTCTTGCCTTCTTCACTCTCTCTTAAGTTGCTTTATTGTCAAGGGGGGATAATAGAGTTGTTGTAGTGGCGAGGCCAAAAGGTAGTACTTTTGCCTCAGTGTTAGAATGCTTGTGGATTAAAGTTCCTCTCCAAAAATGTGAACTGGCAATCGGACTTGATGCACTACTGTGAAAATGCAGTGCTGTTGTATGAGCTACCTTTCATGACTGTATTAAACCAAGGCAATATTCATTGTCAGGTGGAGGACAAATTTTTTTCAAAAGGTTTGCTTCCTGGAAAAAAAAAGTTTGGGGATTATGTTAGAGAACGTTAAGCTGAACACAAAGATAATTTCAAATTTGCTGTATCGCGTAGGAAGTTGGAGAAACATTAACTTTTATTGAATTTAGCATGTTTAATTGCATAATGATGCTGTCACATTGCATGAGATCAATTGACCGAAATACGTTTTGCAGCTGATTTTCATTTGTACTCAGCATCTGATGCCTCTCGTGTCAGTCTCCAACAGTAGCTGGCCAGCATTGATGGATTCCAGTTGCCTTGATATCACTTTCCCACGATCACAATATTCTGGTGTAACCTTTCACTATGTTCGTAACTGACTGCACCAAAGGCTGCGTTCTTAGCTCCTGCTTTACTCACTTTACACCTAAGATTGTCTGGCTCGGTACGACAATAACACCATCTATAAATTTGCCAACGATACCATGGAAGTGAGTTGTATAAAGAAAGGTGATGGGTCAGCATACAGGAGGGAAATTGAAAACTTGGATGAATGGTGTACCAGCAACATCCATGTCACCAAAACTAAGGAGCTGATTGATGACTTCAAGAAGGGAAAACCAGAGGTGTACGATCCAGTGATCATTGCGGGATCAGAGGTGGAGAGGATGAGCAAATTTAAGTTCTTGGGAGTCGCTATCTCAGGGGACCTTATCTGGACCCAACGCCCTAATCACATCGTGAAGAAAGCATGTGAGCGCCTCTACTTCCTCAGGAGTTTGCGGAGGTTTGGTATGCAGTCAGAAATCTTGGTGAATTTCTACAGATGTGTGGTAGAAAGTGTGCTGACCGACTGCATCACAGTCTGGTATGGGGACACCAATACCCCTGAGCGTAGAGCCCTCCAAAAGGTAATGGACACAGCCCAGAACACCACAGGCAAAACCCTCCCCACCATTGAGAATATCTACAGTCGGAGAGCAGCAGCAATCATCAAGGATCCACACCACCCAGCACATGCTCTGTTCTCACTTCTGCCTTTAAGAAAGGTATAGATGCCACAATGACAGAGATAGGGTGGGGCCTCTAAAGGAAACAAGGGAAGTCTTCTGGCTGGCAATGGCCCAGATGGAACACGAGGTGTTCCTCCAATTTTCAGGTGGTCTCAGTTTGGCAATGCCTGAGACCATGGACGGACATGTCAGCAAGGGAATGGGACGGGAAATTGTAATGGGTTGCTATGCTAGCTGGAGATCCCCGTTATTGCAGCGGACAGATTCTTCAACAACAAATTCAATCAGGGACTCGCTTAAGGATTTTTCCTTGTGCACTTTATTGAATTTTTAAAATTCTTTCTGTATTGCAGTCAGTTTGTTTGCATTTGTAATCTGTTTATAGCACTTTATTTGTTTACATGCATGCGCTGTGTACAATTATTTTTTTTTCATGACCAATAAGTGATAATTCAGCCTGGTTCGCAGATAAAAGAATCTCAGGGTTGTATGTGATGTTATAAGATTAGCAGGAAAGAAGACCGTGCAAATGCAGATAATGAAGTACTATATTGTACTTCATAGTTTTGTATTTGTGAAGTAAACTTAAAATATGACAGGAAATCACAAGAATAGGTTATATCTTTTTTTTTTAAAAAGGAACGTGATAGGAAAATGTTAAGGTGATATTTGTGATCAGCAACCTAGAATCCATTAAAAACACCCAAAGGTTTTCAGGAAGCAAAATCTTTGCTGTCCGGTGTAAATTGAGAAGATCCCTTGGCAATATTTGAGATCAGCTCCCCTAAAATCAGTAACATGGATAACACTGTCTGGAGCAACTTGTACAAATTGTTGTGCTTCCTACAACAAAAAGACATGAAAGGGAAAGTGTAAAGAGTTCTGGTGAAGGTGCATAGATCAGAAATATTAACTTGATTTTCCCACTGATACTGCTGAATCTTGTGTCCTTATTTTAAATTTCCTGTGCTTTTTATTTTCAAAATGTATCTGGTATTAGGTTCTCCTCTGGATTAACATAAAAAGATGTGAATGCCTCTCCTCTGCCCGCCAGGTTGGTGAAATTAGCGCTGATATCTGATGTTGGATCCCTTATTAACCGCAGTTCCAGTAAAGTTGTTGCCATTGACCAGGATATAGTTCTGGATCAGTGCTCCTCTAAAACAGATGCTGGATTGCACCTTTGCGCAGAGAGGAGGTTGAAAGGCTTGTTTAGTGGTGCAAGAGCAACAACCCAAGTCTCAACATGGACAAGGCAAAGGAGAAGATTGTGGACTTCACGAGGACAAAGGACCACTCCCCACTAAGTATCAATGGCTCCGTCGTAGAGAGTGAGAAGCTCAAAGTTCCTTGGCAACCTATCCTGGACCCACAGCACCTCCTCATTAGTCAGGGTGCAGCCATGTCTACACTTCCTAAAGAAGTTGAGGAGGGCAAGGCTACTGGCCGCCATCCTAACAATGTTCTACAGAAGCACAATAGAGAATGGCCCACTGGCTGAATCACAGTGGGGTATGGTACCTGCAAAGCATCAGAACAGAGGGTGATTAAAACTGCTGAGAAGATACTGGGGTCTCCCTTCCTTCTATTAACGATATCTACAGGGAGCAGTGTTGAAAGAGAACTCAGAGAATCATTGAGGACCCTTGCCATCCAGCCCATAGTATCTTTGAGGCACTACCTTCAAGGAAGAGGTACAAGAGCATAAAAACCAGGACTGCCCTACTGGGAAACAGCTTCCTCACACAGGTGGTGAGAATGTCGAACAATCCTAGAAACCTGTAAATTATTTTTCTATATATTTATTTTGGATCGCTATGTTCATTTGTCATTTGTGTGTAGGGTGTGTCTGTACTATGGTCCGGTGATGCGATGATTTGTTGGGTTGTATTAATCCAATAAGATGATAGTAAACTTGAACTTGCTGGGAACTCATTCACCCTTTGTGAGGGAACCTAGCACAAGTTCCTGGCCTGGCTCAGCTATATTTGAAACCCTTCCCCTTCCTCTTGCAGAAGGCTGCCATTTTGGGTGTAAGATGCAAATCCCTGCTCTCCACTGCTGCTACCACAGCAGTGAACTGCCCCACAACTGAGAGGCTGGTGTTGGGTGGGTTGGGGCACTCAGATGTGGGGGAGTGGTGGGGCTGGGGCTCGTGCCTACCACCAGCACAGTGAGTGACGGCCCTCGCTGGCAGTGACTGCTTCTTGGGTTGGCAGACTGAAGGGATCATACAATCAATTTCATCGCTTTCTATTGGGTGTGATAGAATTTGTTGCTGCGCCTTCTCGTTGCTTGCCTTTGCAGCTCTCCTGAACACACTATGCTAACAAGCTAAATGTTAGGTTGAGTTTGTTAATATAGTGACATCTAGGCTGCAAAGAACTGTACCAGCTCAATCTAAAGACGAGGGGGGAGTGGGGGAAGACAGTAGCTTCCATATCCAGTGGGTGGTGGGTATCCAGGGACTTTTGTCAGGACACATATTTTGCTGGTCCCCAGTTAATGGGCATCGATGATCATGGATGATATTTATATGTTGATAAGCTTGATATGCTGAACACAGTGATGGATTAAGAAAATACAATAAAACCTCTGGTTTCTGGCACCTATTGGTAGATGCCGGATAAGTGTTTTTTTCCGGTTGCTTGAGACTCACTCTTACAATGCCTAACTAATACACCTGCATTAAGAACAAAAGTTTAAAAGATTTTTTAAAAAATGCACTGTTCTTGCACTGAACAAACTTCACTTGCTTGAATATATAAACCTTAAAGCATTTTACTTTATTTTCAGTTGCGTTCTTTGAAAACATTTAACCATCGCTGCAGGTTCCTCCCCTCCACGGAGCCGCCCGAAAGACAAACAATAAAATTATGAATAATTAACCCCCTCTTCCCCCAAGTTTACAGATAAAGCCTCTGACCGGAGCTTACGAAGCAGGTATAAGGAGACTCTTTAAGAGAGTCACCCAATGGTGAGTGGCATCATCCAGACCGATGCCATTCCCGTTTCACACGTTAATCAAACAGCTGCCACAAGCAAAGGTCGACCAAGGCCCTCGGCTGGCTGAATATTTGCTCCCATTTTCACCAAAGGTTTATGTGTTACTTCAGAGATCATTTACTTTTACAATTTTAAACAAGTTTTTTTAACTTATTATTTTATTCTTATTTATTTTAATTTAAATAAAAACTCCTTTTTATTTGCCAGTTGCTCTACACTTCTGGTTGCTTGAAAGCCAAAGACCAGGGATTGTACTGTATATGACTTGCAAGAATGGTAGAGGATTTCGGAGAGTTGTAGATCACAAGCTTTAGAAGTGCAATGGCCATGAGGACAAAATGAATTATATTCCCTATTTGCCTCATTAAGCCCTTTGATGCAGATTAGAGTTATACAGCAGAGAACAGGTCCTTCAACTCATCCATGTTGGTGCTCATCTCATTTCTCTTCATTTTATTCATCTTTTCCTAATCCCTTCCTATCCACCTACATTCGTCCAAATGCCTTTTGAACATTAAAATTGTACCGACTTATATAATTTCCTCCAGCAGCTTGTTCCGGTCCACCCTCTGAATGGAAACGTTGCCCCCAGGTCCCCTTAATCTCTTCCCTCTCTCATTAAACCTATGGCCTCTAGTTCGAGAATAATCTACCCTGGGAAATTGTGAGCATTCACTTTACCTGCGGCTCTCCTGATTTTATAAACTTTCAAGGTTGCTATGAAATCAACCTCCCCCTGTAACACCAGCCTTCCAATCCAAGAAACACCCTGGTGAATCTTCTCTGCCCTGTGCATTCAGGGTATGAAACCCTGAGCTCCACTTCTCAGTTTTGAGCAGCCACAGTGGTCACCTCCCCCTCTCCCGAATGCCATCCCTTTCAGGAAGCCTTGCTGCACTGAGCCACAGGCCGATTCATTGCTGAAGGAGAACTAGCTCCCAGGCCCAGTTGCCCACAGCAGGAAGGGATGCAGGGGTTCACTGCTGGTTTCTAGAACAGCAGTGTGAAGCAACAGGGAGGATAGGAGTTTGTGACAGGTTCCCGACATCACAGTGATGCCAGATGCCCATTTAAATTTAAATTTTATATGTTCAGCAAGGTAACAGGCCCTTCCAGCCCATGCCCTCCTTCCCCACCTTTTTTCTCTCCTCTCCCTCCCTCCACACCTTTTCTCTCTCCCCATCTTTCTCTCTCTTCCTTCTGTTTCTCATAGACATATCTATCCTTGATTGTTGTATGTATATACTTTATTGCGCGTGCGTATGTACACACGTGTATTTCATCCCTGCTGCAACTTTCCCAGGCTCATACCATTTTCCCACACTCGCAATAAACTAACTGTGTGTGTGTGTGTGTGTGTGTGTGTGTGTGTGTGTGTGTGTGTGTGTGTGTGTGTGTGTGTGTGTTATCCCTGTTAGCGTTTTCCCACGGCCGTAAGTTTTAACGGGGGGGGGGGTTTGCAATTTCAGTGCTTACCATGGGCACTATTTTCTATAGATACGCCACTGAGAAATGTACAGGAAGTTTCCCCCCCACCACCACCAACCACCCAACAGCAGGAGGATAATAAAGCCGATTTTTTAAAAAATCATTGACGAAAATGACAAACAATAAAAACGACCAAATTAGTCGGGTGCATTTTTGAAGTGTACTTTACTTCAGTTGTTTCATTCAATTGTGTGCGCATTTTCCCACATTCTTTTAATCTTGTCTGTTTTTATTCCTGCGACACTTTTCCCATGGTCCTTTATAAATAGTGCACACTCTTATTCGCGCATGTTTTATTCCAGCTATGATTTTCTGATACTGGAGTAGATTTATGTAGGTTGGCACAACATCATGGGCAGTTCATACTGTGCTGTACGTAATGCTTAATTATGTTTTAATTAAGCATGAATAATTTTGTTTAAATACAAGATCATAATACATTGATCAGGATTGTGAATTTAGTAAATTAAATACAAAGTTTATATCTTTTTAAATCACTCTTGTT
The DNA here is from genome assembly GCF_036971445.1 of Narcine bancroftii. Taxonomy (NCBI): domain Eukaryota; kingdom Metazoa; phylum Chordata; class Chondrichthyes; order Torpediniformes; family Narcinidae; genus Narcine; species Narcine bancroftii. The sequence goes on along the minus strand of NC_091469.1, from coordinate 485,503,090 downwards.
ATTTGGAAGAATATTATTTGTTTCCTTCACATTTCTGCATGCACACAAGGACGTCATCAACACGTCACTAATTGGACCCGGCATACCGGGTGTCCCATTCACATTGGGTGGCCCGGTATGCCGATTCAAAACAGATTGGCAATGATACTAGGCAGTTTAATTCGCGGGTCAATTTGGCGGTTCGGGGGCATTCACACTGACAGGTGAACCGGTGGATTAGCGCCCATACGGTTATCTCACAAGCTTAAAAACCTTAAAGGCTGTATACCAACATGGTATTTTTAATGTTTAAATTCAGTTACTCAAATAATAAATTTTAAAATGAGCATAATTAATACTATTAAAAAAGGAACATGTTCGCTAATCTCCTGTCTTCTCTGCCTTGTACAAATAAAATAAAAATACAGAAATGTTGGGGGAAATACAGCTGGTCATGCAATGTCCATAGAAGGTAAATATGTATAACCAACATTTCAGGCCTGAGCCCTCCTTTACTATAATCACAGCGTCTGCAGGCTTTCATGCTTCACTCTTCTGCATTTTGTATGACAGCAATTGGTTGATTCTTAACTGCCCTGGGAAGTGGCCTTGTAAGCCAAAGGCAAAATTAGGGATGGGCTGTAAACATTGACTGTACCTGCACCACCCAAATGGTGTGAAATGCCAGAAGCTGTGGCAGAGTGGAGCAAGTGCAAATAACACTGAAGGGCGTGCTGTGAATATGAAAATAATTGTGGAGTGGTTTCCTGTCTCCATCTGCAGTCCAAACAGCTTCCTACTTGCATTTGGTTACATTTATTTGTCACATTATAAGCCGGTAGAGCAATTTAACTGGCCCATTCTACCATTCGTACAGCCGTTGAAATAGAAGTGTAAGAGTTCAGAGTTGCAGTGATAGTAAAAATCAATTGGTACAGAGCAAGAGCAGCATGTGTGGTGTTCATATGCCTAACTGCTACAGGGAAGATTCTACAGATGGTGGAAGAGTCAATCCAGATGAATGGAAGGTCTCCAAAACTATGAGCATATTTTAGAGTGAATTATTTCACAAGATAAAGGAACAGAAGTAGACATTTCGACACATCGAGTCTGCTCTGCAAATCCACCCTAAGCTAAACTGTTCTCACATCTAGTGAGTCCGGCCTTTTCCCCATATCCTTTGATACTCTGACTAATTAGATACCTGTCAACCTCATCCTTAAACCTCCCCAATGATCTGTCCTCCACAGCTGTATGTGGCAACGAATTCCATAAATCCACAATCCTCTGGTTAAAGAAATTTCTCCTCATCTCTACTTGCTACCTTCTAATTCTACGACTGTGCCCCCTTGTCCTGAATTCACCCACCAAGGGAAACATCTTAGTCACATCTACTCTGTCCAATCCTTTCAGCTTTCAAAATGTTTCTATGAGATCCCCTCTCATTCTTCTACACCCCAATGAAGAGTCTAAGAGCCACATATGTTAGCCCTTGCATTCCAGGAATCATCCTGGTAAATCTTCTCTGTACTCTCTCCAACATTATTATATCTCTCTCAGATAAGGGGCCTAAAACTGCACACAGTTCTCCAAATGAGGTCTCACCAGGGCCCCATGGAGCCTCATCAACATCTCTTTACTCTTGTACACTATTTCTCTTGAAATGAACACCAGCATAGCATTCGCTTTCTTTACTGATGATCCAACCTGATGGTTAACCTTCAGGTTATCCTGCACGAGGACCCCCAACTCCCTTTGCATTTACAAATTTTGAATTTTCTCCCTGTCCAAATAATATTCTGCCTGTTTATTTCCTCTTCCAAAATGTACAACTGGACATTTTTCAACATTGGATCTCATCTGCCATTTCTTTTCCCCCTCTCCTAAGCTGTTCAAGTCTCTCTGCAATCTTTCGATTTCTTCAACACTTCCTACTCCGCCATCTTGGTGTCATCTGCAAACTTCGCCACAAAACCATTCAATCCATAATCTAAATCATCAATATACATTGTTAAAAGAAGTGGACCAATACCGACCCTTGCGGAACGCTGTTAGTAATTGGTAACCAACCAGAATAGGATCCCTTATCGCCACCCTTTGCTTTCTGCCTATCAGCCAATGGTCCACCCAATCTAATATATTTTCTGTAATTCCATGGGCTCTCATCTTATTAAGCACCCTCTTATGTGGCACCTTAGTGAAGGTCTTGTGAAAATCCATCCCTTGTCCATCCTCAAAAAATTCCATTAGGTTGGTCAGGCAGGATCTTCCCTTCATGAACCTATCGTGCCATGAACCTCGAGTTATTTCATAACTTCGTCCTTGAGGATTGACTCCAATAACTTTCCAACTACTGACGTCAGACTAATTGGCCTATAATTTACTTTTTTTCTGCCTCCTTCTTTTCTGAAACAGCAGAACTACATTTGCAACCTTCCAATCCTCCGGAACCATCCCAGAGTCTATTGATTTCTGGAAAATCAATTCCAATGCCTCATCCTTCAGAACCTGTGGGTGCCCCTCATCTGGTCTGGGAGACTTGTCTATCTTTAATCCATTCATCTTCCTAAGCACCATCTCTCTAGTAATCCAGACTGTACTTAATTCTGTTCCCTGAGACCTCTGACTATCAGGTATATGGCTATGGTCTTCCTCAATGAAGACTGACGCAGAATACTCATTTAATTCCTTTGCCATCTCTTTGTTACCCATTATAATTTCTCCAGCATAATTTTCAATCGATTCTGTATTCTACCCGTGTCTCTCTTACTCTTCTTTTTTTTTAAACTCTTAGTATCCTTTTGTATATTATTTGCCAATTTCCTTTCATAGTTCATCTCTTCTTTCCTAATGTTTCTTCGTGCTTTTAAAAGTTTTTCAATCCTCACTAATTTTTGCTTCCTTGTATGTCATCCTTTTTGCTTTTATTTCAGCCTTAACCTCTCTTGTTAGCTGCATTTGTGCCATTTTTCCATTCATAATTTTCTTTTTTCTTGGAATGTGTCTATCTTGCACTATATCATCCAATTCAGCGCTACTGCCAGATCTTCTTCCCATTACTTTTGATGCCCTGGTTAATTAAGAACCTATCAATCTCGGCTTTGAATACACCCAACCACCTGTGGCAATGAATTCACACATTTACCATCCTCTGGCTAAACAGATGACTTCAATCCTGAAGTTATGCCCTCTTGTCCTAGACTCTCCTCCCATGCGAAACAACCTTTTTGCATCTTCTTTGTCCAAGCCATCTTCTTGAGAAAGATGTTTTAATTGCATAGGGAGGGAAGGAGTAATGTTTGTGTATTTCCACAGGATTCCAAGGAACAGCTGCATTGCAAGATTATGAAAACCTACGTTCTTATTTGACAATCCCAAGTTTTTGCTGCTTTTTCTACAACCAAATCTAACAAATTCTGTAATTGCCTCAAGTCTATATATCTAATGAGTAGCAACTAGAGCTCAAATGGAGGCTGCAGCTGGAATGTGAAAGTCAGGCTTCCTATGAGCAGTGAGACTATTGTACGACTAAATGAACTGTTTATACTCATCCTCTACTATTAAACATTTTTAATTTATTTTTATAAATGTATATTTGTTCTGCATCTGTATTAACTGTGCGCGTGTTGTCTGGTTGTGTCTGGGTGTTTTGCACCGAGGGCCGGAGAATGCTGTTTTGTCACGTTGTACTTGTACAAACAGATGATTACGAACTTGGACCAACGTGGATGTATTTAAGAGGAAGTTAGTACAGTTCAAGAAGGTGGAATAAGAAGGTGCTTTCAAGGGAAGGTGAAGAGTCCGTGGTGCATAGATATAAAGCTTTGATTTATATTAACCTCCCCCACTGCACCCTCAGCCCAGTATATCTGGGAACTTGCTGCTCAGCCTATAGCTGATTAACTATACTGAGGTTACAGGGACATTCTCTATTTCTGCATCTGCAAGCAAATTTATGGATAAGTAGGGACAAAATGCAGGCAAATGGGAAAGCCCAGAATGCTAACTTTGTGAAGTTGGGCCTTTTTCAACACAGTCAAGTTTACATCTTATTTTGTGGCTGAAACAGTAGTTGTCTGAAAGGTGTCTTGTTTTGGTCTAAAGAGGTTTCACTTGTAGCCTGTAGTCAAATAAAGTAAATTCTGCCTTATCCCGAATTCAAGCATCCGGCAGCCTCAAAAAAGAGAATCTTGGGAAATAAACAGGTAAAAAATACAGGCTTTAAAGAGCTGGTTATAACAGACTCCAGGAGAGCAGTGGCCTGGTGCAGGGGGACCAGAAACGGGGAGAAGACCCCCCCCCCCCTGTTGAAAAGACAGTGACCATGGCAATGGACCAGCAAGGGGCTGAAGGTCCCTACAGGATGGTGACCAAGACAACAGGCCAGCGACGGGGTCAACAGCTGAAATACCCACACAGGTTGCAGGCAGTGAGTGACTTACGGTTGAGGGACTCACAGAACTGGGATTCATGAAGGTGCTTATGGCAAAGGGCTCCCAAAGAGCCTCAGCTGCTGAAGGCTTCCTGATCGTGTCAGAGCTTTGGAACTGGAGCTCGGGTTCCTGATGGATGGAACAGGTGTCAGTGTGGCTGCAGATGGTGTGGGAGCGCTGGAGGCGAATCAGCGGAGACTCAGTGTCTCTGAAGGGATTCTTTTACTTGTCTTTCCGTCTTACTATAAGGGGCACTGGGCAATGCTCATGGTGACTTTGTCTGCCTTAAAGCACGCAAAAGGCAATTTCTGTATTATAACATGACAATAAAGGAATCTTGAAAGAAGGCATATGACATGCTTGCCTCCATTGGACAGAGCCCTGAGTCCATGAGATATAGCTGTGCAAGAGGTAGGTGAGTCCACACTTGGAATGTTATGTGTTATTCTTGGTGCCCAGTTGTGGGAAGGATGTTGTTAAGGTAGGAAGGGTACAAAAATAATATTCACCTGAAAGTTATCAGGACTGGAGTTACAAGAAGACATTGGGTAGGCTGAAACTGTTCTCCCTGGAGTGAAGGAGGCTGAGATAATGGAGATTTACAAAATCATGAGTATCGATGAGAAAAATGGATCATCACTCTTTTTACCAGGTTAGAGAACTAAATGGCATATGTTCAAGCTGAGAGGGGAGAGATTTAAAGAGGAGTTGAGGAACAAGTTTTTCCATACAGAGTGTGGTGGATATATAGAACAAACTGCCAGAGGAAGGGGTAGAAGAGGAGGGTTTTTATAATTACATTGTTTAAATATATTTGTTTGGTCAGGCTCATGCACATAGATTTTTTCCAGAGAGGACAGGTGAGATGAAAACAACCTCATGGGTTAAAGATGAAAGGGGAAAAGTTTAACGGGAACATTTTGGGGGAACTTTGTCACACAGAGTCATGGGAGTGTGGAATGAGCTGCCTGCTAAATTGGTAAATGTGAGCTCAGTTTTGTTAAAAATTTGGACAGGTGCATCGATGGGTGGGATATGGAGGTCACTGGACTGGGCAGAAAAATAGTTTGGCACAGACTAGAAGGGCTGAAGGGCCTTTTTTGTGCTGTACCATTCCACAGATCTACAGTGAACGTTGAGAACAGTGGGGTACCCACTCACATATCACCTAAAGTATTCCCTTACTAACCACAGAGCACCTGTGGCATCCTATGATCTGTGGTTAATCAGGGATTTACTGGTACTTATGTGAGTGGGGGGGAGAAAAAAGGTTGAGAACCACTGGTTTCAAGGATATGGACAAAATGCAGGTAACAGGGGGGGGAGGAGTTAATGCATCCAACCTGGTTAACATGGACAAGTTGAGCTGAACCACTCTGAGACTATACAAGTTGTCGTTTAGACCAACTGAGTTGTTTCCATCATGCCTTTTGAAGCTGTAGGAGCATTGTTAATACTGCAGATGTTGTGTTGAGTTGAAGGGATATGAACTGCACTTTTCTTTAAATGAGGTTTACTGCTATTTTGAACAAAGTTTTGACTTTATTCTGCTTCATTTTTTGAGTATTTCAGAATGATTCCTAGAAATGCATTACACAATCTGAGAGTTTGTTTAGTTACGACTTACGCATTTTTACACTGGTTATATTTAATGAGGTCCTCTGGGGAAAGTCTTGGGTTCTTAATGGCCCTAATGTATGATTTAACAATTGTGGGCCAGCAAGTAATTGGCAAAAGAGCTAGATGTAACCTGACTAATATTTTGTGCATTTCAAATTGTTGTGATTGGGAATGTGTTGTGGAGAGCAGAAAACAAAGAATGTTGGTGAGCTTGAAACAGGAAAGGTTAGAGGATTTGGAGAGGGAGGACGAGAAAAGCAAGAGATTGGTCCATTTGTAAGACCTAGAGTAGGCCAATGGCTGAATGACCTCCTTGACTATTTTTTAATTGATGCTGCTATTTTTCTCCTAGCCTATGGGCAGCATTTTTAGATTCTGAGTCGTGAAGAATGTTCATACTTCAGTTTATCTCTCACATGAGATGCTAACAGCCCCCACCTGCTCAGGTAGATGCAATTAAATCTGTGGCGGTATTTGAGGAAGGCCATGGAATTTACTCTGTTAAGATTTATATCAAATTTCAAAGTTCAAATTTATTGTCAGGGTACATACATAACATCATGTGACCCCCCCCCCCACCCCCTCCAAATGGAGGTGCTGGTGAAGTGGCAACGCTGCCGCTCGTATGGACCTGTGGAGACTCAGCACTCCCACAAGGTCCAACCACCCAGTCTGACTGCCGTCAGCTCCAAGCAGGCTTTAAATGGCCTGTTAAAGGAGATGACGGAGGTTTATTTAAAAATACTGTGACCGAAAGGGTCTGCGCACAAGATGGTGGCGCTCATGATCGGCGGCAGCCGCAAGGGGTTGCAGACTCTGGGGAAGCAAAAAACTGGCGCAGGGCGCCAGAAAATGGGGAGAACACCTACAGTTTGAGAAGGATTTAACCCATGGGACAGTGACCACAATGGTGGACCAGTGAGGGGCTCTGCGGCTGAAGAACACCCAGGAGGCGGGCTGTTGGCAACGCCAAGCAAGGAACCTGCTCAGGGTTTGGGCTGCTGGTGACTGCATACCAGGGATTCACACCAGGCTGTGCACTGCTGGAGACTGGCTCAAGACTGGCTAAAGGGATACCGGGTGTCAGAACCGGGAAGTGAGAGTGTGCTGAGGGCACTGGAGGTTTCCTGCTTATGACAAAGTTTCGGATCTGGAGCTTTGGTTCCTAGTAGCTTGGACTGGACTCTGTGTGGCTGTGGGAGTGTGCTGGAAGTGGATCCATGGAAACTCTGTATCTCTCGTGGATTTTTTTGCATCTCTCTCTCTCTGTCTGTAAGAGGCACTTCAGGCAATTTTTGCCGATGGCGAATCTGCCTTACAGCAGATGAAAGCAAATTCCATGAAATATTTCATTGTTTTTATTTCATAATAATAAAGGAATCTTGACCCCTGAGATCCAGTGGGCCAGGCAGAATTTCTACTAGTCAGTAACTGTAAACTGTACTAGCGAAAAAGGTATGTATGTAAAACCGAGAAATGTAAATAAACCATGCAGATATAAAAAATAATATCCAGTAATGAATAATGTGTGTAGTAAAGGTCCTGAAATGAGTCTCTGATGGAGTCTGTTGTTGAGGAGTCAGATGGTGGAGGGGAAGCAACTGTCCTTGAACCTGGTGGGGTGAGTCTTGTGGCACCAACGTATCCAAAAGTTTGTTGTTTAACTATTATAATTTGAAGAACAACGTAAATGTGGAGCACAGATGAAACCTGTTCTGGCCTTTGTACCTATGCTGCAGTGAAAATAGCCAGACTTTAATCCCATAGTCCAGCTCTTGGTCTGTAGCCTTGAGTAATGGCATCATAACATTTGTTGGACCTTTTCAAATGGTTGTTGTGTTTGCTTGCATCGACAATGATGGCCACATATTAACTAGCTGTTAGATGCACTATTGAGAGTATCCTGTCTGGATGCATTACTCTTATGGTATGGGAACTGCTCCACTGAGACCGCAGGAAACTGCAGAACACTGCTACGGCCAGCATACAAACCTCCCTGCCCATCTAAAACTCCTGCTATTTTGGAAAAGCAGCAAAAACAATGAAATGCTCATTCCATCCGGTCATGCTGTCTTCACCCTCCCCTCCCCTACCCCTGCTCAGGAAAAAGATTGACGTACTGTAGCGGCGGCTACACCGCTAATTGAAGGATTGCACAACCAGACAGGTTGAGTTCAGTGAGCAAAAACTGATTTATTGCAGACTGCCTGGCTGGGTCTTATACTCCCAGCCCGGATCTGGCTGAGAACCGCGCTGGGGAGCCCCGACGTCACCGAGGCATCACGTGGGTCCCCAAGCGCGGGCTTCTGAGCCCAGTGCCGAAGTCGGGGGTAAACTCCCATTTTGGCCGGCTGCCCTGCCACGTGCGTGACAAGCGGGGCCGGTTCACCTGCCTAATGGCCCCCCCCCCAGAACCAGCGCCAATGTCCTTTTTTGCTGGGCGGCCTCACATCTTGAGTTGGGCCAAAACTACTGGTTCAGAGGGGTCGAGGTGGGCTGGCTTTAACGTGTCCACCGTAAACAGTTCCCTCTTACCACCGATGTCCAGTGTGAAAGTGGATCCTGAACGCTGGATGACTTTGTACAGCCCTTCGTATGGTAGGGCCTTTGTAGAGGTTCTATGGATGTGCCCCGCCTGATAAAAACGTACTCTGCAGAGTACAGCTCGCTGGGGACGTAAGAGGCCCGTGTGCCGTATCTGGGCGGCGGTAGGGGTGTGAAAGAGTCCAACTGGGCCCAGAGGTGGGGAAGTAGACCGTGCGGTGACTGCTGGGGTTTGAGCTGCGTTGACGAACTCACCGGATAGAGCTAGCGGTGCACCATAGACCAGCTCGGCTGATGACGCCTGTAGGTCTTCTTTGGATGTCCAGTGGATGCCCAGGAGCACCCAAGGTAGTTTGTCCACCCATTGGGGGCTGGTGAGGCAGGCCATAAGTGCTGACTTGAGGTGGCAGTGCAATCACTCGATTAGCCCATTGGCCTATGGGTGATAGGCCGTGGTGTGATGTAGCTCAATCCCTAGCCTGTTGGCGAGCTGTGCCTAGAGCGCAGAGGTGAACTGGGCGCCCCGATCACTGATGAGGTGGTTCAGGATGCTGAACCGGGCAACCCAACCGTTCAAAAGCGCTCGGGAGCCGGAGTCCATGGAGGCATCTGGCATCAGGATCGACTCGGGCCAACGAGTGGTGCGGTCTACCACTATGAAAAGGTAATGGTTACCTCGGGAAACGGGTAAGGGTCTGACGATGTCCACATGTATGTGGTTGAACCGTTCCCGGACGTGTTCGAAATCTTGTACGGGCGCTCTGGTGTGCCTGTGTACCTTGGAAAGCTGGCAATGGGTGCAGGTTCTGGCTCACTCCGCAATCTGCTTCCGAAGTCCATGCCAGATGAAACGTTCTGCCACCATACGGACTGTGGACCTGCTGGAAGGGTGGGAAAGGTCATGGATATGGTGGAAGACTTGCCTGCGCCACTGCTGGGGAGCCATTGGTTGTGGAGACATCGCACAGGACAGTGCCCTCACCACGAGGAGTCGGGAGATCCTGGAACTGCAGGCCCGTGATGGCAGTTCTGAAGGCCCACATCTCCTTGTTGGACTTCTGGTCCCGGGTGAGCTGGTTGAAGTCGAGGCTGGGTGTCAGCGCGCAAATGGCCAGTCGTGAGAGTGCATCGGCAACCATGTTGTCTTTCCCCGCCTTGTGCCGAATGTTGGTGGTGAACTCCGACACGAAGGAGAAGTGACACTGTTGGCGGGCCGACCAGGGATCTCTTGCCATAGCGAGCGCCTAAGTGAGGGGTTTGTGGTCGGTAAAAATGGTGAAAGGCCTCCCCTCCAAGAAATAGCAGAAATGATGCACCACCAAGTACATGCCCAGGAACTCACGATCGAAAGTGCTATACTTGAGCTCTGGCGGGCAAACAAATTGGCTAAAGAATGCCAGTGGTTTCCACTGTCCATTCACCTGCTTCTCCAGGACGGCGCCGATGGCTATGGCAGAGGCAGCGATGGAGAGCACCATGTGCAGGTCGGTGCGTGGATGGACGAGCAGGGTAGCCTTCGCGAGGGCATCTTTCGTGGCTTTGAATGCCCTGCTGGCCTCTGGAGTCCAAATGAGTGTCTTTTCTTTGACCGCGATGAGGCAAAGAGCAGCTGCATGATGCGTGCAGTGCCTGAAATGAAGCGGTTATTGAAATTGACCATACCCGCGAACTCCTGTAACCCATTGAGGTTGTCCGGGCATGGGAACTCCCTGATCGCATTGACCTTCGTAGCAGCAGGTGTGGCTCCTTTGGCCGTGATGGTATGGCCCAGGAACTGCATGGACTCTTTCCTAAACTGGCACTTGCCCGGATTGATCGTTAGGCCGAAGTCGGCCAGTCGGGAGAAGAGGGTGCGCAGGTGAGACTTGTGTTGTGCCCAGTCTCTGCTGGCGACAAGGATGTCGACCAGGTAAATGAATATGGAATTCAAATCCCTGCCCACTGTGTCCATAAGGTGCTGGAAGGTCTGGACGGCGTTCTTGAGCCTGAACGGCATGCGTAGGAACTCGGAACAAGCCGAAAGGGGTGATGATGGCCGTTTTGGGTATGTCCTCAGGGTGCACCGGGATTTGGTGATACCCACGCACCAGGTCGACCTTGGAGAATACCCTCACACCATGCAGGTTGGCCGTAAAGTCCTAGGTGTGAGGGATCAGGCAACGGTCAGGTACTGTCGCGTCGTTAAGCTGTCGATAATCTCCACAGGGGCACCAGCCGCCGGAGGCTTTCAGGACCAGGTGGAGTGGTGAGGCCCGAGGATTGTCAGAACGTCGAATGATCCCCAGCTCCTGCAGATGCGAGAACTCTTCCTTCGCTATCTGGAGCTTATCCGGTGGGAGCCGGCGTGCCTTGGCGTGGACCAGCGGGCCTTGGGTGGGGAAGTAATGAAACACCCCGTGGTGTGGTGAGGCGGCGGAGAACTGCGGCTTGAGGAGGGATGGGAACTCATCCAGGATACCCTGAAACTCGTCCTTGGGCGTGCTGACCATGGCCATCTGCGGCTACTCTGTGCGGGAGGCGTTGAGGCGAATGGATTGGAAGGTACGGGCATCTGCCAGTCGCCTACCTCGAATGTCTACCAGGAGTCTGTGGGCGAGGAGGAAGTCGACACCCAGGATGGCGGTTGGAAGGGATGAAACGGTGAACCTCCACGAGAACTTCCGCTGGCCGATCTGGAAGTGGACGGTTTTGTCTCCATACGTTTGGATCTCCGTCAAATTGGCTGCATGGAGGGGAGGTCCTTGAGGCCGGGATGATACTGATCTGGGCCCTGATGTCGACGAGGAAGCGTCGGCCGCTATCTGAATCCTGCAGGTAGAGAAGGCTGTGTTCTTGGCCAGCCACCGCAGCCATTAACAGCGGCCAGTCAGCTCGTTTCCCTGGAACGAGCAGGGCTGACGACACTTCCGAGCCTTGGCTCCCCAGCCCTGGTGGAAGAAGCAGAGGCCTGAAGTGGATGACTTGCTTCTGGCTGCTTTTTGAGGTCCCTGGATGTTCCACCACAGCGCTAGGGGAAGACTTGGCATGGTCATGCCTGCGACTCGTAACCTGCTGGACTGCTGAGCCCTCCGGGAATCGTTCAAGCCATAGCTCCTGAGCCTTTTGAGCAACCTTCCTAGGGTCAATGAAGCTCTCTTGGGATAGTACCGGCCAGATGTCTTCCAGCAGATGGTCGAGGAAGATGCGCTCGAAGAGTGGGCAGTTGGTGTGATTGCCCATGAGCGCGAGTATCTCGTCTATCAACTGGATTGGAGTTCTGTCCCCCAAGGCGTTGAGGCGCAGCAGCCGAGCAGCACACTGGCGCCTGGAGAGGCCGAGGGAGCCGGAGAGCACCCGCTTGATGGTCCCGTACTTATCTTCTGCGGGTAGGTGCTGAACATTTGGCAGTGGCCTGGTCCAGGGCAGTGACTACATGGTAAAACTTGGTCGAATCCAATGAAATCTGGCGGAGGTGAAACTGAGCCTCTGTGTGGCTGAACCAGGTCTCTGGCTCCTGAACCCAGAAGTCAGGAAGCTTGATGGCTATAGTGTTGATCGAAGTGTCGTTCATGTTGGGTCCAAAGATGTTTGAACTTGTCGGGGGTCACCAATTGTAGCGGCAGCTACACCGCTAACTGAAGGATCGCCCAACCAGGAGGATTGAGTTCAGTGAGCAAAAACTGATTTATTGCAGGCTGCCTGGCTGGTCTTATACTTCCAACCCGGACGGACCTGGGTGAGAACCGTGCTGGGGGGCCCTGACGTCACTGGGACATCACGTGGGTCCCCAAGCGTGGACTTATGAGCCCAGTGGCGAGGTCGGGAGGAAACCCCCGACGGCGCCATTTTGGCCGGCTGCCCCGCCGTGTGCGTGACAAGCGGGGCCGGTTCGCCTGCCTAATGGCGTACCGCCACAGCACCATCATATTCAAGGACGATTTCTTTTCTGCAGTTATTAGAATCCTGAGTGAGCCTCACAATAGTAAAATTACTCTGCCTTTCCTCCAACCCAACTGATCTTTCTGCACTTCATTGCTGCCTCATTTGCGTTATGTAGGAGATATCCGCCTGAAATGCTCACCAAACAAACTTTACCACTGCACTTTGGTTCATGTGACAATAAAACTTAACTGCTTTGGGAGATCATATTTTTCTTTATATCCTCGCTGCGTTTGAATCGAGTCAGCATATTAATTTAATCCCATGATTTTAAAATGCTGTTCTCCAACATCCAGATCTCCGTAACCTGTGATTCGTGTACATGTTTTTAAAAAAAGTGTGTAATTTAACCTTGAATATATTCATTACCCCTGAGGTCTACGTTATCCCAAGGGAAAACCTTCTAACAGCAGCTATTGTGTCAAGCTTTTCAGAATCTTTAGTGCTTCAACTTCCCTTGCAAACTTCAGTGAGTGTGAACCCTTCCTTGCAAGGCAATCCCTTCAACCAAGGAATCAACTCAGTGACCCGTTCCCTGAACTGCCTCCAATGCAAGTATAATCTTCCTTAAATGAAATCAAAACTGTATTACTCCAGGCACGTGACTGGAATTTCACCGTTAAGCTCTGCTGTCTGAAAAAATGGATTGTTCCTGCAAGATTGTAAAATAGACTTGGAAAATTGGCTCCTATTCCCTGTGCATAAAACTATCAACTTTTCCTTTTTCCCATCTGAGGTTATCTCTCTTAGTGTTGATAAATCTCACATCGGTGGGAATGTGGTGTTTAATTCCTACTCAAAATGGAACTGGTTGGGGAACCTTCTCCTACAAGTTCTATCTGACTGGTGCTCACTTTCAGTGGCAACAGGACAGTGAATGAAAAATAGAAAGCTGCACCTTATCACTGAATCTCTGGGAGCCTACATGGAGGACTATATTGTACCAAATATAATCTACTTTGATAATCATACTAATGATGTTAGAGCTCCAATCTCCAATGGCATTTAGTTGAGGTGTCTGCCTGTCCCGCATCGGACTTGTCAGCCACCAACGAGCCTGCAGCTGACGTGGACATTACCCCTCCATAAATCTTCGTCCGCGAAGCCAAGCCAAAGAAAAAAAGAATGTTGTGAACTTACTTTGGGCTCTGTTAAAAATGTGCTGCAATTGATCTGAGGAAGTAGCGGCTGCCCACTTGACATTGTATTTAATTAGAGTGCACTTTGGACAGTTCTGGCGCCCACATGATGAAAAAGAGGCATTGGAGAAGGTGTAAGAAAAACACAGCGATGGAACTGAGGTCTTCCGAAGAGCCCTGGGTGCTGAAATCTTCCTTATCGTATCAGAGGTTTGGATCTGGGCTCAGGTCACTGATGGTTTGAGCTGATGGGAGTCTTGTGTGGCCGCAGGGGCTGCAGGAGGCAAATCTACGGACACTTAGTGACTCCGAGGGGGACTCTTTTACTTCTCTTCCTCTGACTGTCAGGGGCACCGACCGGGCAATGCTGATGGCAAATCTTTGCTTTACAGCAGGCTCATGTAATATTACATTTCTGTTTTATTACATGACGATAAATAGCATCTGAAATTATGGGTTTATTTTATTTCTCTAGAAAATAAAACTGGAGATAATTTTATGTGTACAATGTGAAAGTTTGAGAGGTTGCAGAAAAAAATAATCCTATTGCAAGGCATATCAAAAATGTACTGGGGGGTTTAATTGGGCTGCGCGGGGTTGTGGGCCAAAATGGCTTGTTCCCTCTGCTGTATGTCTAAATTTAAAAATGTAAAAATTTTAAATATAATATTTAATTTTTTTTCAACATTAGTCCAATGTGGCTACTAAAATATACAACTTAAAACTGGGAAGAATAACTTTTATTTATAGAATGATGAGTTAGTGAATGCTTTTCAAGGGAGGTCGAATAACGTCACTGGGGAGAATGGAATAGAAGGGGCATATGCTGATGGGTAAGATAGTTGGAGGAAGTTGGAATAAGCAGTAGAAACGAGCTGGGCTGAATTTAATCTTGCAGTGGGTTTTGTTAGGCTTTGAGTACAGTTGGGCCAACAATCTGATGACCAAAGGGATGTATGGTTTTGGTTAGTAGCATTGAGGATATTGAACATTTTTTAACAGTGAACTGTGACGAAACGCTTGCATTTGGATAAGATTATTTTCGACGTGAGTAATGGATGCCTGATTTGGGATAAAATAGGCTTCTCGTAACTGCTCCAAGCATCACAGAGCAGAAATGATTAAGTGAGAAAATTAACCCGAATTTAAAATCAGGAAGGGTATTGAATGGGTATACAATGGGACTAACTGAAAAGCTGTCACAAAGTCAGTAAAGTTGCGATAAGATGAAAGGCTTAGGCTTCTTATTTGCATTTTTTTTGTGTTCTTTTCACCAGGATGTTGCTGGAACTGGAGGGTTTGAGTTTAGATGGGCTGGTTCTTTATTCCCTGGAGTGAAGGGGGCTGAGGGATGAACTTACAGAGGTTTATAAAATCATAAGGGACATGAATAAAGTGAATGCTCACTGTCTTTTTTCCAGAGTAGATGATTCTTGAACTAGCAAGCCTAGATTTACGGAAAGTCAGGAGAGATTTGAAAGGGACCTCGGGTAACTTTCTCATTCAGCGTGTGGTCCACATTCAAAATGAGCTGCCAGAGAAAGCGGTAGAAATGGACACAATCACAGTTCAAAGACGTTTGGACAGATTTTGTGGATGGGAAAGACTGAGAAGTGAGACTAGCCTAGAATGCCAACTTGTGTCAGCATGGACAATTTGGGCTGAAGGGCCTGTTCCATGACTGTTCTAATTTGCCTGTAACATTCAATCCCTCTATTTGAATGCACTTCCATGCATTCTCACCCCGTCTGCCTTTTGACCCCAGTATAACTCAATTGATTTGCTCTTAACTCTTGCAATCTTGCCTGTATTTCTGAGTTATCTCATCATGCAAAGAGGCCCTATGGTCTAACTCATCTATGACAACCAAGGCACCTTCCTGAGCTAATCCCTGCATGTGGTCTATACTCCTCTAAATCTTAGCTATCCATGTACCTGTCCGAATGCCTTTTAAATGTTACATTTGTCCCCACCACTACAAGTTCTCTGGCAGCTCAATCCATAAACTGCCCCTTCCCACTCTAGCTTGGGGGGAGGGAATACTGTGTCGATCCACCTTGTCTTTGTCCCTTGTGATTATAGACCTTCATAATGCCATTGGTGTGCCGGCTCCAGGAAAGATCCTCCAAGACAGTGACTCCCAAGAACCCACACCTGCTCATCCTCTCCACCTTTGCCCATAATATTTAAATACCTCTATCAAATCTCCCCTTATCTTTCTACATATGCAATGAGTAAATTCCTCACATTGATCTCAACAGGCTACGATCCCATCAATGATTTCAGCCAGCACCTTTACCATAACCTCTGTGAGCTCTTCCTTCAGTCTCCTTTGCCAAAGGATAAAAAGTCAATTCAGTCTCTCCTTTTAACTCAAGCCCCTCCAGTCCCATCAACCTCTTCTCCCCCCTCTCAGACTTAATCACATACTTCCTTTCTTTGAACCTTTTTCCACAGTGGGTCTGAGCAGTTGTAACTGCCTGGATTCATTTTGAAAACTTTGTAAACAAGCTGTTACCCTCCCCCCAGAATTCTTAAAATGGATTTGCTGAAGTGCAAAGGAGAAGGAGTTATTTTCTTCTGCAAGATCAGGAACAGCTGCCCCTCCCCCCCCTCCCCCCCCCCCACCTTCACCATCAGACTCCTCAACAAGAAATTCAAACTTTTACTTTTTCACTTTCTTCTTGGGAATCACTATCTCAGAGGATCTTTCACGACCCAGCACTCTAATGGCATCGTGAAGAAAGCACATCAGTGTCTCTACTTCCTCAGGAGTGTGAGGAGGTTTGGTATCGGAAACCCCAGCAAATTTTAGCAGATGCACGGTGGAAAGTGTGCTGACGGCTTTATCACAGTCTGGTATGGGGGCACCAATATCTCCCTGTATAAATCCCTGCAAAAGGTAGTGGACACAGCCAGGACATCACAGGCAGAATCCTCCCCACCATCGAGAACATCTACAGGGAACACTGCCGTCGGAGAGCAGCAGCGATCATCAGGGATCCACACTATCCAGCACACTGTCCATTCTCACTTCTAACCTCAGGAAAGAGATATAGGTGCCACAAGACTCGCACTGCCAGTTAATTTTAAGAACTCATTTAAGGACTTTTGTACTTGATTGATTTTTTTGTTCCCCTCGCTCTATTGCAGTCAGTTTGTTTACATTACATAGAAACATGGAAGCTAGGAGCAGGAGTAGGTCATTCGACCCTTCGAGCCTGCTCCGCCATTCAACGAGATCATGGCTGATCTTAAAGTTCAGTACCCCGTCCCCGCCTTCTCTCCGTAACCTTTAATAGATCTAATTCCCTCTTAAATATATTCAATGAACCTGCCTCTACTGCCCTCTGTGGCAATGAATTCCACAGATTCACCACCCTCTGGGTCAAGAAATTCCTCCTCATCTCGGTCCTAAATGGTTTGCCTATTATCCTCCAACCATGGCCCCGGGTTCTGGATTTTCCCATCCTTGGAAACATCCCATCTGCATCCATTCTGTCCAGTCCTGCCAGAATTTTATAGGTCTCAAGAGATCCCCTCTCGATCTTCTAAACTCCAGCGAGTACAATCCCAATTTGCGCAATCTCTCCTCGTAATTACTGTTTGTTTACCTGTGTATGTTGTCTACATTATCTGGCACTATCTTTCCTGCAGGAAATAGAATCTCAGGGTAGGATGTGAATGTTGTGCACTCTGACAATAAATCTGAAATCTTTCATAGGGGACTGAAGTGAAGGAGATGCAATCCCCCGGTCCTGAAAATAAAGCTGAATTTTCTTTCAGCTGAATTTGTTTTCTCTTTTTTTTCTTTCAGTGTCTCAGAGCGGCCTCAACGTGAAGAAGCAGAGGAGTCGTAGCTTTTTCAGCTCCTTCTTCTGTTGCTTTCGTGACTATAATGTGGAGTCAACTAACGGCAGCAGCAATGTTCAGTCCCCAACAGTGGAGGAGAATGGGTCGATCGCCAAGGTGCGTATTCCTCTGCTATCACAATTTTTTAAAGTTGTTTGCTGTTGGAATCTCTAATGTAAGCTGTATCTTGAATGACAATTTATCGCGTCTTCTGGTTTTAAGTAAAAGTGGATCATTAACTTTTTTATGACGAGGGAAATTGATTGAAGACCAAACTACAATAAAATCCTCATTATCTGGAATTTAAGCCACTGGCAAAAAAATTCAGTCAAAAATATGAACGTTTAAAATTGGCAACCCCTAGCAGTTAGTTTTGCCAATCACACAACACAATTTCAAGCACCTGGCAAATTCTCTGAACCGGCATCGACTAATCCCTGCAGATGCTGCATACTGGGCGTTTTATGGTCATCAGAAACAGTAAAAGGAAAGTGGCCATTTATCTGCTTCATAGTTTTAAAATATCCTACTAGTCATAAACTGAATGAATTAGTTCAAGGACATTTTGAGGAAGTGGACAGTTTACGGCAGAAACCACGTGCTGCCACTGTGATTGAACGAGAAAGAGTCTTCAAGATCCCGGTCATAAATTTCCTTGTTTGAATTGCCTTGCAGTTGTTAGAAAACCCTTGGCAATTCTTAAATCTTCCTGGTGCAAGTTGTCCCAGTACTCCAGATTTCCTTTGAGCTTGGGTATACAACTAATGAATCTTCATTGTATGATATCATGTTACTTTAATAATCGGGAGCCCAAATCTGACCATGTTGAAACATCTAGGGATGGAGAGGTGACATCTTTACTACTTTTGTATGTAGTTTTACCGACCTACCTTGTTTTTGGCTTGCCTCTTTTCAATGCCACGATGTCCAGGTTTCTGTTCACCCACATCTATTAGCATTAAGTAAAAACACAATGCTGGAGAAACCCAGCTGGTCAAACTGTGTCCTTTATGTAGCAAAGATACGTAACCAAACATCAATTATGTATTTTTATCTTGCTATATATAGGACACTGTTAGACCAGCTGAGTTCCTCCAGCGTTGTTTTCACTTCAACCACAGTGTCGGCAGACTTTTTCATTTAACTTTGATTAGGATTAATTGAGCTAGTCCAATTCCCCTGAAATTTGTCCCCCCTATTTAGTATACAATATCACCCCACTGTTCTCAAGTTCATCTGCATTCATGCTTGCTATCTCCTGTAGTCAACCCCATTGCTTGCCAAACCCCAGCTTTTATGTCTCTGGCATGTCTTTAGATTATATTCTCTTGTCCATTGGAAGCACCCAACTTTCTATCCTTGTTAATGTGTTGGCTTTTTCATGTTAAGGGTGTATTTTTTTAACAAAATCTTTTTAACTTTTAATTTTTTTAAATGTTTACAAATTAAATGTTGACATACATCACAGGAACAGGCCCTTCTGATCCACAAGTGTCTGCTGCCCAAATAAACCCTGGACAATTTTTGAACGGTGGGAGGAAACCAGAGCACCTGGAGGAAACCCATGCAGGCATGGGGAGAACGTACAAACTCCTCATAGACAATGCCGGCTTGAACCATGTTGCTGCAATAGCATCACACTAACTGCCACGTTAACTGTGCCACCCTCTGCAAAAAGCACTACTGATCCTTTATTGAAATGTAATCCTAAATCAAATTAAACAAGTTGTGGTACAAGTACTTCTGTTCATTCCTTTTCCCACATTACTTCTGAATTGGTTCCGTCAGCATGGATTAGGTTCTTGAGTAAAATAGAAATTGATGAAATGTTCAGCAGATTAGGCAACATCTGTCCAATGAGAAAGAGAGACAACACTTCGGCTTGATGCTCTTTCATCAGTTCTGCTAAAGGATTACTGACCTGAAAAGTGTTCTCGAGAGCAATCGCTTGATCCACTGTCTCCATTTCCCTCTCCGCTAATGTTGCTCGCCTTGCTGAATATTTCCAATATTTGCAACATTTCAGATGTCCAGGATTTGCAGCAATTTTCTTTGAAATTCTTAAACCCTCTCATTTGGAATGAACCCTCTGCTGCCATTGAGTCGAACATGATGTGCTCAGAGCAGTCAATCTCTGCCAAGTGGTCTGCAATGAACCCAACAGCAAACCTCCGTGGTGTGAAGCTTTGAGTTATTTAGCTTCCAATCTTCATCTCTGGTTTCTCTGTCCCAGCTCACTTTGCAGACGTGATAAATTATTATCACCTAATTGAGATCTTTCTTACACAAGTTGGCTAGGATTTATTACCCTATCAATCTTTTGATGCAGAGTTGTAAGATCACCCATTTTACAAGAGGGTTATCTATTTTGTGCAAGCAGTGGAGTTTTAGTTTGAGACATTGTGGTCAGCACAGGCATGTGGGTCAAAGGGCCTGTAACTGTGCCCTACAGTTGTGTGTTGTTCCATTTGGCTACATGTTTAATGGGCATTAAATGGCAACAATACTTGGGCACCATGGTTCGTGTAGCAGTTAGCACAATGCTACTAAGGCGCCAGCCACCTCGGTTAGAAACCAGTGCTGTCTGTAAGGAGTTTGCTCGTTCTCCCCATGTCTATGTGGGTTTTCCTCAGGAGCTCTTCTTTCCTTCCACTCTCCAAACGTGTGTGGTTATAGGTTAATTTGGATGTCATTGGACAGCACAGGTTTAAATGGCCGGAATCAGCTTTCACCATGTTGTTAAAAAAAATTTAAAGTGAACATTTCAGTATTGCTTGAGAGAACAAATGTAGTCCCTTGCATTCCCAATTGGTCAGTCGGCTTGGAGGCCAGATTGATGTGACTGAGGTAGCCTCAGCAATGACGTAGTAAGAAGGGCAAATTACTCATGCCATAAAGAAACAATTCAAATGCTTGCAGCTTAACGAAGAGTTGCTTATTTGCCAAAAAATGACTCTTTTCTTAACCAGCATTGAGGTTTATGTAATGGATCTACACAGACAGATGAGTGCAGATGTGCCACAGGCCAATGACTGTAGAGGAAGAGTACGGGATTTAACTGGAGAAACCAGCGAGTTTTGGAGACGTTACATTTTATAACAAGAGATCCCTATTGAGCTGGTTTGTGTAGGTAAGCCAATATCGTCAGTACCAGGCTTAGCAGTGAGGAGAAGTAGCCATAGTTTGGAAAAAAAAAGTCTGCTGCAAGTGAGCAGTTGTTTGGTGTCTTTTCCATAGGACTGAAAGGGAGGTGGCCTTCAACGGAGCAGCCAATTTGGGAGGGACTGCGTTGTGTTTTTACTTCAATCACGGTGTCTGCAGACTTTGGTGTTTTACTGAAGAGAAGAAGATCTCCTAAGAAAGGAGAGATCACCTTAATGGCATTGTACGGGATAATAGGGTTGTAATGGAAGATAGATCCCATTTGCATTAAGGGCTTGGATGGGGTAGAATGTGTTAATGATGTCCAGGAAAGTTACCTCAAACAATATGTAAATAGCCTACTTGTGAGAGGCAAGGCCTAACCTCAGAATGGGAAACAAGGCAGGATAAGTGACAGGGGGGGAGCACTTGTTCTGTAATTCTCTTAGTTTTAAAATTAATGTGGACAGTTTTATCTTTATCCATAATTATTCACCAGTCACGAATTGGGCAAGGCTAATTTTGATGGCATTAGACAGTGGTTTATTGGGAGAGTCTGAGAGCAAAACCCTGGAGAAGTTTTGAGCTGTAGGAGTATATAAAGAGTGTAAAATGTGGACATGAGATAGCTTCAGCAGGTAAGGTAAAGGAAAATTCTTAGAGATTCTATGTATATTAAGAGCAAAACGGTAGGTAGCTGTCAGATTTATTGTCGGAGTACAGGCACGATATCACATACAACCCTGAGATTTTTCTGCGAGCTTGCCTTCATTAGTCAGCCTATTGTGTAGAAGAGTTGGAATATTTATTGCAGCTTACAAGATGATGGTGAGACTGCACTGAATATTGTGCTTAGCTTTAGGAAGAATGTCTTTAGGTTGGAAAAGGTGCAGAAAAGCATTGCAAAGATGGTGCCATGACTGCGGGTAGGCAACTTGGCCATCATGGATGAGTTGAGCTTAAAGACCTGTTTTCATACGGTACAGCTCTGACTATGAATCTAAGGAAACCATCTCTTCAGACCAGCTATTCTACACAAAGTGTGCAGGGGCTCATCTGCTCACTCTAGCTCAGTGAACATGCACTTAGAACAGGAGGAAACTACAGATCATGGGTTACAGCCTGAAATGAGAACTGAAACACCACAAGAGCTGTTCGTTATTTTGTCAGTACATTCTTGAACTGACTAATTCCAAGCACAAATGTTCTTCATTGCTGCAACCAATTTAGCTCAAGTGAGAAGATATCCTGGCAGCCAATTTTGTCCACTATCATCCAAGCGGAATGCATTTTTTTTTTAAAGACGTTGATCAGTGAATATCACTGATTTTATTGATATAAATTTTATCGAGGTTCTACTTCAGAGATTGAAGCTCATGGAATGTTCAATTTGGCAAGAAAATTGGCTGCACGCAGGAAGCGAAGGGGATAGAGGCAAGATGTTGTTAGAGGTGGCATTCAATTGGAGCTGCAAGTATTTGGAATATTTGTGTCTGAATTACATGGGCAGAAAGGTCTGCGTCCATATTGTACCTGAGAACGTTGAACACTATCGCTGAGTACAAGCCCCTCAGCCCTCGATGTTGTGCCGACCTATATATATATATATATACCTACCCAAAAAAACCAGAAACGCTTCCTACCTCATAACCCTCTATTTTTCTTTCATCTCTGTGCCTGTCTAAGAGACTCTTAAATGCCACTAATGTTTCAACCTCCATCACCAACCCTGGCAAGTCATTCCAGACACCCACAACTCTGTATATTTTAAAAAAGAACTTGCCCCTGATGTCTCCCCGAAACTTCCCTCCCTTCACTTTGTAGAGATGTCCCCTGGTGTTTGCTATTCCTGCCTGAGAAATAAGTGGTGGCTGTTTACCTTATCTATGCCTCTCAGGATCTTGTAGACCTCCTCTCATTCTTCTTCACTTATTTTCCAATCCAGGCAAATCTCCTCTGGCTTCCACATCTTTCCTATAATGAGGTGACCAGAACTGAACTACGTGTGGTTTCACCCGAGATTTGTAGAGTTGCAACGTGACCTCTCGACTTTTGAACTTAATCCCCCTATTAATGAAGCCCAACATCTCATAGGCCTTCTTAACTATTCTATCAACCTGCGTAGCAATCTTGAGAGATGTGTGCATTTGGACCTTGATGGGGTGGAAGGATATAATAAACATAACAATTACAGCACGGAAACAGGCCATTAGGCCCTTCTAGTCCGCACCGAACCAAATACCCCTTTCTAGTCCCACCTCCCTGCACAATGCCCATAACCCTCCATCTTCTTCTCATCCATATACCTGTCCAACCTTTTCTTAAATAATACAATTGACTCCGCCGCCACTATTTCTCCCGGAAGATCATTTCACACAGCTACCACTCTCTGAGTAAAGAAGTTCCCCCTCATGTTACCTCTAAACCTCTGCCCCTTAATTCTTAACTCATGTCCTCTTGTTTTAAACTTTCCTCCTCTTAACGGAAATAGTCTATCCACATCCATTCTGTCTATCCCTTTCATAATCTTAAATACTTCTATCAAATCCCCTCTCAACCTTCTACGCTCCAAAGAATAAAGACCCAATCTGTCCAATCTCTCCCCATACTCCAGATGCTTAAACCTAGGCAACATTCTGGTAAACCTTCTCTGCACTCTCTCCACTCTGTTTATATCCTTCCTATAATTAGGCGACCAGAACTGCACACAGAACTCCAAATTAGGCCGCACCAACGTCTTATACAATCTCAACATCACCTCCCAACTCCTATATTCCATGCAATGATTGATAAAGGCCAGCATACTAAAAGCCTTCTTCACCACCCTATTCACGTGAGTTTCTACCTTCAGGGAACGATGTACCGTTACTCCTAAATCTTTCTGCTCTTCTGTATTCCTCAATGCTCTCCCATTTACCACATATGTCCTATTCTGATTCTTCTTACCAAAATGAAGCACCTCACACTTATCAGCATTAAATTCCATCTGCCATTTTTCAGCCCACTTTTCTAAGCAGCCCAAATCCCTCTGCAATCCTTGAAAACCTTCTTCATTATCCACTATTCCACCTATCTTAGTATCGTCTGCATATTTACTAATCCAATTCACCACCCCATCATCTAGATCATTAATGTATATAACGAACAACAATGGGCCCAATACAGATCCTTGAGGCACACCACTGGTCACCGGCCTCCAACCTGACAGACAATTATCCACTTCCACTCTCTGGCCTCTCCCTTTCAGCCAATGTTCAATCCATTTGACTATCTTAAAATTTATACCTAAAGACTGCACCTTCCTAACTAACCTTCCATGTGGTACCTTATCGAAGTCCATATAGACAACATCCACTGCGCTACCCTCATCCACATTCCTAGTCACCTCTTCAAAAAATTCAATCAGATTGGTCAAACATGACCTTCCTCCCACAAATCCATGTTGAGTGCTCCTGATCAGACCCTGTCTATCCATATTGCTGTTGGCAAAGACAGATAGTACAATATGCTGGGTAGATTGAAGGTTTAAATTTTAAAAAATGTTAGTGGATGTCCAAATTTTGACAAGTCTAGGTTGATGCAGGGAAATTTGAAATGGTCTACTTCAGACTTGATATAGTAAAGGATAGTGAAGAATACTGAAAAGCTGGAAGCAATGGAGGTCCAAAGATAACTGGGCATTGATGCAAATCTTTTCAAATGGTAGGGGGGTGCAAGGTATGAAAATTGTATGTATAGTTTAGCAATACCCTGGATGGGCCATACTTTGAGTACTGTGGGCAGATCGAGGCACCCATCTCAGAAGAGATTGGAGAAGGCCATTGTGGATTTGCTGAATTGGTGCAGCTGGGGTCATAATCTAAAAATTTGAGCCAGGCCTTTCAAAGTTCAAATATATTGTCAGAGTACATACATGACAGCACAAATAACTCTGAGATTCATTTTCCTGCAGGTTGGGCAGAATTTCTACTTGTCGGTAATACAAAAAAACTACTCAAGAAAAGATGCATATACAAAAGAGAGAAATGTAAAGAAAGAAGCACAAACAAATTGTGCATTACAGAAAATAAATATTCAATAATAAATAATGTGCAAAGTAAGAACTTTAAATGAGCCTCTGAGTTTGTGTGTGTGTGTGTGTGTGTGTGTGTGTGTGTGTGTGTGTTGTCCAGACTGAAGTTGTAAACTTTTGGAACTTCATTCTATAAACACCGAATGATATTGAGTTATTTGATCATTTAAAATTTGAGATTAGCAGATCTTTTTTTGTTCATTTCTATTTGGGGGTCAAGGCAGCCCGATCAACCAGAACAGGTTCACAGAGCACAATGTCCTTTTTCCTCTTACTCTCCTGCAGTTCCGTCCACCTGGTTGGTCCACTTTTCTGCAATTGTTAATGATCTCATTCCTCTTCTCGGGCTACTGTTCATTATCCTTCAATAGACGCCAAAATACTTTGTTCATAAGACGCAAGTGCTTTCTCACTTTTTGTTTGGAATTGATAACTGAAAGTTGAAATGTTTAATCTGGATGTGCATGGTAGACCATGCAACCCTGAAAGTGTCTACCTTGCGGTTTCAACAGGTGAGGCACTTAAATTACAATTTGTATTTATATCGCAGTAGAAGCTGATTTGGCCATTTAAACCTGTGCCACCCATTATGCCCAAAATAACCTCCACCCTCTTATATTTTGAAGGGTGGGTAGAAACTGGAGCGCTCGGAGGAAATGCATGCAGATGCGGGGAGAACATACAAACGCCTTACAGACAGATCCAGTTATTGCCATTGTAATAGCAACCGTGTCTGCCTGTCCCGCATCGAACTTGTCAGCCACAAACGAGCCTGCAGCTGACGTGGACATTTACCCCCCTCTATAAATCTTCGTCCGCGAAGCCAAGCCAAAGAAGAAGAATAGCCTTACACTATCCATGCCGTCCTGAAGATGGAGGTCCATAATTCCAAGTGTAGAGATTGTTTCACCAATCCCAGAGAGCATCTTGTCTTTGAGAAATCCTGATTGCAAGAAGGATGTAGATGCTTTGGAGAGAGTGCAGAGAAGATTTAACAAGATATTGTCTGGATTAGAGACCAAAGTTAACCGAACTAGGGCTTTTCTCTTTGAAAAGATGAGAGGTGACTTATTAGAGGCATACAAGATTATGAGGGGTGTAGATGGGGAGGACAGCCAGCACCTTTTTCCCGGGGCAACAGTAGCAAATACCCAAGGACTTCAGTTTAAGGTGAGTAAAGGAAAGCTTAAAGGAGATGTCAGAGGTAAGTATTTTACACAGAGTGGTGGGTGCCTGCAATGTATCGTCGAGGGTGGTGGTGGAGGTTGGTACAATAGGGGTTTTCAAAAGACTGTTAGACAGGCACATGAATGTAGGAAAGTAGAGGGTTATGGTAGGGAAGGATTAGATTGTTGTGGAGTGAAACATAAAAGTTTGTTGATGCTCTGATTGTAGTGAAAACACAGAAATGGTGGAGGAACTCAGCAGGTCCTGCAACGACCATAGGAGGTAAAGATATTTAACCAACGTTTCGGGCCTGAGCCCTTCTTCAAGATATGAGTAAAAAGCGGGCAGGCGTCTGAATTAAAAGGCTGGGGAGAATGAAAAAAAGTGCAGGGAGAAACATAGAAAAAAAAAACATAGAAGATAGGAGCAGGAGTAGATCATTCGACCCTTCGAGCCTGCTCCGCCATTCAACGAGATCATGGCTGATCTTAAAGTTCAGTACCCCGTCCCCGCCTTCTCTCCGTAACCTTTAAGAGCACAGACCAACAGACAAAAGATGATCATTGGACATGGATAGGACAGGAGAGGAAAGATGAAAATTGATTGGGTGAGGTGGCTCTGTGAATGCAAATCTGGAGGGAACGAGACAGAGGGAAAAGGAAAAAGTGAGAGACAACTCGAGGAAAGGAGAAATAGGAAAGGAGATTCGGGTTGGGGGGAGGTGGGAGGAGTGGCTAATGGAAACCGGAGAAGTCAATGTACGGCAAGGAGTAGGTTTATTATATAGATCAGCACAAATCATGGGCTGAAGGGCCTGTACTGCGCTATAATGTTCTAAGTTAGCAATTGGTGTTTATTTTTTTGGGCCTTGTTCACATTGGGACTTTTTAATCTAATTCTGTGATTTCCAGCCGAGTATGATTGATGTGTGCTAGTTCGTTAGGCTTTGAATATGTATTTCAATGGGCCTTGAGCGATTGTCAACAAAATTGATCTGCCTTCCGCAGGGTTTTTCTTGGCTAATTAAAATTCATTTGTCTCTTTATTTTCTTCCCAACTTCCTTTCCCACTCTTTGGCTCTGCAAACATGACATTAACCTGGGGATGTGTTCAGTGGATTCTGCCAACCCTCTGAGTGGCTGCTCATGCATCAGCTTGCATTGTGAATATTGGCAGACAGTTTTGCTGTAAATAGTTTTGCAGCTCCAACTGATCCTTAACAGAGGCCCAAAGAGGTAGGTTTTCTGGAAAGCAATCAAAATTGGGGCTGACTAAAATTCTTCCCCTGTTTATTTAATCTGGAGGCATGGGCCCCATTCACGTGTCACTGTATGCCTGACTTGGAAAGCAAATCACTTCACTAGGGAAGAAACTTTGAACCATTCTGGTCAGCGTTGCTCCACAACCATGCTCTTAAATTAAAATTTTTAACATTTAAATTTAGGCATACAGAACAAATAACTGGCCTGTGCCACCTAATTACCCTAATTGACCTACAACCGCCCCCCCCCCCCCCCCCCCAGTACATTTTGTTTTGAACAGTGGGAAGAAACAGGAGCCCATGGGGAGAATGTACAAATTCCTCAAAGTGCAGAAATCAAGCCCTGATCCCAATAGCATTGCGTCAACCGCTACGTTAACTGTGCTGCCCTTGGCTCTATTGCCCAATTATTAACATCACCATTGGTGAACAAACTTTAACAAGAAAAAGACACAAATCCTGGTCAGAAGAGCCTGATTTTTGAAGAAAGCTGTTCTCAGTGGAAATTCTGGAAGAGCTAATAATACAAGTACTGCACAGCTGGCTTGAGAATTGGTTATCAGACAGAAACTAATGAGTGGGAATAAATGGGTGTTTCTAAAGTTGGAAGGTGAGTGGGGCTCTGCATGCATTGGTCCTTGAGTCTCATCTATTCACGTGGGGAAGAGGACCAAGGACTTTTTAGCAAGTTTAATGATGACATAAAACTAGACCAAGAGCAAGGAAGAGGGGGGAAAAAAAACATTTCAAATAGAAATAGAAATAGTTGAGTGGGTAATAATTTCAGATTTATTGTCAGAGTACGTACAACATCACATACAACCCCAAGATCCTTTTATCCTGTGGGCGCAGCAGAATTACCACTCATTAGTAGTGCAATACAAAATAATGTACGCAGCATATAACATATAAACAAATAAAGAACTTTATTACATCTACAGAAGGAACACATTGTGGGGAAATTGTGAAGTCACACACCTTGTTTCAATGGTGGCAGATTAAGTTCTTTGGCTCGGCTTCGCGGACGAAGATTTATGGAGGGGGTAAATGTCCACGTCAGCTGCAGGCTCGTTTGTGGCTGACAAGTCCGATGCGGGACAGGCAGACACGGTTGCAATGGTTGCAGGGGAAAATTGGTTGGTTGGGGTTGGGTGTTGGGTTTTTCCTCTTTTGTTAGTGAGGTGGGCTCTGCGGTCTTCTTCAAAGGAGGTTGCTGCCCGCCGAACTGTGAGGCGCCAAGATGCACGGGTAATGTAAATAACTATGTGTTTCATGAATTATACCATCAACACAATGAAAGACTTGGCCTAACTTTAAACAAAAAGAAAACTGAAGTAATGGTAATATCAAAGAAACCTGATATTTCAAATTGTAGGATTGTATTGGGAAATGAAATCCTGAAACAAGTTCGTAACCTCAAGCACCTTGAACAAGGGAACATCTGATGGCAAATGCAAAGTAGACATCAAAGCAAGAACAGGATTTATAGAAACGAGAAGCATCCTGACGATAAAGTAGCAATTGACGACTACCTTCGAACTCCCAGCTGCTACGTTGAAGTCTGGCTACGAGTCATTGACCATCACAAATGCAATGGGGAGAAAATGAAGCAATGCAGCAGAGATGCGGTTTCTCGGAAGAATGTGATGCATATCAAATACGGACAGGATAACAAATGAAGAAGTTCTACAAAGAACGAAAACAAAACGTACATTACTTAAAAGAATCATTGGACTCATATCATGCAAAGAGATATATTAGAACATTTAGTTTCAACTGGAAAGCTGGAAGGAAAAAGAAGCAGAGGCCGACTGAGAAAGAAAATGACCGATGGATTAACATCGTGGTTAGAAACAGGGGAGGCAATAACTACAATTCAAAGGGTCAGAGACCACGATGGATGGATGGAGAGACATGATGGCCCACACTGAATGGCAAGGCACCTGAAGAGAGAATCATACAAGGCCTTGTTGAAAAGGCCACACCTCAATTATTTGCAGATTTGGTATCCTTTCCTGAAAAAGGATTTACTGGCATTCAGGGGAATACAGGAAAGATTCACTGCGCAGCCTATAGAGGAAAGATTGAGTTAGACTAGACCTGTATTTTTCAGAGTTTCTAACTCATTGAAGCTTGTAAACATCTTGTAGGTTGTGAAAGACTGCAGAGAGGATGTTTTCTTGGTTAAGGAGTTTAGTAGCAGGGATCTCGGACTCAGAATAAGGAGTTTTGATAAGATGAGATGAGTGGTGAATCCAGGATTGTGACTGATAGATTTATGGAATCAAATGAAATGGGTTGTGCAGGAAAACAACATTGAGTTAGAAGATCAATTATGATGAATGGTGGAACAGGTTATAAAGTACCAAATTACCTACTCCTATGTACCTTGATGAAGAGCTCAAGCCCGAAACGATGGTTACACTGTTTGACCTGCTGGGTTTCTCCAGCATTGTGTTTTGACTTTTACCTACTCCTATATCTTATGTTTGTGTTACCAGGGATTAGAGATTCTGATTTCTATATAAACTGAACAACCACTACAGTGAAATAGGAAGAGCAAAACTATTCTTATTTGTTTTCTTAGTAGTCATCTTAAAATAGTGTATTTTTGAACTGATGAGAAAGTGACCAGAGTGGATTTAATACTGCACAGGTTAAGCACATGATTAAATTTAATATTAAACTTTGAGAAACATAAAGGACAATCACAATGTGGGATATTAACTTTTAAGGCACATTTCAAACGATTATGGAGCGATCCCAACATGCTTCAAAGTCGCCGCCATTGCCCCCGTGCTGAAGAAATCATCTGTGTCTTGCCTCAATGACTACCAGCCTGTCGCACTCACATCCACCGTCGTGAAGTTCTTCGAGAGGCTCATCGTCGGAAACATCAAGCTCCTGCTGCCCCCGTCACTAGCCCCTCTGCAGTTCGCATGCAGACCCAACCACTCTACGGACGATGCCGTCGCCACCTCCCGCCTGGAAAACAAGGACTCGTATGTTCGAATGCTGTTTCTTGACTTCAGCTTGACCTTCAGCACAGTACCCGATAAGGAAGCTGAGCCTGCTGGGCCTAAACACCTCCTTCTGCAATTGGATTCTTGATTTCCTGTCGGGAAGACCTCAGGCAGTGTGGATCAGTAACAGCATTGGTGGGGTGGGGGTAAGGCTGTGTGCTTAGTCTGTTCGCTCTGCTGACCCATGACTGTGTTGTAAAACACAGCTTGAACCGCATCATTAAGTTCGCTGACGACGTGATCGTGGTGGGCCTTGATAGTAAGAATGATGAGTCAGCGTACAGAGGTGAGGTACAGTTGCTAACGGCTGGTGCAGAGCCAACAATCTGAATCTGAACGTTAATAAAACCAAACAGATGGTTGTCGACTTTAGGAGGGCCTGGGGGGGATCACTCTCCAGTGACCATTGACGGCTCCAACGGTGAGGTTGTCAAGAGTATCAAGTTACTTGGTGGAAAATCGCACCTGGTCCCATAACACCAGCTCCATAACCAAGAAAGCCCAGCAGCGCCTCTACTTCCTGTGAAGGCTGAGGAAAGTCCATCTCCCACCCTCCATTCTCACTGCATTCTACAGAAGATGCATTGAGAGCATTCTGAGCAATTGCATGACCACCTGGTTTGGAAGCTGTACTTCCTCCAACTGTGAGACCCCGCAGAGGATAGTGAAGTCAGTGGAACAGATCACTGGGGGCTCTCTTCCTACCATGACAGACATCAAGATACATGATGCACGTGGAAAGCAATAAACATTGTGATGAACTTTACACACCTCTCAAATAAACTTTTCTCTCTTCTGCCATGTGGTAGGAGGTACCATAGCATTCGGGCTCTTGTGTCTAGATTGGGCAACAGTTATTTTCCCCCAAGCCATCAGGCTCCTGAATTCCCAGAATTTATGTACATAGGGTACCGTAGACTGTTACTATATACGTCTTAATATTTAAACTTCAATTTTAACTTCTATTTATGTAAATCTGCTCCGTGTACCTGGAGAAATGCTATCTCATCTTTACCATGCACTGTGTGGTATAAATGACAAATAAAAGTGGCTTGACTTGCATTTGATTGCAGTGAACTCAGTGACTCTGGTTCAAATCCGGCGCTGTCTGTAAGGAACTTGTACGTTCTTCCCGTGACTTACAAGGATTTCCTCCAGGTGTTCCAGTTTCCTCCCATGTTTCATCGATATGGGGTTAGTCAGTGAATTGGCACATGGGTGTGATTGTGCAGCATGGGCAAGTGGGCCGAAGGGCCTGTTACCTTGCTGTATCTCTAAATGAATAAAATTAGATATATTCATAGTGGAGCTTACCTTGATAATTATTGTGATAAAAGAAAAAAAAATCCTCATTTATGGAGCTCTTTCTCAAGGTGAAAAGATATCAGTGATAGAAAGAATGCAAAGATTTACTAGGATATTATCGGGACTTCAGGAAATAAGTTACAGGGAAAGGTTAAACAAGTTAAGAATGAGGGGAGATTTAATAGAGGTATTTAAAATTATGAGGGAGACAGACAGAGTAAATGTAGGTAGGCTTTTTCCACTGAGGGTGGGTGAGATACAAGCCAGAAGAAATGGGTTAAGGGGAAAGGTTTAGGGGGAACATGGGGGAGATCTTTTTCGCATGGAGAGTGGTGGGAATGTGGAAAGAGCTGCCAGTTGAAATGAATGCATGCTCAATATTAAACATTTAAGAAGAATTTGGGCAGGTCCATGGATGGGAGGGGTGTGGAGGGCTAAGGACTGGGTGCAAGTCAGTGGGACTAGGCAGAAAAATGGATAGCCACAGACTAGAAGGGTCAAAGGTCATGTTTCTGTGCTGTAATGTTCTGTGGAGACAGTAAATGAAAAAACTTGTATAGATGCAGAGTGAACCAAAAAGCCAGAAGCCTGTGAGAACTCAGAAACCCAAGGAACAAAGCAAGGACAGGTCGGGTGGGGAGAGCTAACCTTGAATAAGCAAAGAAATGAAGGAGGGCATCAAACGAAAAACTCATTCATACAAAGTGGCCAAAAGTAGTGGGAGACTGGAAGATTGGGAAAACTTTAAAAAAACAAAGAATTGCAAAGCAATGAAGAAGGAGAAGATAGATCATGAAAGTAAATGAGCACAAAAACTAACAGTAAAAGTTTATATAATTATATAAGATGGGTAAAATGAACATGGATCACTTGGAAGATGAAGAAGAATTAATGTTGGGTAATGCAGAAATAGCCGAGGCTTTGAGCAACTATTTAGTGTCGGCCTTAACGGAGGGATGTTGTGGATGTGGTGAGAGGAGAGGACATCGATACAGTCGCTATCACTGAACAAATACTGTTGAGCAAACTAGTGGCCTGAAAGGTCGATAAGTCCCCTGTTCCTGATGGAATGCATCCCAGGGTATTGAAAGAAATGGCGGAAGTTTTAGCAGAGGTACTGGTGATAAATTATTAGTAAAGTTTTCTGGACTGTGGGCAGGACACAACAAGTATCACACATCCGTTTTAAAAGAGAATGTTGGTAAAAGGCAGGTAACTACAGTATAGGGGAGTTAGCATAACGTGGAGTCGGGAAAATGTATGAAGCTGCCATTAAAGAAGAAATAGTGAGACATCTAGATAGAAACTTCCATCAGGCAAATGCAGCATGAAGGGAAGGTTATGCTTGACCAATTTACTAGAGTTCTTTGAGAATCTAATGAGCACAGTGGATAGAGCAGGATGTGTATTTGGATTTTCAGAAGATGTTTGATAAGGCCCCCACATAAAAAAGCTATCCATTAAGCATGGAGCTGGCTGGGGGGTAAAATATTAACATGGATCGAGGACAAGAATACCAATAGAAGACAGAAAGCTGAGATAAAGAGATGTTTTTCTGGGGGCAATCAGTGGTGAGCAGAGCGCTGCCCACAGTGCTGGGCCCACAACTGTTCACAATACATATTAACGATTTGGAAGAGGGGATCAAGCGTTGCGTATCCAAGTTCACCAATGACACTAGACTGAATGGAAAAGCAGATTGTGCAAAGAATGCAGAGGGCATAGAGAGATGTAAGTAGGATAAGTGAGTGAGCAAAATGGAGTACAATGTGAGGTTGTGCACCTTGGAAGGAAAAATAGAAGATCAGCTTATTATTTAACTACTGAAAGATTGCAGCCTGCTGTTGTGCAGAAGGACTTGGGAGTGAGTGTTTGTGCATGAATTGCAAAAGGTTGGTTTGCAGATGCAATAGGTAATCAAGAAGGCAAATGGAATGTTGATCTTCAATGTTAATGGAATTGATTTTAAGAGCAGGGAGAATTTAGAAGAATGAGAACAAATCTTGTAGAAACATATAAAATGGTAAACAAGGTAACGCCAGAAAAGTTGTTTCCACTGTTAGGTGTGACTAGAACTAGGCCATAATAGACAAGTCCATAATGCCCATAAGATTTAGGAGCAGAATTAGACCATTCAGCCCATCAATTCTGTTCCACCATTCAAATC
This sequence comes from Narcine bancroftii, assembly GCF_036971445.1. NCBI lineage: Eukaryota > Metazoa > Chordata > Chondrichthyes > Torpediniformes > Narcinidae > Narcine > Narcine bancroftii. Next base: position 485,469,469 of record NC_091469.1, on the reverse strand, counting down.
ATTACTGATGTGTTTTTCCTTTCAACCCCATTCTCTTGCCTTCTCCCCATAACCTATCAACAGCTGCTTTAAATCTACCCAGTGACTTGCTGCCACAGATGGCTGTAAAGATTGAATTTCACAGATTCACCACCCTCTGGCTGGACTCATTTAAGGACCCTTACTATTCCATTGTATTGATCCTCTTTTTTTCTTTCTGTGTTACACAGTTAGTTTGTTTATATTTCTTTATATGTGTATGTGGAGTATATTTTTTTTCCACTACCAATTAGAGGTAATTCTGCTGCGGTGTTACAGGCCCAAAGGACCCCAAAACCCAGCAGCAATAGATATTCACCAAGACAAATGGTTACTTAAACAAAAGTTACTTTTAATTATCTTTAAACATGAAAACAGGATCAAACTTATTGCTATTAACTTAACCCCCTTCTAAATCTAAGTGCACGTGTATGTAATGTGTGTGCAAATTCAGAAAAGTACTTTGATTCACAGTCCAATCTCACTTCTCATTCCTCCAAGTTTACTGGTATCAGGCAATTCTTATACCGTGCACAGAATTTAACATTTATGAATTTCATCAGGCTCTGATGCTTGAAAGGTAAATGGTTACCACTCAGGAAGGTTCTTTTCGGTTTTGGGAGAAATTTGTTGCTTGTTGGACACCCACAACTGATTCCTTTAGATCAGCCACTTCAGTGTCTTGCCGAAGAAACTTGCCCGATCAGAGTTTCCAGATAAAGACCTCTTTCTTTCAGGTCACCATAGAGTTCCTTCTCTGTTTCTCTTATTTCAAATGAAACATTATACAGCAGCCAACTCTTTTTGTATTGGCCACAAGGGCTTTGACCAGGCTGAACTGAGAACTCACAACCCTCTTCAAAATGGGGTTTTCCACAAGCTTTTCAGCTTGTCCTGTTCCAGTCCCAGCTGCTGAATTCCCTCTCTCTCTCTCTCTCTCTCTCTCTCTCTCTCTCTCTCTCACACACACACTCACTCACACACACACACACACACACACACACACACACACACACACACACACACAGAAAAACCACATGACCTTCTTAGAACAGCAAACTGCGCTCAGACTGCGGCACTGGACCCAATCTTCTGAGTCCGTTCATCTATTGCTTTCCAAAACAATAATCCATTACTCCACAGCATGTCCAATTAACACCTACTTGTGAAGTTCTTATAGGCACTCTTCAGTTTCTGCAAAGGCACTCGGAGCCTGGACTGTCTGGCTTGAGCAGAGCTCTGGCATTTAAAATAGATCTGTTTTGAAATGTTGGTATCTGTGTGTGACCTAACTAAAAGACTTGCCACAATTTATCTCCTTTAAAACATATCAGTATACAATATAAAATATAACATAATCTGTCACAGTGTCCATATGAAAAAGAATCTCAGGGTGTATGTATGTCATGTGTGCACTCTAACAATAAATCTGAAACCTGAAGAAACTTCTCATCTCTGTCCTAAAGGAATGTCCTTTTATTCTGAGTCTGTGGCCTCTGGTCCTCGATTCTCCCAGTTCTAGAAACATGTCCACATTCACTCTATCTAGCCCTTTCAATATTTGGAACATTTCCATGAGATCCTTCCTCATCCTTCTAAACTCCAGTAAGTACAGGCCAGGAGCCATCAAATGCTCCTCATGCCTCGAGATTCCGGGGTGTAGATTTAGGATGGAGCTGAGGAGAAACCGCATTTCCCAGAGAGTGGTGAATATGTGGATTTCTCTGCCCAAGGAAGCAGAAGAGACTGCCTCATTAAATATGCTTAAGAGAGTTAGATTTCTTGCATAGAAGGGGAATTAAGGATTATGGCAAAAAAGGCAGGTAGGTGATGTGGCCATTAACTTATGGACTGGTGGAGCAGGTTCGACATGCCAGATGGATGACACATGCCCCTGTTTCACATGTTCCAAGATGATGTTAGTTACAAAAGGGAATAAAACTTTAGAACCCTTGCTGGAATGATCAATTTTTTGGATGCAATGGATACTGATTGGGAGCAAGAAGTGAGCTCATAAACAGATGAAGGTTTGATGCAGAATTAGGAAATATCAGACTTAGCCTGTGTGTGCGATTTTCACATTGGACCTGGAAGGCAAAGTACCTGCAAAATGAGAGTGTCAAAGTACAAATTGTGAGAGTAACTCAGTTGATTTCATACAACTTTACAAAAAATTGCTGGATAAACTCAGCAAGTCTTTAATGTAACAAAGATAAAGATACTTAACCAATATTTCTGGCCCGAGCCCTTCATCAAAAACAGCAGGTATCTGAATGAAATGGTGGAGGGAGGGGGGCAGTGACACAGGCAAGAGGTCACAGATGGATATGGGAGGGGGGGGCACAAGAGAAAAAAAAAGCTGAGAAGTGATAGGGGAGAAGGTAGCTCTCTGAATGGAGAGGGAAAGGGCTGGAGGAAAGGAGACAGGGATGAGGAAGAGAAGGAGAACAGAGTGACCAAATGGAAACTGGAAAAGTTGATGTTAATGCTATCCGGTTGGAGAGTGCCCAGATGGAAAATTAGGTGTTGCTCCTCCAATTTACGGAAGTTCTTGGTTTGCAGTGCATGAGGGCCATGGACAGACACGTCGATACGGGAGGGGGTGCAGAATTGAAATTTAAGACAATTTTGGTGTTCAACTCAAAACCGTAGTTGGGGCAAAACTGAGATGAGTAATTGATTCCAAGCGAGAATCGGCCCAATGAACGTTGGCGAAGGACTTTAGGGGGAAATAGAGCAGAGGTGAAGAAGCAAGAATAGTGAACCTCCAGCATACTTTCTCATTTGTAGCAGGTCATTTCAAAATGTCAGCTTGTTTTGATGCATTCCCCCAACACTGCAAACTAATGAAGCCTCTTTGCTGAATACTGATCTTGATTTTGTATTTCGTCTGAAGTGTTTGAATAGTGATATCTCAGCATTAAGAATAGATGGAAAATCAAGCCTGCTGGATTCTATCAGTTTGATTACAATATTACTGGCAAAGGTGGATAAACTGGATCTATTACACTGGACAACAATTTTTTTTTAATTGTTTGCTTCCTGAGAAAAAAAATTGGGGATTATGATAGACAACTTCAACCTGAACACAAAGATAATTTCAGATTTTCTGTATCACATAGGATGTTGGAGAAACATTAAATTAACTATTACTGAATTTAGCATGTTTTATTGCTTGACTTCCAACTGCCACTGAGCCAAGCTCTCCGGTTGACTGTAAATGTTGCACAACAAATGTGAGAAGCCCAGGGTTTATCTTGGTCACCAATTTTACAACCGAAGTGGAACTCCTAGGCTTTCTTAATAAGTGCAGTCATGTTGCATCTTTGAGCCTTAAGCGTATACTTGCCGTAAATGTAACAGAATGTATTGTACTGTTACAACACTGATGGGACATTTCTGCTGTATTGAATGTGAGCTGCTTTTATAGCCCAACTGCACATGCCCAGGCCTAAGACCACCTTTGCAAGGCACCTGCACTGAGTGCATGCCCAGGCCTGCTTGAACTGACCAAAGCAGAGACAATATACTAGTAGACTTAAAAATAGGACCAGGGAATCACAAAAAATAGGTTACACCTGAAAAAAGGTATGTGATAGAAAATTTTTAAGTCGATTTTCGTGATCAACAGCTCAAAATCCGTTAAATCCACCCATATAACCATATAACTGTTTACAGCGTGGAAACAGGCCACGTCGGCCCTTCAAGTCCACGCCGGTTCACTTGAACAATGCAACAGATTCACTTCTTCCTGTAAAGTGGAAAATCTTACAAAAGTGTTCAGGAAGCAAGATCTTCATTGTCCAGTGTGTGTTCCTTTCAAGGAGGGAATTAGATTAGCAATAGCTTGTAGGATAACCTACTGGTTCCAATTCCCAACCTGGTCACAGAAGGTTATGAAGATGACTTGCCTTTTTATAATAAACCAATAACAAAGCACTTCATCTGCGGTCTTCTTGCTGTGTTGAGTCCAAGAGCTCTGCACTTACAGAGACTGTAAGTGCTGCACATGCAAGCTCTCAAAACAGACCATCCCCTGCGCGTCTGGGATAGTGTTATGATAGCTCCTTATGATGATGAAGGTCCAGTCTGAGAACCAGAGACGTTTGCGATTAATGGCCCTGTTGAATCATCCTTCTGAAGTCTCTGTTGTGAGTGTGCTGTGACCTAAACTGTTTTGTCAAGTCCAAGAAATCACAAATGTCTGTCATGTGCAACCCATTGAGATTATTGCTGAAATTATGACACAGGCTTCACATCCCGCTCATGGCAAAATGCAGATCCCATTCCAGGTTTTCATAAGCCTGTCTCCTCCTGTATCCTTCCTTTTCCCTGAACCTTTGTTTCCTGTAGCTGGGTGAACAGAACTGCTCTGTGTGGTCTTACAGTTGGAACTTTACCTCCCGGCTCCTGTTCTCAGTACCCGGACTGATGGAGGCAAGAGCGCCACATGCTCCCTTCACCACCATCCTTGGGATCATTTCTGGGGCAGGTCTGACCTCTACAAAAGGGATGGGCTGCACCTGAACTAGAGGAGGACCAATATCCTGGCAGGAGGATTGGCTCGAGCTGTTGGGGAGGGTTTAAACTAGTTTGGCAGGGGCCAGGAATCAAAATGAGAGTGAAGAGATAAGGGTCATAGGGAGACAGGGAGCTACGACGGAGAAAGAGGAAAATAGAAGAGTCAATGACCTCAAATGAGGAAGGGCAGGTGAGCAGGCAGGAGAAAGTGCTGTTCAACAGGAATACGATAAATATCATCAGTAGTGGGTCTGAGGGCACTGTACTTAAATGCATGTAGCATTAGAAAGAAAGTAGATGACCTGGCTGCACATTTTCAGCAAATATGACATTGTGGCCATTACTGAAACATGGCTCAGTGAGGCACGCGATTGGAAGCTCAATTTCCAAAGATACACAGTGTATAGGAAAGATAGGCAGAGGTCGAGGCAAGGAGCTGATGGTAAGTGATGACATTAAATCAGTAGAAGGAAGGGACATAGGGTCAGCAGTAGTAGAATCGGTACGGGTTGAATTAAGGAATGACAAGGGTAAAAATACCATATTAGCAGTTATATACAGGCCCCCAAACAGTAGCTGGGAAGTGGACTATGAGTTACAGCTGGAAATAGAAAGGGCATGCCACAAGGATAATGCAAAAATAATTATGGGGGATTTTAACATAACAGAGGATTGGGAAGGGCAGGAAATTACTAGATCCCAGGAGAGAGAGTTTGTCGAAAGCTTAAGGGATGGCTTTTTTGAACAGCTTGTAGAAAAGCCCACCAGGGGATCCGCAGTTCTGGATTGGGTGATGTGCAATGAACCTGAGGTCATTAGGGAATTAAAGGTATTAGAGCCTCTAGGAAGTAGTGATCATAACATGGTTGAATTTATTTTCAAATTTGAAAAAAAAGTTATCGAGTGTATCAGTTTTTCAGTGGAATAAACAAAATTATGGTGGCATGAGAAACGAAATGGCCCGAGTTGACTAGAAAAGCAAACTAGTTGGAGGGTTAGCAGAACAAAATTGGAAGCTATTTTTACATAAAAGTAATAAATAAATATGCAGGATAGATATATTCCAAAGAAAAGGAAATTTGTCAATGGAAAGATGGTACCAATGTGGCTAACAAAAGAGGTGAAGGCCAAGATAAAAGCAAAGGAGTTAAATTTAGTGGGAAAACAGAGGACTGGGAATCTTTCAGAAACTTACTGAATGAGACAAAGAAAGTCATTAGGAAAGAAAAGATGAATTATGAAAGGAGATTGGCAAACTATATATAAAAAAGGATACTAGGAGTTTTTTAAATATATAAAGTGTAAAAGAGAGACACGCCTAGACATAGGACCGATTGAAAACGATGCTGGGGAAGTTATAATGGGTAATAAAGTGATGGCAGAGGAACGATATTTTACGTCAGTCTTCACTGTGGAAGACATTAGCAATAAACCTGACAGACTGAGGTTTCAGGGAGTAGAATTAGATGGAGTTAGAATTACTGGAGAAATAGTGCCAGGCAAGATGAATTGATAAATCTGGACTGGATGAGGTGCACCCACAGGTTCTAAAAGAGGTAGCTTTGGAGATTGTGGACCGAATGGTGATGATTTTCCAGAAGTCGATAGAGACTGGCATGATTCTAGAGAATTGGAAGGTTGCAAATGTGGTTCTGCTGTTTAAGCAAGGTGGGAGACAGAAAAAAGGAAACTATAGGCCTATTAGTCTTGACGTCAGTGATTGGGAAGATATTAGAGACGATCCTCAAGAACATGGTGATGAAATACGACAGGATAGGTCCAAGTCAGCACGGTTTTTTGAAGGGTAGATCCTGGCTGACCAAAGTAGAATTTTTTGAAGAAATCTGAGGTTGAATGGACAAAGGGGAGGCTGGAGATGTTGTATATTTGGATTTTCAGAAGGCTTTTGATAAGGTGCCACATGTGAGGCTGCTTAATAAGATGAGAGCCCATGGAATTACAGGGACAATATTAGATTGCATAGAAAATTGTCTGATAGGCAGAAAACAAAGGGTTGAAACAAAAGGATCCTGTTCAGGTTGGCTGCCTGTCACAAGCGGAATTCCACAGGGGTCAGTCTTGGGGCCGCTACTGTTTACAATTTATATTAATGATTTAGATTGTGGATTGAATGGTTTTGTGGCCAAATTTGCAGATAACACCTATCTTGGTGGAAGTGTTGACGAAACCGAAAAGTTGCAAAAGGATATAGACAGCTTAGGGGACTGGGCAAAAAAAAAAATGGCAGATGAGGTACAATGTTGAGAAGTGTTCAGTTCTACATTTTGGTTGTGGAAATAAACGGGCAGAGAACTATTTGGATGGGGTTAAAATTCAAACCTCGGAAGTACAAAAGGACCTGGGTGTCTTCATGTAGGGAAACCTCCAAGTTAATGACCAGGTTGGATTGGCAGTGAAGAAAGCGAATGCTATGTTGGCATTCATTTTAAGAGTAAAGAGGTGTTGAGGCTGTATGTGGCACTGGTGAGACCTCATTTGGAGGACTGTGTGCAGTTTTGGGCCCCTTATCTTAGAAAGAATGTGATGTTGTTGGAGAGAGTGCAGAGGAGATTTACTAGGATGGTTCCTGGAATACAAGGGCTACGTATGAGGAATGTTTGGCAGCTCTTGGATTCTATTCTTTGGAGTATAGAAGAATGAGAGGGGATCTCAGAGAAACATTTTGAATTTTGAAAGGTTTTGACAGAGTGGATATAAATAAGATGTTTCCATTGGTGGGTTATCCATTTAAAACAGACGAGAAAAAACTTCTTTAGTCAGACGGTCGTGAATTTGTGGAACTCATTGCTGCATACAGCAATGGAGGCTCGATCACTGGGAGAGTTTAAGCAGGAGATTGATAAGTATCTAATTGGTTGAGGCTTCAGGGGATATGGGGAAAAGGCTGGCAATTGGAACTAGGTGTGAGTATAGTTCAGCTTAGGGTAGAGTCATGGAACAGACTCAATGGACCAAGTGGCCTACTTCGGTTCTTTTATCTTGTGATGTGTGCCTGGATAGGCCCCATCAGGCCCTTGGGACATCCACCTAAATTTTTGTTTCCCAACACTACCAGGTCCTTGCTGTCAACATGTGCTTGAATAATAATGTTCCTCACGCTTGTCTGGTTGTCCTCCATACTCAGTAAATGTTGATGAAAGGTACTGGTTTAATAACTTTCCCACATCCTCTGGCTTCTCGCTTAAATTCCATCTTTTGTCCTTGCGTGGTCTTACCCTTGTTTGTAATGCATGTATAAAATGCCGTGGGATTTTCCTTAACCCTAATTTCCAAGGGCATTTCATGATTTATTTTGCCCCACCTGATACCCTATTTGACTCTTTTTTGCATTCTTTATATTCTTCAAGGGGTATGTTGGATTTCACATTATTAAATCAAATGCATCCTTTTTCTTCCATACTAAATTTACATCTCTTGACCTCCAAGGTTCCTGAACTTTGGTATCCTTATTCCATGGATCTATCCTTATGGTTGATCCATGGAATACAACCCCAGATTGGCACAAACTCCGGCTCAAGAGTTTATAATGTAATTCGTAGGAATTAGCTCCATTGTTTTGTTGTAAATGGCAGTCTTTAACTATTGATCCTTGACCTTTCCTTATGGCTACACGGTAAGCGGTTAGGGTACTGAGAGGTGCGGTATAACAGAGGGATCTGGAATACGGGTACAAAATTCCCTGAAAGTGGCATCGCAGGTAGAGTGGGTCATAAAGAGAGCTTTTAGCACATTGGCCTTAAATCTAAGCATTCAGTATAAGAGATGGGATGTTATGGTGTATTGTTCAAGACACTGGTGAGGCCAAATATGGAGTATGTGTGCAGTGTTGGTCACCTACCTACTTGAAAGATACTGATAAGATTGAAAGAGTGCAGAGAAGATTTACTCGGATGTTGCCAGGACTTGAGGAACTGTGTTGCAGAGAAAGGTTAAATAGGTTAGGGCTTTATTCTTTGGAGCGGAGAAGAATAAGGGAACATTTGATAGAGGTATACAAAATTGTGAATGTAAGTAGCCTTTTTGTACTGAGGTTAGGTGAGACAAGAGCTAGAAGACATAGGTTAAAGGGGAAAGGAGAAATGTTTAAAGGAAATGTTAGGGGGAACTTCTTCATGCAGAGTGGTGGGAGTGCAGATCAAGCTGTCAGCTGACTTGGTGAATGCAGGCCTAATATTGAGATTTAAGAAAAATTTGGATAGAAATGTGGATGGGAGATGTAATGTTGACTATGGACTGGGTGCAGGTCGATGGGACCAGGCAGAATAATAGTTTGGCACAGACAAGATGGGTCGAAGGGCCTATATCCATGTTGCATTGTTCTACAGTTCTATCCATTAGTGCCCTATGTTCTCAGGTTTTAAATCAATCAAAGCCACAGCTGATTTTTTGGGTCATTGATTTCCATGTTCACACACATTAGGGTGCAATTATTTTTTCAAGCAGATCTCTCCTATATATTAAAACGTTCAAGTCTTAAGTTGACAGAATTGCTGGAGGAACTCAATATCCATCGGTAGAAATATTGAGCGTACATTTTGAGTGTACCACCACCCTAGCCATAATCCTATTGAATCACAAGCTGCTCTAGTGGATTCTTTTCCAAATGGAGCAGCCGAATTGAATGCTAAATTCCAGATGAGATCTGTGATTATTTGCCGCAGCATCCTGCTTTTTAAGTGTACCGCCACCCTGGCCATCCGCAGCATCCTGCTTTTTAAGTGTACCGCCACCCTGGCCACCCGCAGCATCCTGCTTTTTAAGTGTACTGCCACCCTGGCCATCCTCAACATCCTGCCTTTTGAGTGTACCGCCACCCGCAGCATCCTGCTTTTTAAGTGTACCGCCACCCTAGCCATCCACAGCATCCTGCTTTTTGAGTGTACCGCCACCCTGGCCATCCACAACATCCTGCTTTTTGAGTGTACCACCACCCTCGCCACCCGCAGCATCCTGCTTTTTGAGTGTACCGCCACCCTGGCCATCCACAACATCCTGCTTTTTAAGTGTACCGCCACCCTAGCCATCCACAACATCCTGCTTTTTAAGTACCCTGGACATCCGCAGCATCCTTCTTTTTAAGTGTACCGCCACCCTGGCCATCCACAACATCCTGCTTTTTGAGTGTACCACCACCCTGGCCACCCGCAGCATCCTGCTTTTTGAGTGTACCGCCACCCTGGCCATCCACAACATCCTGCTCTTTGAGTGTACCGCCACCCTGGCCATCCACAACATCCTGCTTTTTAAGTACCCTGGACATCCGCAGCATCCTTCTTTTTAAGTGTACCGCCACCCTGGCCATCCACAACATCCTGCTTTTTGAGTGTACCACCACCCTGGCCACCCGCAGCATCCTGCTTTTTGAGTGTACCACCACCCTAGCCATCCACAACATCCTGATTTTTGAGTGTACCGCCACCTGGCCATCTGCAGCATCCTGCTTTTTGTTCCATGTCTCTTGAGATCCCAGTGCCTGATTTTGCTTTTGCATCAGCCAATTAACCTTTTATGTTTTCACTTCCATTTCTATCTGGCATTTTTGCACCCAAAATGTGATACTTCACACTTTGTTATGTCGAATTCTAACTGTCAAGATGATGTTCTGTACCTTAATCTATGTTCCTTGACAATTTTATTTCCCATCAATATCACTCACCACCACCACCTGCTCTAAAATACATCTTTAATCCCTGATTGTGAACTTTAATCAGTCGCAATCAATGCCATGAATAAAAGTGCTAAATTTTAAACTGGAATAACAGGCCTTTTCAGCCCAGAAGCCCATGCCATTCCATTACCCCCCTCCCCCGCCCCACCCCCCAATTAACCTACAATCTCTGCATTTTGAAGTGTTAGAGGAAAGTAAATAACTTGGGGGAAACCCATGCAGGTCATGGGGAGAATGTACAGATTCCTTACAGACAGTGGCGGATTCGAACCACGGTCTCAGGTGCTTTAACAGCGTTGCGCTAACCTTGCCGCCCTTTCAAACAATGTTTTCAATTTTTCAGTTTTCTTTGAACTGCTTTTGTGTGGAATCTTATGATCTTTCTTAAAGACATCTATCCTCTTCCAGTCGTCTGCTTGGTGTACTCCTAATCCTTTGGTACTATTTCTGAATCGCAAGACCTATTTAAGACTATATTTAGTTAATCACATTACTTCCATTCCCATCACGGTTGGCGTAGCCTTTACAGCGCCAGTGATCAGGACTGGATCGGGGTTCAAATCCCACACTGTCTGTAAGGGGTTTGTACATTCTCCCTGTGTCTGTGGGTTTCCTCCGGGGGCTCTGGTTTCCTCCAATGGTTTAAAAATGTAGGTTCATGGGGTGTAAATTTGGCAGCACGGACTCATGGGCTGAAATGGCTGTATGTCGAAATGTTTTAAAAAATTCATTTGATATTGTTTATTCGCATTTGTATGTTGATAGCCAGGCCGACATTTATTGTCCTTGAGAAGATGGTGGTGGTGAGCTGCCATCTTGAGGTAGTACTGTTCTTCAGGTGGAGGCAGACTGATAGAGCAATTAAGGAGGGATTCAGGATTTAGAACCAAAAGCAGTGAAGGAATAGCAATGGATTTGTAAGTGTGACTTCAAGTGATAAACTCCTGGGCAGTAATTTTTTTAAATTTATTTCTGTCTTTTCAGTTTTGTGTTAATGTACCTGTTCATTTATCAAAACGTCAATATCTCTCCCATGTCGTTAAGTCGCACCAAGTGTTTGGAAGGGTCCACATGGCTCACGAATGTGGAAGAGGATTAGCTGATAGAGCGAGAAGCCTGTCTTTTAGCAGATTCACTTGTAACTTGAGCATCTCTCCTTCACATGGCCTGTTGCATCATTGGATTGAAGTATAAAATGTCTGTTTGCAGAAGCCTAATATTAAAACTTGGATGATCACAATGTTTTTTTAAAAATATGGTGATGTTTTTATACATCTCTCTCTTTTGACATATCCTTCTGCTCCTTTCTCTCTCACATCCTCGTTTCGCTTTCTATTAAATGCACCTCTGCATTTATGTCCTTGTGGTAGTCTTCCACTAACTTTTTTCTCCATTGAGCAACATAAAAACTGCAGATGCTGGAATCTAGAGCAAGCTGGAGCAACTCAGCTGGTCAGCATGGTTAGTCAACATTTCAGGCTGGGACCCTTAATTAAGACTCTACATGTGCAAGCCACCCCTTGGCCATTTCTTCCCACAGATGTTGCCTGACTCAATGTTCCTCCAGCATCTCATTGCTTGCTCAAGATTCTAATGTCTGCAGTTTTTGTTTTTCTCGATCATTCTACTCCACCGTGAATTCTCAGGGTATGTCTCAATATAGGGTTCCATCCTGAATCTACCCATGGATGTTAAAGGTTGAAGGGTTCTTTTACTGTCATGTAATAATACAAAACATGTAATAAACACAATATTTGTCAACTTTTGCCTGTCGTAAAGGCAAACAAAGAGTTGCCATGAGCATTGCCTAGCACCTCCAATAATAAGAAAGAAAAGCGAAAGAGAGTTCCTTCAGAGGCTCTGTGTGTCTGTGGATTCGCCTCCAGTGCTGCCACAACTTCTGCAGCCTCACAGATTCCTGTTCCATCCATTGGCAACCCAAGCTCCAGATAGCAACGTCCAAAAGGATCGGGAAGCTTTCAGCGCGTGAAGACCTTCTTGCCCTCCAGACCCTTGAATTTCGATACTCTTCCCATGAGCCAGTCTCCAGCTGCCTGCGTGGGTCCTTCAGCTGCTGAGCCCTTCACTGGTCCATTGTTGTAGTCACCTACCCTCTTGGGCTTCTTCTCACTGGGTTTGGGGGGGGGGGGGGAAGGTGTTCCTCTGTTTCTGGTGCCTTGTGCTGGTCTTCTGCTCCTCTGTAGTCTGCAACCCCTTGTGGTACACTGCCCAATAGGCAGTGCCATCTTGGGCACAGACCTTCATGGTTACAGGACATTTAAAAAAAAACACTGCCCAGTCCTCTAACAGGCTGTTTAAATCCTTACAGGGCCATTGGCATAAGGACCCTGCAGAGCAGCGCTGTGTCTCTGCTCCTCACTCTCCCAGATCCGCAGCAGCCCTGACGTCACAGCAGCGCTGCTGTGCAGATTTTTTGTTGCCTGACCCACTAAGTTTCTCCAGCAGTTTGTTGTTTTCCCTCACTGGATTTATTTATCGTGTATTTATTTATCTTACATTAATAGTCCCTTGCTTTGGACATCCAAGGATAGCAGAGTGGTACAACTGGTCAAATGATGCCTCACAGCTCCGGTGACCAGTGCTGTTGGAGTGGAGTTAGCAAGTTCACTCTGTGACTGCATGGATTTCATTCCAGGGTGCTCTACATCTAAAACCTTGGCCACTGTAAACTGCTCTGTATTGCTGGGTGGTAGAATTTGAGGGGGTGGGTGGAAGGTTGATGGGATTGTGGGGAGATAAAAACTAGGGTTACTGTCTTAAGAAAGCAGCCTCTCTCCTCTAGGACCCCGCCACCAAGGACATGCTCTCTTCACTCTGCTGCCAGCAGGAGAAAAAGGTACAGGAGCCTGAAGACAAGCATTCAGCGGCACAAGAACAGCTTTTTCCCCTCTACCATTAAATTCTTGAATTGACAATGAACCACAGACACTGCCTTACTTAGACTTTTTTTTTTATTTTGTAAGGTGGTTTATAAATTCTGACAATACTGATTCTGAATTAGTGTAAGTGGGTGCTTGATCGCATGGATTTAGTGGGCTGAACAGCATGTTTCCATGCCATACCTTTCCATGCCAAACTTTTAATTAAATGTCCCATCTGTTGATTGCAAAATGCCTATTTGGTGCCACAAACACATGAAAGCATTCCTCAAATTGCTGATTTGCCTGCTCATTTAGAAATTTCAGTTATTTTAATTGTTGGAATAGTTTTGTGGTTGAGCCATATGGAAGCAATCAGAATCCTGCCTTCTGCAGTTTAATCATTAGCCTGTAAACTGGGCCTCTTCTGAACTCAGTGCTCATTACCAGGCCTCATCAAGCTGAACGTTGCACAGCAAGTCCAGTCGTTCATGGCTGTGGCACCTATTGTCAGTCATGCCCTCAGTAGTACTTGTTCATCAGTACATGGACAATTATTCTCGTACATAATTGAAGCTGATATGTTCCAGTCAGCACAGGGTAACATCAACTGCAGACCAGAGTACTGTTGAAGGGCTTTGAAACCAAGTTGGGAAAGCAGGTTTTTTTTTACAGTTGAGAATTAGCTGTCTTCACTTTTAAACACTGCAAACCTGCATCTGAGGCAAACATTTCCAATTTGGGTTAGACTTTTAAACAACTATGGTTCTTTAATGGGAGCCAGTATTAATGCCACCATTTACTGACAGTTTTTCAGTTTGTTTTATTGTTTCCATGCTCTCTACTTTCCAGGATTCCCTTCCACTCATTCTCCCATTCACTTTCGCCTCCATTCATTCTTTCTGGTTTTCTCACTCTCTTCTCCACCCCTTCCCCTCCCTTCTCTCCACTCCTCCTCTCCATACCTCTTCATCTCCCTCCGCATATCTTCTCCCACCTCCCCCGCGCCTCGCCTGCTCTGCCTGTCAATTAACATGCAAGCCGTGTGCTGTTTCCAGATTCTGTGTTTAATAATTTAAGCAGGGAATAGTTTAAATTCAATCATCATCCTGACACTGTTTTTCACGTGTGATCCTGATTTCTGCCGAGAGTCTCGCCTGAGGACACAGTGAGCCTGGACAGTTTAAAGGAGTCCTCCCCTGGTTTTGAGCATTCTCTTGCCCACCATTGTCATCTCTGCACCCATTCAAATGATGTGCCTTGTGGTGTGGAAAACTGGATCCTGGTCCTATGTATTCTGTGTAAACACCAGGTTCTTAAAGGGCAGGTTATAAGGGAGCATCTTTGACATTGAATAGATTTATTTTCTTTATTAATATTTTCTTGCATATTGATCGGAATTTTTCCTTTTTTGTCTGTTTTTGTTTTCTCCAGTCTGACCAGGTGCAGGTCCTCCCCAGTCCTGGTGTATGTATTATTTTGTTTTCTGTTCTGACCATCTTGCATGCTTTCAAACTGCTTGTGGGCAACCCTTTGGGATACTTAATTGACTCCTGGTAACCCAGCACAGGGCTGTGTACATCCTAATCCTCTTAACCACCGCATGATCCTAAACAAACGTAGCTTCCATTGGAGTAACGGAGTTCGGAGGTGTACTGAGACAATTTTATGTGCATCAATGGTTTATTCTACGTTAACTTTGTGTTTTCTTCCTTAGGCCCAGAATTTATTTTCCCCATCTCATGTTATTTCCAGGAGTGAGGATGGGGGCATCGCCGTCTATGGATGTGTTGCCATAGTCACCACCAGGCCAATCACACCACATCTGCACCTGTCCCTTGGCCAATCGTAAAACGACTGTACGGACCATTTGACCAATCACGCAACATTCGTGCCTATTCCATGGTCAATCCTAGCATGGCCGTATCAGCCACGTAACCAACCACACCACGGTCGTACATGTCTGCTGGCCAATTGTATTACAGCTGTATTGGCCACTTGGCCAATCACACCACAGTCATTCCTGTCCCTTGGCCTATCGTAACATGGCCATATCAACCTCTTGGCCAATCGTGCCACAGCCCTGCCTACCCTGCAGTGGCTCTTCAGAATGGTCCTGCTCCCCCTCCCATCCCCCCTGCACACCCCTCCCCAGACCCATCATGGTCCTCCCCCTCTCCCACCCTACAGCCAGTCCCACCATGGCCATGCCCACCTCAGCAAAACACAGAAAGGAAATCCGCGTTTCATTTGAACCAATGTAAGCACCCTCACCCTTGCTCTCTCCTGCATCTGCTTCCTTCTATCTGCTCCCTTAGTTTTGCCAGCTTTTGATTTTACACTAACCACACGAGATGTTGGTTTGGTTTGGTTAATAGCATGATGCTTCTGTTTTCTGGGGTCCTGGTCCCATGGAAGCAAGCTAACAAGAATATAATTCAAATAAAACTAGCTTTCCTAAACCTTCGAAGGCTTTGAGTGAGGGGGTCAGGAGCTGGAGTTTGGTGCAAATGGTTTTTTTTAATCTGGTTGAAAAGCTCTATATCCTGTAATTATGAAATGCTGTTGAGTATTAAATTGTAGTTGCCTGACATCGTACAGTCTCAATACTGATGAACTAATTTATGAAGTCTGAATTTTATTTAATTGGTTTTCTCTCCATGTATGTTAGGAGCGATGTATGGTAAGACTATTTTTATAATCAAACATCATTCTGCTAAACTCAGTGTCTTAACTGCAGAAACCCAGACCAGAGGCTTCAAAGAGCAGAAGGCCGTCTATGGTTGACACGGAGGCTTTCGTTGCTTAATTAAAGTTGTCTCGGTAATTTGGAATTCCAACATGAGTTTCTTCATTGTTAAAATATACGTAATTAAAGACAAAGAGGCTAAATTAATTGAAAGCGTTTTTGTCCTTCCATTGCTAATTTGAAATAACTGGTGGCTCAAAAGAAAGAAACCTTTTTATTGGGAAAGGACAGGGAACAGGAACAGTCCAGCCCATCGATCATGGCCCCATTAACCATGATGCCCAGTTTAAACTAAAACTCTTGCTGCCTGCATGTGACATGTCCTCATCCTGCATATTAACGTGTCTAAACACATAAATGCTGTTGGAGAAACTCAGCTGGTCTCACGGCGTCCACAGGAGGTGAAGATATATTACTGACATTCTGAAGCTGAGTCCTTCCTCAAGCTATGAGTAAAAACCCAGCAGTCGCTATTATTAAAAGATAAAGTGAAAAGGGGGAATGGGAGGGGGAGGAGCACAGACCAGCAGACAAAGTATTAATTAAGTATTAATTGGGCAGGAGAAAAGAAAGGTGAGAACAAATTGGGGGAGGAAGGATTGTTTTTGGCTCTGTGAAAGGAGACGCAGGGAGTAGGGAAAGAGAGAGAGAGAAGGCTTTTTCAGGCGCATTCTCTGCCAAGAATGTGCCTGAAGAAGCAGAAGTGGCCCTTTAAGTTGCCGTTCAGGTGGCAGCGTTTAAAGCACAACGCTGGCCACCTGAAGAACACAGCTGCACAGGATGCAGCTCTGTGCGCACTCCAGCTCCTGCCCAGTGTCAGCTGTGATGAGCAGTCTGACCCTTTCATATCCACTTTCAGCCAGCTGCATTCAGGTGGCTGGGGGAGCCGCTGAGCTGATTATCCCTCTCAGAGGAGGGTTATGTAGCTCGCCTCAAGAGCGCCTCCTGCACATTCAGGTGGCCTCAACACAGCCGCATAGTGCCTAAACGTGCGGCTTTACATGCGGGGCAGTTGGCCACCTGAAAGTGCCTAGAGCTGGGCATGAGGAAAGAAGACATAGGGCAAGATTGGAGTGGGGTGGGCGGTGGATGGAAACTGGAGAAGTTGATGTTAATGCCACCCGTTTGGAGAATGCCCAGGTGGAGTATGAGGCACATTCACGTGTCAGTCTAAAAGCCTCTTAAATTTTAACTATTGTATCTGCTTCTTCCACAACTCCTGGCTGCCTGTTCCAAGCACCCACCACTCTGTGTAAAACAAAAACAAAACTTACCCACGCCACAGCGGGCGGCACAGTTAGCGCAGAGTTTAGCAGCGCAAATGGCCCGTGTTCAAATCCAGTGCTGTCTCCCCGAATCTATGTGGATTTCCTCCGGGAGTTCCAGTTTCCTTCCACCCTTCAAAATACACGGGGGTTGTAGGTTAATTGAGGTATTTAAACATCTTTAAATTTCCCCCCTTCTGCCTTAAACACATGATTTTTTTTTACCATGGAGAAAAGATTCTGAATGTCTACCTTATTCATATTTTATTTATATATAAATATTTTATAAATATCAGGTCACATCCCCCGATGCTCCAGTGAAAATGCATGTCCAAGTTTACCCTTCCCCTTCCATATTTTGGTTGATTTTTCAGGCTTGAGTGTGGAAACAATTCTATTCTATTGTGTAGCTCCATTCACTGGAGCTACACAAATTGCATCAGGTTAAAATGCTCCAGGGCTAAAGAGGCTCTCCTGTGCTTCATAACAGAAAGTCTAGCCCCTACAAGTCCAGCCCATCCCCAGTGAAATTCATCTTGATTCAAGATGCCATGGCCCTGAGAGAGTTTTAGAGTAAAAATGTTATTACAATAAACTGGACAGAAAATAGTAAGATAAAAGTCGAACAAAACTATTTCTGATTGTGAGGTGGGCAGGATTTGGTGGGGATTTGATCAGTAGTGACAGCTATTCTTTCCTTTTGTGTCTCCCTGCTGATCTTATTAAAATTATCATGTAAAGCTAATCCTCTACCAACTGATATCTTCTAACCAGATGCTACTGAAGGTTCCTTCAATAGCTAAGCCTTATTAGAGACTATGTGTTGTCTCACGGCTACACAGTTCGGTGGCCAGGGTTGGAGTTGCAAAGGAAAGGAAAATTAATCCAGTAATGGTTTTATGGATGCACGAGCTTGGTGATTATATTACTGAGCCAGTAATCCAGAGACCTGGACTAATTATTGAGGAATTAATATGAATCCACCATGGGAACTGGGGAATTTCAAATTCTGTCAATTAAATCCTGAATAGAATCAGTTCATTGCACATGAAATTGTTGTATTGTCATGGAGCCAATCTGGTTTACTATTGCCATTTAGAGAAGGATACCTGCTATCCTTGCACAGCTGTGTGTGTGACTCCAGACAAGCACTCGGTTAAATCAAACCCCTCTGAGAAACGGGACTATAATTGGATAGGTTACCCAATGTCAAAAATGTCTTTAGGAAGAGAGGGTGTTCACTATTGACTAGAAATGTAACTTGGGCAGCCCTATATTGATGTTTCTACAGTGGAGCCTGGCGCTCTCCAAAACCCTCAAGGCACAAGTGTGATACGCTATTCTCCACACTGCTCCAGTATAGGTAAAGAAGCCCCTCACTATCCAGGACTGAACAGCCTACATGAATGATAGCCCATCTGCCCTTCCATGCTCCCTCTGCCGCTGCCGCCCATTATGAACCATTCACAAAGCTACCAAGCCTCAGTACTTCCCAAGGCATTAACAAAGGCATTGGAGATGTGGAAGTACCATCTCACCAAAGCCATGTGCTGTCCTGTTTTGGGAATCTATCAACGTTTCCTAGTCATTGGAACTAAATCATGGGACAGGCATAGCTTCACATAAACTGTAGTGGTACAAGCAGGTAGCTCATCACCACAGAGCTAGGAATAATTGTTTTAAATACGCTGCAAGGCACCATTTACTTTTACCACATGATGAAGGAATACACTTGTGATTACCCACACAATCCATAGGATCATGAGGCATAGGAATGGAATTAGGCCATTCAGCCCATTGAGTCCACCCAACCATTCTGTAACTTAAGCACTCATGTTGATCATATCAGGAAGGGTTCCACAGGAAAAAATGAGACTCAAGAGAAAGTACGTTCAGCAGAAGAGAAAATTGTCAGATTTTCTTGAGGTAATATTATCTTTTTTGGAGTAGAAGAATACTTAAAAAGTTGAGGTCTTCCTGAAGAAGGGGGTTGAGCCCTGCGCCAGTGCGTGGGGATGCAGTGGACCACGAGTGGGTAACAAGGCGGTGATTTGGACCTGACAAATTCCTGGCACCAGCCAGTTGAGTTCCTTTCTCTCCTGTCAGTCTGGGGAAGTCGTGTAGGGAGCAGGAAGGAAAGGCAGCAGTTCAAATCACAATTCTGTTTTGCATGCAGTGGGGGTGATGAAGTCGACCAATATTGGACTTGGGGAAGGCGGTGAGGATAGTTATAGGATCTCTGAACAAAAGAAGTGTAGAGAAAACCATAAAGCATAGGGGCAGAAATAGCTATTCAGCCCATCGAATCTTGTCCACCATTCAATCATGAGCTGATCTATTTTTCCACTTGGCCCCGCTGCCTGTCCTTCTTTGATGCCCTGGCTAATCAAGAACCTATCAATCTCTGAAACCAGATGTTTTATGTTCTATACAACATCTACTTTGTAGTAAAGCATCCCTCATTAAAAAAGCTAATGCTTAGGAGGGAACTTTGGGTATTTAATTTGATGTGATTTTTTTTTAAACCTGAAGTCTAGCCACAGGTTCTCTGTTAGCCTTACAGAGACTGATCTATCTGTTGTCAATAAAATTATCATTTTGTTGCCTCTCTGGGTCTCAGCAGTTCAGATATCCGATTTTGCAGTTACTAGTTTGTTTTTATAGTATTACAGCAATGTATGTCCTGTTATTTCAATCCTGTTTTATTTTGATTTGTGTTTTTGTTTGCCCTTTGCTTTTTTTCTTCTCCTTTAGCCTCCAGCCAAATACCTCTTACCAGAGATGAGGGTATCTGATGTTGGAAAGAAATGTGTAGTGATCGACTTAGATGAAACCTTAGTACATAGTTCCTTTAAGGTACTGCAAGTTCTTTGTTCTTTATTATGTATTTTTTGATAAAGTGTACAACTCACATGCCTATTGCAGGATTACCAATTTTATAGCAGCTCGGTAATGCTTGAAGCTTTGGTAGTTTTGCAGTTTAAAATTCTGACTGTTCACAATGTTCCAAATTGCATTCCATGATATCCAGGTGTTCTATTGAAGTTAAGAATGTGCTTCTCTTTGGCGAAGATGGGGGGGAAAAAAAATAAAGATGGGGAATTGGATAGAAGAAATTTGCAGGGCTATTGGGAGGGAAAGCAGAGTGGCACTAATTGAATCAGAAGGGCCACAATATTTAAATATTTTTTTTTGTAGACATACTGCACAGTAACGGGCCATTTTGGCCCACGAGCCCGAGCTGCCCAATTGACCTACAACCCCCGGCACATTTCGAACAATGGGATGAAACTGAAGCCCCCAGAGGAAGCCCACACAGACATGGGGGAAGCATGTAAACTTCTTACAGACAGCGCGAGATGCACCCTAAGGTGAATGATCTTGTGTGCTGCCAAAACACATAAAGATGAAGGATCATTTAATAACTAATCTGTCAATCACCAGCCTGCTCTTGAAGTAGGTTACCAATAAATTCTTTAACTGTGCACAAATCCATGACCCCTCACAAGAATGGAATGCAGTGTGTTAGTGATATTCAATGTACATCCAAGTAGATTTGGACATGTAACTCAAAAATGTTCAAAATTTGCATCCAGATTTGCAGTCACTATAGATTGTAAAGGATATCTGAGGTTCTGCCCTGATCACATAGAAGTGGAGGCTGCATTGCAGTTGAGTGAACAAAGATAAACTGGAGAGACTCGGTGGGTCAGGCAACATCCTTGGAGAGAAACAGTCATTCAGCTTTCTGTGTCAGGACTAAAGAAGGAAGGAGAAATAGCAAGAACAAAAAGAGGGGGAGGGAGCCACTGATATTCGACAAATGGAAGATGGGAGAGGTGGAGAGACTATGGGGTGGAGAGAACAGGAACAGGCAAAGGATAGATGGAAATGGTGGAACTCTTTTGCAGGGCTTTGTTAAATATAACTAAGAGGTCATTAATACATCTCAAATTCAATGATTCCCTTCCCTTGGTTCTAAACCCTATTGTACTGTGACAAATATAAACGGAAATTACCCAAGAAAGAAGAAAACCTCTCCTGCACATAAATAAAGGATTTAATTTAATATCAGGTGTTCTGTTTGATCTTGAATTATTCGGGCAATTTCAGTTGACTGCCTGCCAATGTCTGAAAGGAACCGGAATAAAATATATCCTGCCTTCCTGATTTCTTTCTTGAGGTTTTATTTTGCATTTTTTAATACTCCTCAAGTTAGCTCATTTGCTCCATGTTGCCCATACCTGCTATACACCTTTCTCTTCTGAATCAAACCCCAAATGTCCCTCAGAAACCAAGGTTCCCTATCATTTTAACCTTGCCTTTGATCCTGACAGGAAGATTTGAACTCTGTACTCTCACTATTTCACCTTTGAAGGTCCTCCACTTACCTCCCACATCCTTGCCTGAAAACAACTTATCCCAATCCACGCGTTCTAGATCCTTTCTCATTTCCTCAAAATTAGACTTTCTCCAATTGAGAATCTCAACCCGAGGCCCAGTCTATCCTTCTGTGAAACTAATGGCTTTATGATATCTGGACCCAAAATGTTCCCCTCACATACTTCTGTCCCTGTTCTATCTCGTTCCCTAATGGGAGATCCAGTATTGCATTCTCTCTCGTTGGTACCTCTATATATTGGTTTAGAAAATTTTCCTGCACACATTTGACAAACTCTAAGCCATGCAGCCCTTTTACAGAATGGGAGCCCAGTCAATAGGTGGAAAATTTAAATCTCCTACTTTCACAGCTTTATGTTTCCTGCATCGCTCTGCTATCTCTCTACAAATTTGATTCTCCAAATCTCGTTGACTATTGGGTGGTCTATAGTGAGTGTGGACATACTTTTCCCATTCCTCAGCTCCAACCATATAGCCTCTATAGATGAGCCCTCTGGACTTTTCCCTGATGAGCAATGCCACTCCTCCCTCTTTCATACCATCTCCCACACACGCATTCCCCCCCCCCCGTTCTCCCTTGCCTGAAGCAACGGAAGCCCGGAACATTGAGCTACCAGTCCTACCCCTCTTTCAACCAATTTTCACTAATGGCCACAATATCATAATTCCACATTCAAATCCATGCTCTAAGCTCGTCTGACTTTCCTACAATACTCCTTGCATTGAAATAGATGCACTTTAGAAAATTAGTAGATTGAAGACAGAGATAAGGAGGAACTGCTTGTCCCAGAGAGTATGGAATCTGTGGAATTCTCTGCCCAAGGAAGCAGTCGAGGCTGCCTCCTTAAATATGTTTAAGACACAGATTTTTGCATGGTAGTGAAGTTGAGGTGCGGTGTGGAAAAGGCAGGTAGGTGGACCTGAATACACGGCCAGATTGATCTGATTGGATGGCAGGCTCAACGGGCCAGATAGTAGAAACGCACAGAACTGCTGGAGGAACTCAGCAGCTGAGTTCCGAGTGTTTTTACTACAATCACAGCTTCCACAGACTTTCGTGTTTCACTCAGCGGGCCAGATAGTAGAAACGCCCAGAACTGCTGGAGGAACTCAGCAGCTGAGTTCCGAGTGTTTTTACTACAATCACAGCTTCCACAGACTTTCGTGTTTCACTCAGCGGGCCAGATAGTAGAAACGCCCAGAACTGCTGGAGGAACTCAGCAGCTGAGTTCCGAGTGTTTTTACTACAATCACAGCTTCCACAGACTTTCGTGTTTCACTCAGCGGGCCAGATAGTAGAAACGCCCAGAACTGCTGGAGGAACTCAGCAGCTGAGTTCCGAGTGTTTTTACTACAATCTCAGCTTGACTCCTGCTGTTGTTCCTGATGTCCATTTACATCCCTTCCGTAACAATGAGCCTTGCAGATGACTTCACTGATATATGTGGGATTTGACTCAAATGTCTGTGTATCAGTAGATTATTGAACCTTTCAGCCCTCAATGCCGCCCCTCATCACCAGGCTTAGTGCGCCATATTGGGGAATACATTGAGGTGGGTCAGCATGGCAAGATATGCAGTACAGAAGCATGGTCAACTAGGAAGATGGTTGGCCTGGTAGATAGCATAGAAATTAGGCACTAAACCATTGAAGGATTTAAAATGAAGGGTATGAGTTTACAAGCACAGCACCACATTGAGTTTGTCGCATTGAAAGTGGCTGTTGATATTGTTACGAGCCCAGAGGACCTCTAAACCCAGCAGCAATAGATATTCACCAAGACAAATGGTTACTTCAACAAAAATGGCTTTTAATCATCTCTAAACATGAAAACAGGATCAAACTTCAACTTATCACTATTGACTTAACTCACCTAACTTAACCCCCTTCTCATTCTAAGCTCATGTGCATGTAATGTGTGTGTAAGTTCAGAAAGGTTCTTTGGTTCACAGTCCAATCTCACTTCTCACTCCTCCAAGTTCACTGGTTGCAGGTAATTCTTAGACTGTGCACAGAATTTAACATTTATAAAGTTCACCAGGCTTTGGTGCTTGAAAGGTAAATGGTTACTGCTCAGGAAGGTTTTTGTCGGTGTTTAGAGAGAGATTTGTTATACAATGAGATCCACAACTGATACCTTTTTAATCAGCCACTTCAGTGTCTTGCTGACGAAACTTGCCCCTTCAGGGTTCTCCAGATGATAACCTCTTTTTTTCAAGTCACCACAGAGTTCCTTTTCGTTTCTCTTATTTCAAGTGAAACATTAGGCAACTAGTCCTCTCCTCTTGCATGAACCATAAAGACTTTGACCAGGCTGAACCAAGAACTCACAACCTGTCTACCAAATGGGGTTTTCCACAAGCTTCCCAGTTTGTCCTGTTCCAGTCCCAGCTGCTGCTGCTGAATGTAAAACTGCAGAACTGAATTCTCCCTCTCTCTCTCACTCTCTCAGAGAAAAAGCCTGTTTTACTCTCTCTGCTTGCAAAACCACATGACCCTCTTAGACCACAAAGTTCCACTCCAAACAGCCTGCGACTCCGACAAGGCTCTGGGGCTGACATGTCCAGCATGAGCAGAGCTCCAGTATTTTAAATGAGATCTGTTTTAAAGTGTTTGTATGTGACCTACGGTAAGAAACCTGCCCCAATTTATCTCCCAAAGATATAGCTATAATCTGTCACAATATAGATTAGCTCATGGAAGGGCTTCAGGTTCCTGGATCATTGGGGTCTCTTCCAGGGAAGGTGGGACCTGTACCGAAGGGACAGTTTGCATCTGAACTGGAGGGGGACTAATATCCTTGTGCGAAGGTTTGCTAGTGCTGCTGGGGGTGGGGTTTGAACTAGATTTGCAGGGAGATGGGAATCAGTGTGCCAGAGCAAGAGTGGAGTGGGGAAGAGAAAATATACTGTTAAGACATATTGCATATGTATTGTAGAATATAAGGCATTATTTAAAAATATAACGTTAAAACCAGAAATCAAAGGGTTGTGCATGGTAGAAATAATGTTCTCAGGTACATCTATTTTAAATGCAAAAAGTATTGTAGGAAAGGCAGGTGAGCTTAGAGCATGGATTGGCACGTGGAATTATGATAGTGTGGTCATTTGTGAAACTTGGTTGCAGGAAGCCCAGGACTGGCAGCTCAGTGTTCCGGGATGAAAGGGGGAGGAGTGGCATTGCTCGTCAGGGAAAATATCACAGCTGTGCCCAGGCAGGACAGACCAGAGGGGTCGTCTGTTGAGGCTAGATGAGTGGAGCTGAGGAATGGGAAAGTAATAGAGTTGTATTATAGAGAACCCAGTAGTCAGCGAGAAGTGACTTTAACTATCCACATACTGACTGGGACTCCCATACTGTAAAAGGGCTGGATGGCTTGGAATTTGTCAAATGTGGTCAGGGAAGTTTTCTAAATCAACATATCGAGGTACTAACTAGAGAGAATCCAATACTGGATCTCCTAGTAGGAAACAAGAGAGGACAGGTGATTGAAGTATGTGTAGGGGAAGTCTTTTGGTCCAGTTATCAAAATGCCATTAGTTTCAAGATAATTATGGATTATAGGTTTGGTTCTCAGATGAAGATTCTAAATTGGGAGAAAGGCCACTGTTGAGGAAATGAGAAAGGAACTAAAAAATGTGGATTGGTTTAGGTTGTTTTCTGGCAAGGACATGCTTGGTAAGTGTATGACATTCAAAGGTGAAATTTTAAGACCATAAGAGCTATTCAGCCCATCGAGTCTGGCCCACCATTTAATCATGAGCTGATTCATTTCCCTGCTCAGCCCCACTGTCTGGCCTTCTCCCCATACTCTTTGATGCCCTGGCTAATAAAAAACCTATCAATCTCTACCTTAAATACACCAAATGACCTGGCCTCCACAACCACCTGTGGCAACAAATTCCACAGATTTAGCACCTTCTGGCTAAAGAAATTCCTCCTCATCTCTGTTCTAAGCGGACGCCCTTCAATCCTGAACTTGTACCCTCGATTCTCCCAACATGAGAAACTACCTTTCTATACCTACTCCGTTCATGCCTTTCAACATTTGAAATGTTTCAATGCGATCCCCCCTCATTCTCCTAAATTCCAATGAATGCAGGCCAAGACCTGTCAAACACTCCTCCATCATGAGAGGGCTGGTAAATACATTAAAATGTCCTTATCCACAGTTGGGGTGCTGCAGGATTGGAGGATAGCTCATATTGTTTTGTTGTGTAAAAAATGCTCCAAAAATAACACAGGAAATTATGGGCCAATGAGCCTGACATGTGAGGTAGATAAGTTATTGGAAGGTGTTCCAAGTGATCAGGTATATAAGTATTTGGATCGTCAGGGACTGATTTGGTATAGTCAATATGGCTTTATATGTGGTAGGTCATGTTGAACAAATACAGTATATAGAGTTTTTCGAGGAGGTTACCAGGCAGGTTGATGAAGGAAAGGCTGTGGATGATATAGTCCTTAGTAAAGCCTTTGACAAGGTCCCACATATGAGGTGAGTCAGGA
Source organism: Narcine bancroftii (assembly GCF_036971445.1). NCBI lineage: Eukaryota > Metazoa > Chordata > Chondrichthyes > Torpediniformes > Narcinidae > Narcine > Narcine bancroftii. The sequence continues at coordinate 485,443,438 of NC_091469.1, read as the reverse complement.
AGATTCAGTTGTCAGTATTTATGGTGAGGTCATCAATTAGATTTAATATTGGCTTTATGGGAGAAGCCAGAGAATGGTAGTGGATGATTGCCTCTCTGACTGGAGGCCGGTGACTAGTGGTGTGCCTCAAGGATCCGTGCTGGGTCCGTTATTGTTTGTCATCTTTATCAATGATCTGGATCATAATGTGACAAATTGGATCAGCAAGTTTGCAGGTGACTCCAAAGATTGGAGGTGTTGTGGACAACAAGGAAGGTTTTCAAAGCTTGCAAATGGATCTGGACCAACTGGAAAAATGGGCTGAAAAATGGCAGATAGAATTGAATGCAGACAAGGGTGCGACGTTGCATTTTGGAAGGACACACCAAGAAAGGACGTGCACGGTAAATGGTAGAAGAGCAGTAGAACAGAGGGATCTGGGCCAACTGGAATAAATGGCAGATGGAATTTAATGCAGACAACTATGAGGTGTTCATTTTGGAAGGACATACACGGTAAATGGTAGGAGTGTGGTAAAACAGAAGGATCTACACCAGCTGGAAAAATGGGCTGATTAATGGCAGGTTGAATGCAGACAAGTGGGAGGTGTTGCATTTTGGAAGAACAAACCAAGAAAGGATGTACACGGTAAATGGTCGGGCACTGAGGAGTGTGGTAGTACAGAAGGATCTGGAAGTACAGATACATAATTCCCTGAAAGTGGTGTCACAGGTGGATAGGGTTGTAAAGAGAGATTTTGGCATATTGGCTTTTTATACATCAAAGTATTGAGTATTGGAGTTGGGATGTTATAGTGAAGAAGGATAAGACATTAGTGAGGCAAAATTTGGAGTATTGTGTGCAGCTTTGTTCATCTATAACTTGAGGAACTGAAATAGAGGGAAAGGTTAAACAGGTTAGTACATTGGTTCTCAACCTTTTTCTTTCCAGTCACATTCCACTTTAAGTCATCCCTGTGCCATAGATGCTCTGTGATTAGTAATGGATGACTTAAAGTGGGATGTGAGTGGGGGAAAAAAGGTTGAAAATCACTGCTCTAGACCCAATTGTTACTGAAAAATTTTGCTTGAGAAAAATTGTCATTGGCCCGTGCACATAACAAGTCAATTTGGGACACTTAAAACAGTAGTTTTCAACGTTTTTCTTTCCACCCACGTACCTCCTTAACTAATCCCTTACTAATCACTGAGCACCTATGGCATAGGGATTACTTAAAAGTGGGATGTGAGTGGAAAGAAAAAGGTTGAGAACCACTGGGTTAGGACTTTATTGCCTGGTGCATAGAAGAATGAGGGGAGATTTGATAGAGGTATTTAGAATTATGAGGAGTATAGACCGAATTTAAGTAGCCTTTTCCCACTGAGGGTAGGTGAGATACAAACCAGAGGACATAGGTTAAGGGGAAAAGTTTAGGGGGAAACCTCTTCATACAGAGGGTGGTGGGGGTGTGGAATGAGGTGCCAGCTGAAGTCGTAAATGCAGGCTCAATTTTAACATTTAAGAAAAATTTGAACAGGTACATGGATGGGAGGGATAAGAAGAGTTGGGTGCAGGTCAGGGGGACTGTGCAAAATAATAGTTTGCCACAGACAAGAAGGGCCTGTTTTTTCCTTCCCAATTTGCATATCTTACTGTTTCTTCCTCTTGTGCTCGCTGAACTCACACTTTAGATCAAGCATGTTATTTGCCTCGAGAGCATTGCTTTCCTTCACTTCTCAAACGCAGCTGATTTTAATTGCTTCAACATCGTTCGAAGTGCCTGCTAACAGCCCAAGCGTGAATTCTGCAATCCCCTTTCCAATTGACTGCGCCTCAACCTCTCTCTGCCCCTATGAGCTGCTCCTCTGCCTCTTTGGCTGTGCTTTGGTCACCTTTCCTAAAACATCCTCATGTGGCTTATTGTCAGTTTTGCTAATGGTACTCCTGTTGAAATGTTTGGGATGTTTTGCTGCTATAAATACAAGTTTTTGTTCTGGTTAATCCATGTTTCCAGTGGTGTGCTGCAGAGGCTCCGAGGCATGTGTCGGACACACTGCCCTGAAGGCACAACCTGCCTGCCCGCCCAGGCACTTTCACTCTGGGACAAGGGGAATGCAGCCTCCAATCTAACTTCAATACTTCCTTTACCAGGCACTCTCAACAGCTGTTGCAGAAAATAGGAGTTGTACGATATTCAGCCCTTCAAACATGCTTTCTCATTCAGTATCATCGTAGATGATCGTCCAAATTCAGTATCCTGTTCCACCCTCTCTCCTTGCTCCCTCTAGTCCTAAACAATATACTCGGGGGCGGGGGGGGGGGGTGTATTTAAAGCAGAGCTTGATGAATTCTCAATGAGTAAGGGTATCAAAAGGCCCTTTCAGGTGGCCCATTGTAAAGCCACATATTCTCCCCCCCATGCACTAAAGACATACCCATCTGAATGCTCTAAAGTGCCTCTGAGGCGCAGGCACCAACCCTCCTCAGGGAGGGACAATCGGCAGAGTGCCTGGCTCCATCGATACACCTGAATGTGCAGCTGCTGTAAGCGGCTGCCTGGAGGCAGGCTGATGACTCTATTAGCTGACGACCCAACTCCCCACTGCCTGCCAGCCTCCCCCTCCCCACTGCCTGCCAGCCGCCCCCCGCCCTACTGCCTGCCAGCCTCCCCCTCCCCGCTGCCGGCCAGCCTCCCCCTCCCCGCTGCCTGCCAGCCTCCCCCTGCCCCACTGCCTGCCAGTCTCCCCCTCCCCACTGCCTGCCAGCCGCCCCCTCCCCACTGCCTGCCAGCCGCCCCCTCCCCACTGCCTGCCAGCCGCCCCCTCCCCACTGCCTGCCAGCCTCCCCCTCCCCGCTGCCTGCCAGCCGTCCCCTCCCCACTGCCTGCCAGCCTCCCCCTCCTCGCTGCCTGCCAGCCGTCCCCCTGCCCCACTGCCTGCTAGCCTCCCCCTCCTTGCTGCCTGCCAGCCTCCCCCTCCCCGCTGCCTGCCAGCCGCCCCCTCCCCACTGCCTGCCAGCCGCCCCCCGCCCTACTGCCTGCCAGCCTCCCCCTCCCCGCTGCCTGCCAGCCTCCCCCTCCCCGCTGCCTGCCAGCCTCCCCCTGCCCCACTGCCTGCCAGTCTCCCCCTCCCCACTGCCTGCCAGCCGCCCCCTCCCCACTGCCTGCCAGCCGCCCCCTCCCCACTGCCTGCCAGCCGCCCCCTCCCCACTGCCTGCCAGCCTCCCCCTCCCCGCTGCCTGCCAGCCGTCCCCTCCCCACTGCCTGCCAGCCTCCCCCTCCTCGCTGCCTGCCAGCCGTCCCCCCGCCCCACTGCCTGCCAGCCGCCCCCCGCCCCACTGCCTGCCAGCCTCCCCCTCCCCGCTGCCTGCCAGCCTCGCCCTGCCCCACTGCCTGCCAGCCGTCCCCCTCCCCGCTGCCTGCCAGCCTCGCCCTGCCCCACTGCCTGCCAGCCTCCCCCTCCCCGCTGCCTGCCAGCCTCGCCCTGCCCCACTGCCTGCCAGCCTCCCCCTCCCCGCTGCCTGACAGCCGTCCCCCTGCCCCACTGCCTGACAGCCGTCCCCTGCCTCTGTGGGAAACACAGAGCGGTTCCACCTGGGTGGGGGATTATGGGTAGGGAGGACAGCCATTGCTATGCTGCATATTTATGATGTGTGGCACGGCGGCACCAATCGCCCTGCCTCAATCAGATCCGAAGGCACTCCGAGGCGCCTCTGGATATGAATAGCCCCTTTCAGGTGGACCAGGCAATGCTGCAGCAACCTTTTAGGGCTGCCACCTGAAAGGTGAGTCTGCAGGTTAAGATCCACTCCTGCCATCACCCTCAAGGCGGAGGGTCCACCTGAAGGAGCCTAATGATTATGGAGAGAAGGAAGGAGGTTGGGGTTGAGAGGAAAAATACATAAGCCGTAATTTGAATGGCGACCAGACTTGATGGGCCAAATGGCCTAATTCTGCTTCTCAGATATGGTAGAAAATTCCACGGGCTCATGGATAAGATGTTTCTCCTTATTTCAATCTTAAATGACTTTTCCCTTTGATTGGGACCCTGATCATGGCTATCGAAGGCATGTCCTGTCTGAATTTTGTAGGTTTCTGTCGGATCCTCCTCACTCTTCAAAACTCTAGTGACTATTGTCAGTTCAGCAGTCCCAGGAATTAATCTGGTGAACCTTTGCTGCACTCCCTTCCATGGCAAGAACGTCTCTACCCCGATAAAACAACCAGAACAAAATAAGATACTCAAGGTGCAGTGTCATTGAGGCCCTGTGCAACAGCGGCAAGACATTACTGTTCCTAAATCCTGAATTTTCTTTCTCTGAAGGCCAGCAAACAATTTGTTGCTTTCGTTTCTTGCTGTACCTGCATGCGTACTATGAGCGAGTGTGCAAAATGGCACCCTGGCTTTGTTACACCTCCCCACATTGAATCGATTGCCAACCAGATAATCTGCCTTCCTGTTACTGCCACCAGTACATTGATCGATGTTATATTGGAATAGTGTGGGGAGATCAGAAGTAAACATATTGGGGACTCAGCCCCAGTGGAAGTGCGACTGAACCCCCTAATTTGTGCCCAAGAGGTGTGGGGAGATCAGAAGTAAACAAATTGGGGACTCAGCCCCAGTGGAAGTGCGACTGAACCCCCTAATTTGTGCCCAAGAGGTAAAAACTAAGAGAGACCATGAGAAGTGGAGATGTTCTTTACTTGGATTTTGACCAAACATTAGCATAATACATAGAGAAGCATGGATAGAAAGGTTGGTGAGAGGACAGAAAAAACAGGATTGTAGCCTGTCAACGACCGGGCACTACATGGATCCATCTACATGGCTCAACTATTGTAGTTTTTGTCAATGAGTTGGATTTGGAGATCGAATGTAAAGTGTCCAAATTTGCAGTCATACCAAGCTCAGCGGGAATGGAACCTTGAATGAGGCATTGAAGTAAAAGTCTTTTTATCTTATGATAAATTTTATTTATGCTTATAATGTAGCTGGTAGGAGAGAAGAACGGAGAAACCAAAATTTGACTGCTTCACAGGGAAGGGGCCATAAACTTAGCACAGAGTCCTGGGGGGGGGGGCATAGCCAAAAAAGGGGCTGAGAATGGATGCTCTAAACGATGAGAGCCTGGGATCTATCAGTATTCCGAGTGTTGAAGTTGAAGGGTTTCGAGAAACCAAATAACACACAAGATTTTTTTTCAATGAAATTGCAGTATTGTAATTACGTACGGCCTTGGAATTCATTAGGACCATGAGTTCTGCCCCTTATATCTGGTATTGACCTTCTGAAAGGCATCATTGCTAGTTTCCTGAACCACTCCTTTATGGTAGCAAGTTCCACACATTCCAACAGATCCTTGATGAAACTTGGTTTGTATTTTAATTTTGTTTCAAGTATTCAGGGAATGAACTCTAACCCACACAGTTAGCAGGCATCACTGGATCTTTGAGAGGTAGTGCTACACAGCATTTGAAGCTCGGGGGCGAGTGGAATTCTTCCACAACCATTTAAGCTTTTATCTCTGGAAGTGTTGACGGGCTCTTGAGGAGTGATTTTTGGCACTCTCTGCTTCCAGCAGGAGCACAAGTCTCTGAGGTCCAATTAAAGATGTGTTGTTCTCAGGAGGAGGACGGGTTCATTTTCATGTCCTGTTCTCCCAGTCAATGTCACATTCTATCCCTATCTCAATTTCCCTACAAAATGCTCCAGTCAAAGATCTGAAATTTTCATTATACACCTACAGCCTGTTTGGAGATCGAGTTCCAGATTTCAATGGGCGGCACAGTTAGTGTAGAGGTTAGCGCAACGCTGCTAGAGCGCCAGCAACCAGGACAAATCCCGTGCTCTCTGTAAGGAGTCTGTACGTTCCCCGCCCACCCCCCCCCCCCCCCCCCAACCCCGTGTCTGCATGGGTTTCTCCCATCCTTCAAAAACGTACTGGGGGTTGTTGCTCAATTGGGTGTAGTGGGGAAGCACGGATCATGGGCAGAAAGGGCCTGTAACTGTGCTGTATTTTAAACATTTCCCCCTCCTTTGTGGGAAGAAGTACCCCCTGATATCTATGGAAGTTGACTTGTTCTGGGTTTCCATCAGAGAAAAAAATGTTTCTCTTCATCTATCATATCAAATAATGTTCTTTAAGCTTCCCAATTAAATCAATTCCTAGTTTTCTATAATGAAAGGATCTTGCCTGTGCAACCTGTTTCATGTTTAACCCTTTTGGATCTACAGATGTTGCCTGTAGAGAGATTAATCACCATCCATTCCACAGATGTGCTTTGCACATTCCTGCTCTATATATGAGCTGACCATCAGTCTTCGCCTTTTCATGTTGATGCTCCTCCAGATTCCAGAGGGATTCCAGGAACTGAGTTCACTCAGAGGGCTGACACTAGCACCACTTTTGAGCTGTAAACTCCGTGGTTAAGGATATTCAAAGCACAGCTGAGCTCTTGCATTCTTTCATCATCTCAGCCTGACCTTAATGAATGGAATAAAGCGACAAATTCAGAACAAAACTGTTGTAGGATTTTTTTTCTCTAATCCTCACAGTGCTTGGCAAACATTTATCAACGTTGAAAGCTGCCTTTCAATTTAAACCTTTCACATCTGCAGATCTCGAGCAGTTTGTCAATAAAGCAGGCACCTTTTCATAGAACATTGGAACACAATAAGCCCTTTGGCTTATCATATTGTGCTGACCTAAATAAACCTATTCAAAAAAAAACGGAACCTTCCCTACTGTATAACCCTGTTTTTCTTTCTTCCATCCTAATAGTCTTTCAAATCTCCCGATTGTACCAGCCTCCACCAACACCCCTGGCAGTGCATACCAGGCACTCGCTACTCTCTGTGGATAAAACAAAAATTACCCTGGCATCTTCCCTGAACTTTCCTCCTCTCGCATTGTACAGATGTCCACTTGTGTTGCCATTCTTGCCCCAGGAAAAAAGGTGCTGGCTGTCCACCCAATCTAAGCCCCTCATAATCTTATGCACATCTATTAAGTCACCTCTCATCCTTCTTTGCTCCATGGAGAAAAGCCCTAGGTCTGCTAACCTTGCCTTATAATTCATGTTCTCCAATCCAGACCACATCCTGGTCAGTCTCCTCTGCACCCTCTCCATAGCTTCCACATCTTCCTGTAATGAGGTGACCAGAACTGAACACAATATTCAACGTGTGGTTTCACCAGAGATTTGTAGAGCTGCAACATTACCTCACAACTCTTGAACTCAATCCCTTGACTAATGAAGCCTTTTTAACTCTTCTATCAAGCTGGATTACCTTCAGAAACCTTCACTCTCGCAATCCTGATACTTCATTGTTTGGTGGCAGGCCTGCTGTTGCCTAAGACTTCATGTCATCCCCATCGCCCAACTCGTTATTCCAGTCTATTTTCTTCCATTTTATTTCACATGGCAATGGTCCTTCTGAGTCGCATTGCTGTTTTGGGAGCTTGCCGAGGCCAAATTGGCTGCCGAATTTATTACATGACAACAGTGGCCAAACCACAAGAACACTTCCCAAAAGGAACACTAATTACTATCGAAGAACAAGAATCTGAGAAACAGAAGCATGCGTCACCCATTCACACCCTCCTCCTCCAATCCCCTGTTTGGTCATTTTCTATCATACCTTTCATTATAGTTTCCCATGGAACAATACAGCACTGAAAACAGCCCCTTCTAGTCTGTGCTATACTACTAATCTGCCAAGTTCCACTGACCTGCACCCATTCCTTAGCCCTCCATAACCCTCCCACCCATGTACCTGTCCAAATTTATTTTTTAAGTTAAAATTGAGCCTGCATTCACCTCTTCAGCTGGCTCTCCATGTGAAGAAATTCCTCCTAATTCATCCTTAGCCCATGGCCTCTGGCCTTTGTAGCCAGCCATTACACCATGACATGCTCCCTCCACAATTCCCTCGTGCTCTCATCCCTCCCCATCCATCGCACCCCAGCACCCCCTGTGCTCGCAGGAGGTGCAACACATCCACCCACACCTCCTCCCTCACCACAGTCTGGGGCCCCAAACAGGCCTTCAAGTTGTTTACTGCATCCAGTGCTCCCTTTGTGGCCTTTTCTACATTAGAGAGACCGATCACAGACTGGGAGATCACCTCGTTCAGAACCTTTTCTCCATCTGCACCAATAGCAACTTCCCAGTGGCCGACCATTTCAATTCTGACTCGCATCTCTGTCCATGGCCTTGTGTGCTATCCCACCGTGACCACCCGCAAATTGGAGGAACAACACCTAACTTTCCGTCTGGACACTTTCCTGACTTTATTGCTTCCCACGAAACCTGCTTTCCTTTTCTTTCCCCTCCACCTTTTCCTGTCTTTCCATTTCTTCCACCCACCCATTCATCCCCTCTCCCCTCAATGCTGCTGTCCCCTCCCTCCTTTCTCCACCTATCATCTCCTGCCTTTGCCACCCCACCCCCCTATTTTGTTCGGACTCTTGTCAGCATTTTCTAATACTTTGATGAAGGGCTCAAGCCCAAAACATCGGTTCAGCATCTTTGCCATTGCTACATAAAGGACCCTGTTTGACCTATTGAGCTTCTCCAGCATTTTGTGTTTTTTTACTTCAACCACGGTGTCTGGAGGAGTCACGTGATGGAGTTGTGGCCGGTAGGGGAATACCAGCCTTCTCCAGAAAGGAAGAAATAAAGTGAAGAGAATACAAAGTTCAATAAATACAAAACATAACAAATAAAAGATGAAGTTGTAGAGAAAAGAAAGAAAATACCACCCAAGGAGGAAAAAGTAAAAACAACGGGAAAAAAAGAAAAGACGCCGGAAGAGAAAGGAGAAGGCCTTACCTGCATGAAGAAACAGGGAGCCGTCGTGGAGAAGAGAGCCCGTTCTCCGAGGTTGGTGACGACTCCGCAGAGTCGTGACCCCCCCCCCCCCCAACCGCTGGACTGCAAAAATGGCTCTCTGAGCCAAACAAAAGTGCGCAATGCGCTTAATAAGGAGAACACCGACGGGAGGGGGGCTCAGCTGAGGAGCTGGCAAACACAACGCGACCAGCTGAGGGATGCCCGACACCAGGGCTCTCAGCTGGAAGAAGAGGAAAGCGACAGGAAAGGGAGTGAAAGGAAAGAACAGCAGCAGCAGGAGGCCCAACAGATGAGTAGCCCAGAAGAAGCGGACCAACAGCAAGAAGCCAAGCAAGAAGAAGCCCAGCAAAGTGAGACAAGTAACTCATCAGGAAAGTCAGAAGAGACACAGATACAAGGAAGAGAAGAAGAAGACACAAACACAGGTGCAGACACAGAAGAAGAGGAAGAAGAAGACCAAGATCTGCACAGAGAAATAGAAGGTAAAACAGATGGACAGAATATAACCATATAACCACTTACAGCACAGAACAGGCCAGTTCGGCCCTACTAGTCCATGCCGTAACAAATTCCCACCCTCCTAGTCCCACTGACCAGCACCCAGTCCATACCCCTCCAGTCCTCTCCTCTCCATGTAACTATCCAGTCTTTCCTTAAATGTAACCAATGATCCCGCCTCGACCACGTCTGTGGGAAGCTCATTCCACATCCCTACCACCCTTTGCGTAAAGAAATTTCCCCTCATGTTCCCCTTATAATTTTCCCCCTTCAATCTTAAACCATGCCCTCTAGTTTGAATCTCCCCCACTCTTAATTGAAAAATCCTATCCACGTTTACTCTGTCTGTGCGTTTTAAAATCTTAAACACCTCTATCAAGTCCCCCCTCAATCTTCTACGCTCCAGAGAAAAAAGCCCTAGTCTGCACAACCTTTCCCTGTAACTCAAACCTTGAAATCCTGTCAACATTCTTGTGAACCTTCTCTGTACTCTCTCTATTTTGTTTATATCTTTCTTATAATTTGGTGACCAAAACTGTACACAGTACTCCAAATTTGGCCTCACCAATACCTTGTACAATTTCATCATAACCTCCCTACTCTTGAATTCAATACTCCGATTTATGAAGGCCAACATTCCAAATACCTTCTTCACCACACCATCTACCTGAGTATCAGCCTTGAGGGTACTATTTACCACAACTCCTAAATCCCTTTGTTGCTCTGCACTCCCCAATTGTCTACCATTTAATGCACATGACCTATTTAGATTTGCCTTTCCAAAATGTAACACCTCACACTTATCTGTATTAAATTCCATCAGCCATTTCTCAGCCCACACCTCCAGCCTTCCTAAATCACCTTTTAATCTACGGTAATCTACCTCACTGTCCACAACACCTCCAATCTTTGTATCATCCGCAAACTTGCTTATCCAATTCTCCACCCCTACTTCCAGATCGTTAATATATATAACAAACAATAGTGGACCCAGGACCGATCCCTGAGGAACTCCACTAGTCACCGGCCTCCAATTGGACAAACAATTTTCTACCACTACTCTCTGACACCTCCCATCCAACAATTGCTGAATCCATTTCACTACCTCCTTATTTATACCTAATGCCTCCACCTTTTTTCCTAACCTCCTGTGGAGAACTTTGTCAAAAGCTTTACTAAAGTCTAAATAGACAACATCCACAGCTTTCCCTTCATCAACCTTTTTTGTAACCCCCTCGAAAAACTCAATCAGGTTTGTCAAGGATGATCTACCCCTGACAAAACCATGCTGATTACTCCCTATCAATCCCTGTACCTCCAAATATTTGTAAATACCATCCCTCAGAACACTTTCCATCAACTTACCCACCACAGACGTCAGATGCACGGGCCTATAATTCCCAGGTTTACATTTGGACCCTTTCTTAAACAGCGGAACCACATGCGCCACCCTCCAATCCTATGGCACTACCCCCGTGACCAGTGACATCCTAAATATCTCTGTTAATGGCCCCACTATCTGTCCACAGAGGTTCAATCTACCAGAAAAATATATTAATTGGATTAAAGCATTATATAATGGACCATTGGCGAAGGTAACAGTAAATGGATATGTATCGAACCAATTTAAATTAAGTAGGTCAACTAGGCAGGGATGTCCATTATCCTCCTCACTGTTCGCTTTAGCAATAGAACCATTGGCATAACTAATAAGAACAGAAAATAAAATAAAAGGGATAAAAATAAAGGAGAAGGAGTATAAAATCAGTTTATTTACAGATGACATCATAGTATACTTAACAAAACCAGAAATATCAATAAAAAGAACTACATAAGAAATTGAAGGAATATGGAGAAATATCGGGGTACAAGATCAACGCAAATAAAATTGAAGTGATGCCAATGGGTAATCCGGATTATACAGAATTTAAAAAACAATCACCATTTAAATGGCAAATGCAAGCAATCCGATACCTAGGTATTAGGTTAGATGATCATTTAAGCCACTTGTACAAATTAAATTTTCAGCCTCTAATAAAGAAATTGCAGGAAGACTTAGAACATTGGAAAGAATTATCGCTAACATTGATAGGGAGGGTAAATTGCAATAAAATTAATGTCTTCCCAAGGATACAATATTTATTTCAATCGTTACCAATTCCCTTATCAGAGAAATTCTTTAATGAACTAAAGAGAATAATAAGGAAATTTTTATGGAAAGGGTGGAATCCGAGGATAGCGTTAGATAAATTAACAGAGAGGTACCACCAAGGTGGTTTGCAGTTACCAAACTTTAAAAATTATTATAGAGCAGCACAATTAAGGTATTTATCAGATTTTTATCAGACAAGGGAAAAACCAGATTGTACTAAGATAAACCTAGATAAAATATGGGAGAAGGTACCTGAACATATACTTTATCAGTGGGATTAAAAGCTGGTACGATATAAAAGCTCACCAGTATTGCATCATTTACTCAACATATGGAAGAAGATTCACTTAGAAAGGAAAAAAACAAATGACCAAATACCAAAATTATTATTGACGCAAAATCAGCTAATCCCTTTTACAATAGATAACCTTTGCTTTAGAGAATGGGAGAGAAAAGGAATTAAAAGAATAGAAATTTTTTGGGGGGAAATAATTTATTAACATTTGAAAAGTTGAAGTACAAATATGGAATAACTCACGGTACAATGTTTGCATACCATCAACTAAAAACCTACTTAAAGGATAAATTGGGAAACAGACAGAGATTACCAGAAGGAAGCAGCTTTGAATATGTGATTACAGACACAGTGATAATTAAAAGATTTATAACGAACATGTACATCAAGCTGCAAGAGAAGGAAAATGATGAAATAAGCTATAAACCCAAATAAAAGTGGGAAAAAGATTTAAACATAAAGATAAAAAATGAAACATGGGAAAAGTTATGTCCTGGAACTATGAAGAATATAATAAACACAAGGTTACGCATGATACAGTATAATTGGTTACGCAGGTTATATATCATGCCCCAAAATTTTTTAAAAATGGGATCCAACATTATCAGATAGATGTTTTTGCTGTTAAGAAGGAAACGGGAACAACAGTACATGCAGTTTGGGCATGTAAGAAAGTGAAAAAGTTTTGGGAAGATCTAAATCAGGTATTAAATAAAATCACAAAAAATAACATACCAAATAATCGAGAGATCTTTCTTCTAAGTAATATAAGAAGTAAGGAATTAGGCCTCGAACTGGATGAAGCACAAAAAAGATTTATTGTGATAGCCTTAGCAGTAGCAAAAAAATGTATAATGTCAACTTGGAAATCGGAAGAGAGCCTGAGAGTACAGCAGTGGTACATGGAAATGAATAAATGTTTTCCATTGGAAAAAATAACATAATTTAAAAAATAAAGTCACACAAATTTGGGAACCGTACATGGAACATAACAGAGAGGGCTTGCCTCGGACCTCCACCCCCTGAAATGATAAGAAGACAAAATGACATGACCCACTGTGTAAAAGTAGATGACACATTTTTCTTGTATATTTTTCATTGTGTGATGACATTGTTTAATGGGTTTATTGTATTGTATATGTTGAACGTTTAGTGGGTTTGGAGGGGGGAGGGAAGGTAGGGGGGAAAAAGGGGAGAAAATGCCACTGTGTATATTTAAGAGGGAAATGTTTGTATGTATTTTGGTTGATATGGTTCACAGTGTGAAAAATAAAAAAAAATATTTTAAAAAACCACGATGTCTACGGATTTTTGTGATTTACATACTGTGACATGAAAATCCTGGAGGAGTTGTTACCAAACATCTAACATGAAGGCATCTTGCTGATGAGCAATTGTGGGGCGCCCCCACGTGGCTGATGTCAAATTATTAATAAGGTTCAAGGTTCCTTTAGTAAAAGCAAAATGCTGGAGAAACTCAGCTGGTCAAACAGCCCAGTTGTTGAAGGACTCCAGCCCGAGACGTTTGGTATGTATCTTTATCTCTGCTATATAAAGTACGCTGTTTGACCTGCTGTGTTTGTGTTTTTACTTCAACCACGGTGTCTGCAGATTTTCATATTTTACTTCAAGGTTCTTTTTATTGTCATGTAATAATATACAAAAATGTCTACGCGATATGCGTCAACTTTTGCCTGCCATAAGGTTGCCATTAGCATGGTCTGGCACCTCCATTAAGGTGAGGAAAAAGAAGCAAAAGAGAGTCCCTTCATAGGCAGCCTCTGTAGCCTCACCTGCTCCATCCATCGTCAACACGAGCTCCAGGTCCAAATCTCCGATATGATCAGGAAGCCTTCAGCACCCGAAGCCCTTCAGGGTCCCATCCTTGCCCTGAGCTCTCTCTTGAATCCCACTTCCGATACCTGGTTCCCATGAGCCAAATTCCAGCAGCCTGCAGCTTGGGGTGCATTTTTCGACCATATGTCGCCAACATCCCACAGCCTGTGTGGGCCATTCAGCCGCTGAGTCCATCGCTGGTCCGTGGCCACGATCACCTTCCTGTAGGATCGTCTCCCAGCTTCTTCTCAATGAGGCGTGCTCCTCCAAGTTCTGATACCTTGTGTCGGTCCGCTGTTCCTCGAAGTCCTCATGGTACTCTGCAGTGCAGGCGCTGCCACCTTGGGTACAGACCTCCTTGGTTACAGTATATTCAAAAAACTTTTCTGGCTTCTCTAACAGGCTGTTTAAAGTCTGTATTAATCAGAGCCTGGGACAATCATTTTGTATCTCAGGTGTCCTGTATTCCTAATGAATGCCTTCACACAACAACTTTAATTTATGTAATATGTTCGATATGGCAGATGGTAGATAGGTTCTTGATTAGGAAGGGAATGAAGCGGTATAGAGAGAAGGAAGGAGAATGGGATTGAAAAGGATAATAATTTAGCCAAGATAGAGTGGCATGGAAGACTCGATGGGCTGAATGGCCTAACTCCACTCCTGTGTCTTGCGGTCATTTCCCAGCAGCATCTAACACTGGGCTGCAGATTACTGAAGCCTTAGACAGATGAAAGTTTAAAGGGGATTCCTGATGTAGGGAAGTGGGAATTTAGGGAGGAATTTTCATGAGCTTTGAATGGCCCAGTTGCAGACCCAGCTATCAAAGGTCAACTGATCACATTTGGAAATCATCCAAGTAGCCAGCATTGCAGGAATGTAGATAATTCTGATTATAATGGATTTGAAAAAGAGAGAGGGCTAGAGAGAGGTAGTGAGGAGGGGGCATTAGGGGAAGGGGTGAAAGTGCCTGCAATCCCATGGAGGGATTTAAAAACTTGTGGAAATTTTTGAACCAGAGGGATTGCGTAACCATATAACAATTGCAGCACAGAAACAGGCCAGTTTGGCCCTTCTAGTCCATGCTGAACACCTCCTTCCACCTAGTCCCATTGACCCACACCCAGCCCATAACCAACCACACCTCTCTCATCCATTAAAATCAAACCCTCATCTACCACTTTGGACAGAAGCTCATTCCACTCTCCCACCACCCTCTGAGTGAAGAAATTCCCCCTCGTTTCCCCTAAACATTTCCCCCTTCAATCTCAAACCATGTCCTCTTGTTTGAATCTCCCCACTTCTCAATGGAAAAGGCCTGTCCACATTGACTCTATCTGTCCCCCTCATAATTTTTAAGACCTTTATCAAATCACCCCTCAAACTTCTATGCTCCATGGAATGAAGTCCAAACCTGCTCAACTTTTCCCTGTAACTTAAACCCTGAACCCAGGCAACGCTCTTGTAAATCTCCTCGGCACTCTCTCTATTCTGTTTATATCCTTCCTATAATTCAGCGACCAAAACTGCACATAATGTTCCAAATTTGGCCTCACCAATGCCTTACCAACATCAACGTGACATCCTAACACCTGTATTCAATACTCTGATTGATGATAAAGGCCAACACACCAAATGCTTTCTTCACCACCCTATCTACATGTGACTTTCAGCGAATTATGTACAAAAATTCCTAAATCCCTATGTCCTACTGCATTCCTCATTGTCCTCCATTTAATATGTATGACCTTCGCTGATTAGTCCTATCAAAATGTAGCACCTCACTTTTATTAGTATTAAACTTCATCTGCCATCTTTCAGCCCACTCTTCTAACTGTCCTATGTCCCACTGCAAGCTTTGATAACCTTTTTCACTGTCCACACCACCACCAATCTTCGTATCATCTGCATACTCACTCATCCAATTTAATGCCCTATCATCTAGATCACACATGTCAAACTCTGGCCCGATATAATTATATTTGGACCGCAAGATCATTTCAAAAATGTATTAGAGGTGGCCCGCCCTGCAGCGAGAGCCGATGCTGTTTTTTGGTAATGTCACCCTCACCATCCTCCCCCTTCATTGCACATCCTTCCCCATTGTAACACGAGAAGTCTGTCGATGTCATCAGCCAGCAAGCCAGTTGGAAGGCTCCCCGCACAACCAGTCACTTCTCCCACCTGTCGAGTGGTGCGGCGGATTGGCGAGCGCCTGTGATTTCCTGTCGGCGCGACGGGCATGGCAGGCTGTGCACGGCCCCCGGGCAGCGCGAGCCCCGCGCGACTGGCACCGGACGGCCCTTCCACAGCGCGAGCGCACTTCTCCCGGTCGCCACAGCCTTCAGCGCTTGCACCCGCGCGGACCCCAGGGACGGCTGGTTCGGCCCTGCAAGTGAAGAGAGAGATGGTGGCTGTCTGCAAAGGCTGATCGGCAGCGCGCTGGGCATGAGTGGGTGGGTAAGCAGGGGTGGGCAGAGGGTGTAGGTGAGGAGTAATGGGCAGGGGAAGTTATGGTGGTGCGAGGGGCAGTTAGAGGGAGGGATGAGTAGAAGGAGGGGTGGATAGGGAAGAGGTAAAAGGGGAGGGGCAGGGCGAGTAGGGGAGGGGTGATTAGAGGGTGAGAGATGGGTAGAGGGAGGAACAGGTTGAGGGGAGAGGCAGTAGAGGGGCGTGTATAGGATGGGGTGGATAGAGGCAGAGCGAGTGGAGTGAGGGGTGAGTAGAGGTTGGGTAAAGGACTGGTCAGGTAGAGGGATGGTGGGTCGAGGGTGAATAGAGGCCTAGAGCCTGAGGAGTGAGCAGGAAATGCTGAGTCCTGATGCAGGCCAAAATGGACACAGCCTGTGAATGCTGACTACATCTCCACAGGGACCAAATAGGTTTCCCTCAGGTCAAGCAAAGGGTGAACTTGAGCTACCTACTCCTGACCTGTAACATTATCCTCCTAAAGTTTTATCCTAAAGTTTAACATTACATATGTTGAAAGAAGAGAAAACATGCAGATGTTGTCGAAAATTTTCAATAAATATTTTGTTCGGCCCTCGACTTAGTCCAAGTTTTTAATTTTGGCCCTCCGTGAATTTGAGTTTGACACCCCTGATCTAGATCATTAATCTATATAACAAACAACAATGGACCTAGTACTGATCCCTGAGGCACTCCACTAGTCACGCGACTCCAATTTTCCACCACTACTCTCTGGCATCTCCCATCCAACCACTGTTGAATCCATTTCACTACTTCAGTCTTAATACCTAATGCTTGAACCTTCATAGCTAACCTCTTAGGCAGAACCTTGTCAAAGGCCTTACTAAAGTCCATGTAGACAAAATCCGCAGCCTTCCCCTCATCAACTTTCTTCGTAACCTCCTCAAAAAACTCAAGATTTGTTAAACATGATCTACCACATACAAAACCATGTTGACTACTTGTAATCAATCCCTGTCTTTCCAAATAATTGTATATACTATCTTATTTTAAACCTATGCCCTCTAGTTCTAGAAGTGTCTACCCTAGGAAAAGGACCATGAGCATTCACTTTATCCACGTCCCCCAGATATTGTAAACCTCTATAAGGTTACCCCGCGGCCTCCTTTTTGGTGAACAAAGACCTGCCCTATCTAACCTTTCAAGAGGAGTAAAGCACTAAAGTCAGCTGACACTGTGATTGAAGTAAAAACACAAGGCTGGAGAAACTCAGCAGGTTAAAGATAAAGGTACATAACCTTTCGGATGAGCCCTTCATCAGGGTATGAAAAAATGTAGGCAGGTGCCTGAACAAAATGATGGGAGAAGGGGCAAGGGGAGGAGTACAGTCCCACAGACAGAAGTTAATAGGTGGATAAGGGAAGAAGACCACACCAGCAAACAAGGGGAGGTGGTGGGGGGGGGGGTGGGCGGGAAGGTTGGTAACTTTGTGAATGGAGAGGGAAGTGGGAGGACAGTTGAAGAAAAGAGGGATGGGGAAGAGAGGGAGAACAGGAAATAGGCTAGCAGAAACCGGAGAAGTTAATGTTAATGCCATTTTAAGCTTATGACCTGTTGTCAGAGATAGTTCATTTAGTATGCTTGCCTATATAAATTCAGAGTTGGGAAGTAATGATGAAACTGTACAAGGCATTGGTGAGGCCAAATTTAGAGTACTGTGTGCAGTTCTGGTCACCAATTTATAGGAAGGATATTAACAAGATAGGGAAAGTGCAGAGAAGATTTACAAAAATGTTGCCTGGGTTTCAGCATCTGGAATACATAGAGAGATTGAGCAAATTAGGTCTTTATTCCTTGGAACGTAGAAGGCTGAGAGGGGATTTGATAGAGGTGTTTAAGATAATGAGAGGGATAGATAGAGTTGATGTGGAAAGGCTTTTCCCATTAGGAGTAAGAGAGATGGATACAAGAGGTCATGGGTTGAGAGTTGACGGGCAAAGGTTTAGGAATAACATGAGGGGGAACTTCTTTACTCAGAGAGGGGTTACTATGTGGAATGGGCTTCCGGGAAAGGTGGTGGTGGCAGGGTCAATTTTGTCATTTAAGAAAGAGTTGGATAAGTATATGGATGGGAGGTGGTGTGGAGGGATATGGGCAGAGTGCTGGTAAGTGGGATTAGAGGAGGGGACTTGGACCAGCGCGGACTAGAAGGGCCAAATTGGCCTGTTTCCGTGCTGTAGTTGTTATATGGTTCTATAAGTCAGACCGAGGCTTAATAGGGTGAAAATTCAGCATCACATGACATCAATTCAAGAAGATCGGGGTGATTTTCTGTAATCTCAGCAACATTCGCCCCTTCCAAACAATCTCATGTGCAAGAAAGACCAGATCTACATCACTCCTTTATTTACAGATTTCTCTCTGTGCAATTGGCTTTGTACAAAATATTTTGAAATGTCAGGAGGCAGCTGGATGGAGCTTTTAAAGTAAAGATCATTGACTCTAACCATGCACCCATCTGTCACTGCTCTTCCTTGTCACTACATAACGTCCCTTTGAGCTCCATGCTCAGCATGTCTAAGGCAACTGGAAGGTGATCAAAACTAGAATGAGGTAACTTGAAAAGATGTGTTTCAAATTCATCTTAGTTAGCTGTTGTCACAGGCATCACACTGGTCCAATAACTAATTTGGAAAATGTTCTAAAAATTCCACGGCTTAATATAATTATAGAGAAAGTAATAAACTGCTTCTGATCAAACACAGCGTTTCTCCTTCTCCAGGAAACAAGTGCAAATAAGGGCCCATCAGAGATGCTGGTCAAGTAATGAACATTTGCAGTCAAAATGCATTTAGCAGAATTGGAGTTTGTACTTTAAGCTGAGATTTACAATAACAACCTTTTCTTTATTTTTCAGCCTATTAACAATGCTGATTTCATTGTTCCTGTTGAAATAGATGGGACTGTTCACCAGGTAAGAAACCTTACAGAAATCTCATGTGAAAGTGCCCCAAGTGAGAAGGAGCGAGTGGTGAAGGGTGCATCAAACTGACGTGGGTGGTGCTGAGAATCTGAGCTCTGCTCTGGCTGGAAGTGGAGTAAAACCCCTGTTATCTGGAACACAAGCAACCGGCAAAAAAAAATCACAAAATAAATAGGTAAAAAATACGGAAGTGTAAAATTGGTGCACCTCGCCGTTAGTTCATCAATTGCTCCACATACGACCTCAAGCAACTGGAAAATGTGCTTATCTGGCAACTACCAATCCCCCTAGGTGCCGTATATCAGGGGTATTAATGCACTATGGATGGACAGTTGACCACAGATTTGAAGGGTTGTAGAGGACTCGATTGTAAAAGTGGAAATATGCAAGATGGAATCAAACAAAATGGAGTTGTGGGGGAATAAAATTTATGTAGACCCCTGTTTATGTTGTTCATTTTGAAGCTGTTTTTCAAAAGAGAACAGTAATTTAGCAGGAAGTTTAAAAACACAAGCTTTATTTGTAAGATTGGATGAGACATGTCATTGGTGCTGTGGTAGCTGGCAGCGAGAATTCCAGGGTAGCGGCTGATCTTTTACCATCACCACCAGATCACCCAGAGAGGAAATGGACTTTTTAGCCCACCACATCCATACTGACCTGTGGGCATCCCACCTATTATTAATCCCATCTCCCAGTGCTTGCTCAGTCACCCATGCCTAGTGAATCAAGTGCTTGTCAGCTGACACCGGGGATATAAGTAGGGGTAGAGGTGGTTAATCCTCGGCGTGAAATGACATCATTTGACACTGGCGTTTGGACAGTGTTCCTGTTCCACTCGACTTCTGGGACAGGGTGCCAGTGGAAAATGGGCTAGTGACTGCTTCCACCACTCTATCTGGCAATGCATTGCAGACACTCTCTGCGTGATAAAGGTCCCCCTCAGATCCCCTCTGAATCTCTCTCATCCCTCACCCTAAATCTACATCCTCCAGGTTTTTCTACCTCTGATATGGGCAAAAGTTTCCTGCAGTCAACTATATCCATACATCTCTTAATTTTGTATATCTCAATCATGACTCCTGTTAGCCCCTTCCACCTGAGAGACAAACAGACCCAGCATCTCCAAGTCTTTCCACATAACTAGGAACTTTCAGCCCAGGCAATATCCTGGTGAATTTCCTCTGACCCATACCAGCATTGGGACATCTTCGCGATTGTGTGGTGACCAGAACATCACCTCCGCTTCATAACTAAATTAGTTGAGAAGGGGAAAAGTTGCAGTGGGGAGATCCAGAGCTTAGAATGAGAGTCGTGATGGGTTGGTTGCACGGGAGCATAGAAATCTTGAGGATCTCAGAACAAGATTGCAGTGGTAGGAATATGTGAGGGGGGAAAAAAAGCAAAATAGATTTCATCTCTGACCACTGTGGGCAGGAAACTGAGTTGGGAGACAGTCATTAATACACAAAAGTGCTTGGAAAACTCAGCAGGTTCTGGTGTCCTTAGGAGGCAAAGAAGATATACAACGTTTTGGGCCTGAGCCCTTCTTCAAGGTATGAGCAAAAAGCGGGCAACTGCCTAATAAAAAGGCAGGGGGAGGAGGAAAGGCCAGTGGGCAAGAGGTCATATGTGGACATGAATAGGAGGACACAAGAGAGAAGCTGAGAATTGATCAGGGGAGGGTGTTCGCTCTGAATGCAGAACTGATGGCACACTTGATTCCAGGGGTAATATTTGCTAGATTTGTGCTGGGTCCATTGTTGTTTGTTATGTATATTAACAATCTGGATGACAATGTGGTAGATTGGATCAGCAAGTTTGCAGATGACACAAAGATTGAAAGTATAGTGGACAGCGAGGAAGGCTTTCAATGCTTGCAGTGGGATCTGGACTAGCTAGAAAAATGGGCTGCAAAATGGGAGGTGGAATTTAAGGTAAAGGTGTGGCGATGTAAGGTCTTGCACTTTGGGAGGACTAACCAAGGTAGGACACACACGGTGAACAGTAGGGCAATGGAACAGAGGATCTGGCGTCTTGCCCAGATACATAATTCTCTGAAAATGGCATCACATGTAGTAGAAACCTTTTGGCCTTCAAAAATCAAAGTATCGAGTTTAAGAGTTGGGATGTTATGGTGAAGTTGGATAAGCCATTGGTGAGGCCAATTTTGGAGCATTGTATGCAGTTTTTGTCACCTAAAGGTATCAATAAGAATGAAAGAGGGCAGAGAAGATTTATTAGGATGTTGCCTGGACTTCAGGAACTGAGTTACAGGGAAAAGTTAAACAGGTGCCTGTGCTGCAATGTTCTCTGTTCTAAAGTGAGGATATGATTCCCTGGAGCATTTAAAGAATGAGGGGAAATTTGCTAGAGGTTTGCAAAGTTATGAGGGGACAGAGAGAGTAAATGCAAGCTGACATTTTCAATCGAAGTTAGGGGAGACGAACGAGAAAAGTGAGATGTTCAGGGGAGCATTCGGGGGAACTTCTTCACACAGAGAGTGGTGGCAGGCAGCATGGAACAAGCTCTAGCTGAAGAGGTGAATGCGGGCTCAATTTTGACATTTAAGTGAAATTTGGATGGATACATGGATAGAAGGGATATGGACCAGGTGCAGGTCTTGGGCGACGTGGCCTCGTGGACCTGAAGGGCCTGTTACCATGCTGTATCTCTAAATGAAAATAAACAAATAGGATGAATGGTGACGTGATGGTGGAAACTGGTAGACTTTGATAGGCCAGCTAGCATTTTGGATGCTGTGCAGTGCTTTGAGATTTCATAAAAAATCTAGCGATGATTAAATTCCCATTTGAATTTCACTGTAATAAAATTTCAGTTACTAGGGAATTCACAAGACTTTAAGCGAAGGAATATAATTATACTTCCATGATAATATAAAACTAAAATGAGAAAAATAAAAATGAGTCATCTCTTGAGTGGCTGTTCTTGATTAGTTTTTCAGCCAGTGTCAATTAGTTAAGTTCTGTAAGTTGGAGTAAAACACGAAAGTCTGCAGACACCGTGATTGAACAGAAACAATACCGGAGAAGCTCAGAAGGTCGAACAGCTCATTTTATATAGCAAAGGTAAAGATACAACAAGATCCAAGAAGGATCGGATTCCTTTTGTCCTCACCTACAACCCCACCAGCCCCGCATCCAAAATAACTCTTCAATTTCTGTTACCTACAGCGTGATACCACAACCAAACACATCTTCCCCTCTCCTCTCCTTTCCACCTTCTGTAGGGACGTTCCCTCCATGACTCCCTCGTCCACTCTTTCCTCCCCACCAATTGCCTCCTTGACACCTACTCTTGCGGCTGCAGGATGTGCCACGCATGCATTCACACCTCCTCTCTCACCATCATTCAGGCTCCAAACAGTTCTTCCAAGTGAAGCAACACTTCATTTGTGAATCTGTGGGAGTCATCTACTGTACCTGATGCTCCTGTTGGGCCCTCTCTCCATCGGAGAGACCGGACGGAGACTGGGAGATCGCTTCGCTGAGCACCTCCGCTCTGTCAGCATCAATGACAGGGATCTCCCAGTAGCCATCCATTTCAATTCTGTGCCCCATGCACTGCAAAACCAAACCAAGGCCACCCATAAATTGATGGAGCAGCACTTAACATTCCATCTGGCCACACTCCAATCGGATGGCATTGACATCAACCTCTCTGGTTTCTGTTAGCCTACTGCCCATTCTCCCTCTCTTCCCTATCCCTCTGTTTCCTTTCCTCCAGCTCTCCACCTCCTTCCCCCCCCTCCCCATTCATTGGAGCTATCCACCCCTTCCCCCGTTTTCTGGTGTGCCCTCCCTCGCCCACCTATTTCCTGAATGTGGGCCTATGCTGCTCCCCTTGTCCCTTCCCACCCCCCACCCTCCACCCACTATTTTATTCAGGTGCTTGCCTATATTTTGCTCATACCTTGATGAAGGGCTCAAACCCGAAACATTGGTTCTGTATCTTTATCTTCACTATACAGTATAAAGTTTTGTAAGCTTATATTTAATTGGTGCGTTAGTGCAAGTGGAGCCATTGACTCATACAGCGTGGACCAAGACTGTTCATCCCAACTCATCCGTGTCTGATAAAGTTGCTCACCTGAGCTGGTTTCCAGCACTTGGCCTATCCCTCCAACCCTTTCCTGTCCAAGTGTATTTTGAATGACATAATTGCACCTGGTTCCACCACCTCTTCTGGTGGCTTGTTCTGCCTGCATGGCTGTCACTCACTTAGTGAAAAGGTTATTCCTGGGGCCCTCTTTAAATCTTTGCCCCCTCACCTTAAACGATGTCCTCTAGTTTTGGTTCAAGATTCCTTTTATTGTTGTAGAGCTCGTCGAAAGAACCAAAGACTTGTTGATCCAAACCAAGGCTTTTATTAGCAAAAGACAGGAGCTCTTCACAGGTGGCCGACCAGTCCGGAATGATCCGACCTGGCTAGGGACACAACCCTTTAAGGCCCAGACAATAGGCGTGGCTTAGCTCTCAGCCAATCGCTGTAAGCACAGTCTAGATACAGTAACTATATACACTATGTACATTGGTGATAGATCTGTACTATCACAATTGTCACATAATAATACATTAAAAATGAGGCCTACATGATACTCTTTAACTTTTGCCTGCCGAAAGGCAAAGGGTCATCGTTAGTATTACCTGGCATCCTTTACAGTACAAAAGAAAGAGAAGCAAAAAAGGGTCCCTTCAGAGTGTCCATGGATTTGCCTCCAGCGCTCCTGCATCCACACAGACATGTGTTCAATTCATCAGGCACCCAAGCTCCGGATCTAAACCTCCTACATGATCTGTGATATTTCAAAGTGCAGGTTTATTGTCAGAGTATATACATGTCATCACATACAACTCTGAGATTCTTTTTCCTGCGGGCCAGCACCGTTTCTACCTTATTCACCTTATTTGTGCCCCACAGCCTGTTGTACTCCAGGAGATAAAAATGTTCTCGACTACCCAGTGTCATCTTGTGACTCAAGACCCCCAGTCCCAGTGACAATCTTGTGAATCTTTTTTGCATCCTTTCTAGTTTCTTACTACAATGCAACCAGAACGGCACCCAGCATTCCAAATGTGTTCAAGTTCAAAATCTGTTTTGATAAGCAGCCTCTAGCACTGCATTTTGGAACATGTGCCAATGTACTGCAACATGGCATCCCAACTCTCACATTCAATGCCTTGTTTGATGAGAGGTGACTGAATAATAAGATCATGAGGAGCATAGATAGGTTGGGCAGCCAATACCCTTTCCCCCAAGACAACAATAGCCAACACCAGAGGGAATCTGTTCAAGGTGAGTGGAGCAAAGTTTCAGGGAGATATCAGAAGCAAGTTCTTTTTACACAGAGTAGTGGGTGCCTGGAATGTATTGCCGGGGGTGGTGGTGGTGGCTGGTACAAAGGGGACATTTGAAAGACTCTTAGATGTGAGAAAAATGGGTGTGAGTTAGGAATGGTTGGATTGTTGTGGAGTAGGTTTAGATAGGACTGCACAATGTCGTATTTAACAGTTTCTCAACTTTTAATGATCTATGTACTTCTACCCCTAGATTTGTCTGTTCTACAACACTCCCTAGGGTCTACCATTTACTAGGCAAGTCCTGCCCCTCGTTTAACTTGCCAAATTAAATCATCTGCCATTCTTCAGCTGACTGACTCAGTTGATCAAAATACTGTTTAGGTTATCTGTTTAGATAACCTGCCTCAGTGTCCACTCTACCACCAATTTTAGTCTCCTCCAGATTGTTTGTTTATAGTACAGTAAAACCCCTGTTATCCAGCACCTGTGGGGATTGGTAGTTGATAGATAAGTGTATTTTCTAGTTGCTTGAGACTTATTCCAACAGTACTTAACTAATACACCTGCCTTAAGAATAAATAGTTTAAAAGACAAAAATACTACACTGTTCTTACACTGTAAAAGCTTCACTTGCATGATTATATAAACCTTAAAGCATTCTACTTTATTTTCAGTCACATACTTTGAAAAAATTTAACCGTCGCTGCATCTGCAGGTTCCTCCCCCTCCACAGAGCTGCCTGAAAGATGAACAAGAACATTATACATAATTAAACCCCCTCCTCCAAGTTTACAGATAAAGCCTCTGACTGGGGTCACACTTACTAAGCAGGGATAAGGAGACACATTAAGAGAGTCACGCCAACGGTTAGCGGCATTAACCAGCAAAGCATAGCCAAGGCACTCCACTGGCTAAATATTTGCTCCCATCTTCAGAGAACACTTATTTTTACAATTTTAAACATGCGTATTTTTTACCTATTGCCGTACATTTCTGATTATCCAAAATGCTCGGGACTGGACATGTATCGGTTAACTGCATTTTCCGGATATCTGATATGCAGCCCCCTTTAAGCAGCAGAATACTTGTATCGGCTTTCACCGACCGCTCAGATCCCCGACACCTCCTCACTGCCATCGCCAATCTTGCCCAGGGGCCCGAGGTCCCTCCTTGGATCCCTGACACCTCCCCATGAGCCATCACAGAACCTGTCCGGGAGCCTGAGGTCCCCGCTCAGGTCCATGACACCTCCCCACTGCCGTCGCCAATCTTGCCCAGGGGCCCGAGGTCCCTCCTTGGATCCCTGACATCTCCCCACGAGCCATCACAGAACCTGTCCGGGAGCCCGAGGTCCCCGCTCAGATCCATGACACCTCCCCACTGCCGTCACCAATCCTGCCCGGGCACCCGAGGTCCCCACTCAGATTTTTGATGCCTGCCCACTGCCATTACGGAACTTGCCCGGGAGCCCAAAATCCCTGCTCGGATCCCCGAAACCTCCCCACTGCTGTTGTGGAACCTGCCCAGACACTCAAGGTCCCCACTTGGATTTTTGACCCCTGCCCACCGCCGTTACGGAACCTGCCCAGGAAACCAGCCCTAGCCCCGGCCGCCAACCCAACAGAGCTCCCACTGCCACGGCCTCCGACTCAAACCCTGGCCCCGGCTACCAACCCACCAGAACATGCGACACCCTGGCTGCGATCTCTAACTCGTTCCCCGACCACCTACTCCTGACACTTCGAACGTCATCTCCAGCATTGAACCAGTCCACCTACCTGCTGGAGATCCCAATGCTGATGCCGCTGACTCTCACCTGAGCCCCATCCGCCCTCAGACCGGAGCTTCCCAGGACCCCAAGGTCCCCGTTCTGATCCCAGCACGGTAGCATCAGCATAATTACTTGTACAATATCAGCAGTTAAAGCAAAAACAAAGAACAAGGGGAGGTTTTTCAAGCATGAAGTTTAATTCTTACCTGAGTGCATGAGAGCTCCTTTAGATTCAAAATGGCGCTAACAGCATGTCAGAGTCCCACGAGCACACAGGTTTAAAAAAAATCAACTTTCTTTAAACTTGTGGCATCAAGTCACCGCTGAAAATTTTCGCAGATAACTGGTAATTTTGTTAAAGCGGCTTTCAGATAATCGGAAACGTACTGTATTTTTAAATTTATTTTAAATTTTTTGTTTCATTTCTTCAATTTATTTTGCCGGTTGCTTGAATTCTGAATACCCGGGGTTTTACTGTATTTATAACAAACCACAGTGGACCCAGCACCAATCCATGTAGCACATCTCATAGGCCTGCCATCTGTATAATGACCCTCCGCTACTACCTGTTGGCCAGCTCGCCCTGGATTCCAGGTGACCTAACATGACGGACAAGTGAAACCTTGTCAAAGTACTTTTCTGTTGGTGTGATAAAGGAATTAGTTTTAACTCTCAGCCTAGGACCGTGGAGAAGTCCACCCAATTTTGTCAGCCATGTCTCCAAGTCAGAGGAGGAAGGTGAGGGGTTTCAGGAAGAAACTGATCCCTGCAAGAGTATAAGCAGAATATGCAGGCCATGTAGTAAAATACGAGAGACTGCTGACACCTTTCTTTGGCTTGGCTTCGCGGACGAAGATTTATGGAGGGGGTAAAAAGTCCACGTCAGCTGCAGGCTCGTTTGTGGCTGACAAGTCCGACGCGGGACAGGCAGACACGGTTGCAGCGGTTGCAGGGGAAAATTGGTTGGTTGGGGTGGGGTGTTGGGTTTTTCCTCCTTTGCCTTTTGTCAGTGAGATGGGCTCTGCGGTCTTCTTCAAAGGAGGTTGCTGCCCGCCAAACTGTGAGGCGCCAAGATGCACGGTTTGAGGCGTTATCAGCCCACTGGCGGTGGTCAATGTGGCAGGCACCAAGAGATTTCTTTAGGCAGTCCTTGTACCTTTTCTTTGGTGCACCTCTGTCACGGTGGCCAGTGGAGAGCTCGCCATATAACAGGATCTTGGGAAGGCGATGGTCCTCCATTCTGGAGACGTGACCCATCCAGCGCAGCTGGATCTTCAGCAGCGTGGACTCGATGCTGTCGACCTCTGCCATCTCGAGTACTGACACCACGGTTGAAGTAAAAACCCTACAGACCAAACAGTGTCCTTTATATAGCAAAGATAAACATACAGAACCAACATCTCAGACTTGAGCAAAATGTAGCCAGACATCTCAACAAAGTGGTGTGGGGAGGGGAGGGCGCTTCAAGGGCTCACCAATGGTTATGTATCATTATCTTTGCTATATAAAGTACACTGCTTGACCTGCTGGGTTTCTCCAGCGTTGTGGTTTTATTTTAATGCAGGACATGTTTACCTGGATAGGTGGTATTTACAGGGGAGGTGGTATTTATAGGGGAGGAAAAGAGTTTTAACATTTCAAGTGATACATTATATTCCTTTGTTTGTGTTCTCAATTTCCAACATCATTCATTTCATAACTTTATTGAATGAAGGAGCATGGTCTCCCCCACCCCCAGTTGCAAAGTGGAGAGGGAGGGCCAATTTTCCAAAGTCCTCTGGTGCCAGAAAGCATTGTAAATAAATGGCCAGGACTCTGCTATTTGCTCAGTGTCTCTGTTTGACAGCTTGCCCACTTTCAGAGACGCACTGTTGATCTCTCCTGACTTATTTAACCTTCGAATATTTGGTGTTGTTTGGGTTTATTGTCATGGGCCCCAAGATGCAATGGTAATGTTTGTTTTGCAAGCAGTTCAGCAAGGCATCACGAACGTTGTGCCACAAGTAAGACACAGTGCAGAGTTACAGAGAGAGAGATCAGTTAGGATGGAGCCAAGGCAGCAGAATTTTACCATCTTGGGGTTCATTCAGGGGTCTGATAACGGTGGGAAGGAACCTGCCCTTGAATCTAGTGTTCTCACGGTCATGAATCTTCTTCTTGATTTGGGGGTGGGGGGGGGAGGTGGAGAGTGTGACTGGGAGAGATGAGTATTTTAATGTGTTTCTGAGGTAAGATTTATAGATGAAAGGTTTGGGGGGAGGGGGTGGTTGTGATTGATGGCCTGGCCCCTCTGCAGTTTCTTGCAGTCTCGGGCGGAGCAGTTCACAGTGACGCACCCTGACAGGATCCTTTCAACGATGTAGAAGTCGTTAAGGGATATGCTGCATTTTCTTAGTCGTATTGCTCCTCAGATATTTGTATTTGTGTAACAGAAGCAAAGTATTCATGTAATAAACTCGACCTATATCTTTGAACAAGGAACACAAATTAACTGTGATGGCAATAAATGCTCCGCTTGCGCCTACACCTCCTCCCTCACATCCATTTGGGGGCCAAAATAGTCCTTTGAAGGGAAACAACCCTTCACTCGTGAATCTGCAGGGGTCATCTACTGCATCCGGTGCTCCCATTGTGGCCTCCTCTACATCAAGGAGACTGGACGCAGACTGGAAGGTCACTTCGTCGAGCACCTTCGCTCTGTCCACTGTAACAACAGAGGCCTCCCAGTGGTCAACCATTTTAATTCCACACCATATTCCCCTACCAACATGTCTGCCACGGTCTCATGCACTGCCAACTGAGGCTACCTGCAAATCGAGGCAACATCTAATATTTTGTATGGCCACTCTCCAACCAGCTGGCATTAACATCAATTTCCATTAAACCTCTCCCCGAGTCTTTCTCTTTCTCTATCCCTATCCCTCTGTCCTTTCCTCCAGCTCTCCAGTGCCTTCCCTTCCATGTCCTGTCAGAGAGCCTCCTCTATTGCTTCTCAGCTACTTTATCTACCTATAAATTCAATTGTTAGTCTGTGTTCCTCTCCCTGCCTCCTTTGTCCCTCTCCTCTCCCTTCCTTCCACCTTTTAATTCAGACACCCACCTGCTTTGTGCTTATATCTGACAAAGGGCTCAGGCCTGAAAAATTGGTTACCTGTTCTTCCCACAAATGCTGTGTGACCTGCTGAGTTTTTTCCACATTGGTGTGTTGCACTTGACCCCAACATCTGCAGACTTTCTTGTTCAATTTTCACAAATTAACTTCTTGCACCTATTCTTCCCTCAGTTCTTCTCTGGACCAAGTAGTCCTTGCATGGTGCTTTTTCTTCTCATTTCTTCCTACCTGACACCTCTAATTCCAACAGAAATCCCTGCGCCCCCCCCCCCCCAATCCTACTCCCACCATACATTTGCCTCACTGCCTACGGGTACCAAACTGAGAGGATGCTGAAGCAGCAGCGATGACAACCATAGGCCTATTGGCCCCAAGAGTGCCGGCCGGCA